>NW_006921627.1:3507204-3531929 GCF_000298275.1 Orycteropus afer afer | reverse complement strand
GTTGGCCCATCGGTGGAGAAGGAGGTAGCGGCTGTCGCTCAGTAAGTGAAGTTGTAGGAGGTGTGGGTGTAGTTGTGTCTTATGGGGACTGTTGTTGTCTCCCACTCAATTAGACACAAATTACAATTGAATGACCTTCAAAAAACTAAATTGGCCTGACACAGCCAATAATAGTGCTGATTCCTGAGCTCTTTCTGGTTGTTCAGTGAATTTCTGAGTAATTAAAGAATCTTAATCACCTGATATAAGAGGTGTCCATTCCCTTCTCTTCTAAGTCTCAAGGTGTGTACTATAACCTTCCCCATGTTACCACCCACCATGAATTTTGAATGAGAACAGCCACTCGAGAAATGTCATCTGATAGGGGCACATGGCAGGAGGAACTTGGGGATTCCAGATCTAAAATAGCAAAGCCTACAAGGCGATCAACACAGAAAATTATGCTGAAAGTGAAGGCAATATATTGACTAGATGTTGAAGCAAAGAGAAAAACCTGTGGAGCTTAGGGAGTTGTATGCCTAGGTCAATGAAACTACAGAAGTAACTCAGCTTTCAACATGGATTCTAGAGCTGCCTCATTGTGGGTTCATTTCACACAACAGCCCTGGGCCTCCTCTACTCTGCCTCTTCCCACAAACTTACACAAAGGGAAATTATCTTTCCTTTGCCTTTCCCCAGGTACTATGAGCCTGAGGTTTTGACTTACAGTGAAATGGTCTCTGCAATTCAGAAGTGCTCTGAAAATGTTTGGTAATGAGCAGACAAGACCATGAACTGAGCTTCTGAACTCCCTTTTCCAGTTTGCTCTTCCAGCCTCTGAAATCTCCATGACCATACTTAACTCTCTATCACAAGAAAAGAGGACAGCCTTGAGTACTTTCAAATGGAGTGGGACATTTCCAGCCACTTAAAGGCCTCTATCCCTAACTCACTAGAGCCTTGGTGCTCAGATGTGCTGGTAGTAAAGTGGGACCAGTCAAAGCACAAGAATTAAGTGTTGTGCTGGAATGAGAAACGGAGGCATTGCTGGGGCAAGAGGGAGGAAGTGGAGACAGGTATTGGGAACAGATTTTCAGTGAGACTGCAGAGCGCATCCAGCTCTCACTTCCCAGGTGTATCCATTGAGGATGCTCCTGTCTCTACCTGAATCAGAGTTCTCACCTGGGGTTTCTGGGTTCCGAGCAGGGGGGAAGGGGCGAGTTAGCTGAGAGCAGTGGAATGAGCATCGTATGCCTCCCCATTCTCTACCTGCTCTGGGAGAAATGGGCCCAGGTTAAAATGATATGGTGTTTATTTATTATGGGATGTTGCTATTGTTTTTAGGTGCCATGGGGTTGATTCCTACTCATAGCAACCCTCTATGACAGTATAGAACTGCCTCATAGGCTTTCCTGGGCTATAATCTTGTTTTTGAAGTGCTTTGTATTTTTTTTCTGACAATGTAGGGAGCAGATTGCCAGGTCTTTCCTCCCACGAAGCTGCTGGATGGCTTCAAATCACCAACCTTTTGGTTAGCAGCCAAGTGCTTACCCATTGTGTCCTCACTGCTCTTTTATATTATGGGATAGGAGCTCTGGTAGCATAGTGCCTAAGGCACTTGACTGCTAACCAGAAGGCTGGCGGTTCAAACCCACCAGCCACTCCTCAGAAGGAAGATCGAGCAATCTACTTCTGTAGTGATACTGCCTCAGAAACCCAAGGGGGGGGTTGTTATGAGTCAGGTCCAACTCGATGGCACATAACAACAACAACAGGAAGCTTGAAATGGATGTTGAGCAGTGGTTGGATTATAGTTAGATACTGTGGGTCTGAGTCTGACATGCGACTCATATATGTGGAAATAGTGAGAACTGTGATTTTTTTTTTTTTTTTTAGCCCTTTGGTGTGGCAGTAAGGCAGGTGTTCATGCATCCTGGCTACCGATTGCTTGCCCTCAATCTGGCTGGATGAAAATCACCTGGGGTGATTTAAGTATTCAGAGCCCTGGCCTAGGTCCCTGTCCTGGAGATGCTGACTGAGGAAGTCTGGGAGTCTGTATTTTAAAAAGATGCCTTAGGGTGATTCTGCTCAACAGCTAGGTTTGGGAATTGTTGCTAGGTTACTGTTAGGTCTGACCACACCGTGGCTCCCATGTGGTGAGTAGGCTGTTCACAGAAAGAGTTGGGTTTAAAGCAAGTGTGGCCAGGCCTTCTGGCTGCCAGAGGCCTGAGGATGGGGACCCAAAGTAAGTCTTCAGTGTCCGCACACTCAAGGCTGAACCTAGGACAGGGAACTGCTTGGCTGCTAATTGAAAAGGCGACAGTTCAAACCCACAAACCACTTCACAGAAGAACAATGTGGCAATCTGCTTCCTTAAAGATTACAGCCTTGGAAACACTCTTGGGGTAGTTCTACTCTGTCCTGTCAGGTTGCTATGAGTTAGAATCGACTCTGTGCCAATGGGTTTTGGGAGAGACTAAAATCATCAGTCTGTTTCCAATTCTCCTACATGTTAAGATATGAGGACTTCCTGGCCTGTTTCTGATCCTCACTGTGGTCAGTTGGACAAGATTACTTATATGATTCAGATGAGGGGGGGTTTTTTTTTTTTTTTTTTTTTTTTTGCCCCCAGCAAACCTGAGTCCTAAACTTGGCTTGTGTCTTGTTTTTCCTGGCTCCTTTAGCATTGGATTGATGCCCCTGAGACAGTGTCCAGCAAAAGCAGTACTGTACCCAGATTGTACAAGCCACATAGCTTGCAGATCTGAACAGACCTGATGGGTAACACCCCAAGAGAAGCCTCTGAAAGATTTCTGGCCCCACAAAGAGTGAAAATTGCACACAGTCTGCTGGCTCGGCCCCAGCACCACTGGCAGCAGCCAACTGGAGCTTCATGTTCTCTCTGAGGGAAGTCTCTGGGGGCATCTCTGTTTCTGCCTTCAGCACTCTTGAATTTGAGCTTGGGCACTGAGTTAAGAATTGACCCAAATACAAACTTTGTTAACTTGCAAAGACAACATGACTTTTTGACAGGCATAGAGAGCTAGTGTTATAATTCCAGGGTCTGGAGACCTAAATTCTAGCCCTGGTTCAGCTGTCAATTTGTGCAAGAACTTTGGATGAACACTCAGGCTCCCAGGCTTTAGTTCACTGTTCAGCTTGTGGTGCTGATGCCAGCTTTACCTACCCCTTAGCATTGGTATAAGGTTTAGCTATAAGATGAAAAAGCGCTTTGGAAAATGCATATATGAACCCATTCTTGAGTGACTTACTATTTTGGTTCTGCCTTGGATGCTGTGAACTGACCCAATAAATATAGGCTAGTGCCTTGTTCTCTAAGTCCCTTGTTTTCTTCCAACAAAGTGGAGAAAAATACTTTCTCTGCCAAACAAACTTTTTTTTTTTTTTTTTTTGGTAACAGAAAGAACAAAGTTGGAAAGAAAGTGTGTCTTTCTAATCAGAGAGTGGCTATTTATCACCAGGACAGGTAACTGAGGAAAGTTATAGATTTCATTCCCTAGAGAAAGTTAAGAAAGTAAGAGGCATTTAGATGCTTAGGACAATTTAGTAGAGTCTGGAGACAGGGAGTAAACCAGATATTCTCTGGAGGCTCATTGCAGGTCCAGGACTCTGTGAGCCCTGCCTCCCTTTAGGGAGTTAAGCAAGATCAGTGGAGGATGGGATTTGGTGCCAGAGACCTGGCCTCCCAAACAACTAGCTAAGTGACTGTGGACAGTTTCCTTAGCGATAACATAGAGATAATAATATCTCTTCCTCAAATAAGAATGAATGTGGAAGCTTTTTGTAAAATATATGAGCTCTTTAAAATGGAAATATTGGTATAGATGCAATGAGTTGGTATCAACGCAAGATCAAATTAAAAAAAAAAAAAGATACAAGATTATAACACGTAAGATCTCAGGAATCATCTCTTGACTGAAGCCATCCACAACTTCATGGGATCTGACATTGCTTACCTGGATTTTCCTTTCAATATAAGGGCCTTCTTTATCCAGTCTTTTGTATACCCAGAAATCCACACTTCATCCCTATGTCTACCTTTGCCTTTCCTGAGAGGCCCATTAACGGAAAAAGGAGCTCTCCTGCTCCTGCAAAAGGGAAGGCTTTTTTTTTTTTTTTTTTTTTTTTAAATCCCTAGTCTGTCTACCATTGTTTCTAGGGCATGAAGGCCTTAGAAAACTTTATACCAGAAGCAGAAAGACCCTCAAAAGCTAGTCACAGGACCTCCCTCTGCATCTACAGCAGAGTCCATGACTCCATCAGCACAGAGATGCTGTCTGACATGTTTGGGCTGGACCTGCCCACTGTACATACCATCCTCAGCAAGATGATCATTCATGAGGAGCTGATGGCCTCTCTGGACCAGCCGACATGGACACTGGTGATGTTCTGCCCTGAGCCCAGTGCCCCACAAAGCTGGCTGAGAAACTGGACAGCCTGGTGGGGAATAATCAGCATTTGACCACAAGTGGGGTACCTACAGTAGCTACTTCTGAGACCAGAAGGATGGCTACCACAAAAACAAAGGATACATGCACCATGGTGGCTAGCATGATGATCTGTCCCTGTGGCCTAGACCACTCAACCTGTAAGTACTAAATATACCCAGTCACTAAAGATCTATTTGGAGTTGTTACTATTAAAAAGCGGGGAAAAATGATGCAGGCAGGGAGCAAGATTCTGAAATGAATTCTGGAGATTTACTCTGCCCTCCCAGGAGTCCCTGGTGATGCAAACAGTTCACCCACTTGGCTGCCAACTGAAAGGTTGGAGGTTCGAGCCCACTTAGAGGTGCCTTGGAAGAAAGAATTGGAGATCTATTTTCAAAAATAATCACCCATCGAAAACCCTATGGAGCACAGTTCTACTCTGACACACATGGCATTGTCATGAGTTGGAGTCAACCATCGCGACTGGTGGTTTCATTCTGCCCTCCATGGGATAGGATTACCCCACTCCCAGCAATTTCTCCTCACTGACCTCCATTCCAGGCCTTGGCAGCCACAATTCCCTATGCACAGAAGATCTGTGATGCAGGAGGAAGATTTCCAGGATCTGAGTTTAGAAGTTGGAAGGCATTTTCTTAGGGATGTGTGTTTCTGATACTATCAAATAGTCCTTGATTTGAGGGACAAGAAAGTCTTTGGGGCTGTTCTGAATAATAAAGACTACACATAAGCTTGTTTTTCTGGAGAAATGCCTTCCAATTCTAAACAATTGACTTACAAATTCTCTGAGAACAATACCCATTCATGACTTGGGGACATTCTGTACAAGTGACTTCTGACTGAGTCACAGTTCTCATGAGAGGGTGGTGGGTAGAGTTTCATCTCTACAAAGTGGACCTGGGATTACAAACTCTGATCCCAGTGTTTGGCAGGAGTGCATGAGCACACAGAGGTGACTGGTTCAAACCTGCCCTAAGGAACACACTCTGTGCATGCAACAGGCACGCGTCCTGCCAACATGCCACCTAATTGTCACGCTGAGCTGAAGAATGTTGGGTAACAGTGGTGTCACTAGGGTTGGTGTAACCCAGTGTGGTAACTCATGGTGCCCCCCCCTTCCATGGGCCTTCTCCTATACCAGGCCATGCAGAATCCTTAGTAATGTTTTTTTTAAATCAATTTTAATCATAGAATATGATAAATTTAATTGTAAATTGCTTAAATATTCCTTAGATTATATGAAAAGTAACAACAAAATTATTTTGTAAAATCTTTCTACATTGAATTACAACATTATTAGTTACAACATTATTAGTAACTGGGTAGAAGGAAGCTTTTTTAAAAATTTTTCTCCTTTTCCTTTAATTAAGGAGCTCTGGTGGCAGAGTGGATAAGGTACTTGCTGCTAACCAGAAGGTCAGTGGTTCACACCCATCAGCTGCTCTGCAGAAGGAAAATGGGGCGATCTACTTCTTTAAAGATTTATAGCCTTGGAAACCCATTGGGAGTCGCTATGAGTTGGAATCGACTCAATGACAGTGAGTTTTGTTTTGTTTTATTTCTTTAATCAAGGAGCTCTGGTGGTGTAGTGGTTAAGGCATTTGGCTGTAAATCAAAAGGTTGGTGGCTTGAACCCACCAGCTACTCCATGGAAGAGAGATGAGGCAGCCTGCTTCTGTAAAGATTTACAGTCTTAGAAATCCAGTGGGTGTCACTATGAGTTGGAATTGACTTGATAGCAGTGAGCTTGGCTTGAATTTTTGGTTTTTCCTTTAATTACTAATTCATTCTCAAAAATGTTATTGATTTAGGTTCACAAATACTAATCAGAACAATATTATTGTTAAAACACCAGAAAATTTGACAAATAAGTGACTATAAAAACACCAGCAGCCATGAAAACAACAGTGCATTCTTGTAGAGTGTACAGACAAAACCATGTGATTCGAAGCATCATTTGACTGCTAACCAGAAGTCTGGCAGTTCAAACCCACTAGCCTCTTGTCAGAAGGAAGGTTGGGCAAGCTACTTCCGTAGAGATACCACCTAAGAAAACCAAGGAGGGGTTGCTATGAGTTGGATGCGACTTGGACTGAACACATTAGAAGGTTCAAAAAGTAAATTAGCATAGAGTGTTAGCCTTGTAGGTATATCGATACATGTAAATTTGGTTTACAAAAAATTGTTGTAAGAAACTACAGGGATATTTTTATTGTTTAAAAAATAATATATTTCTGCTGAAATACCACACAAAAATTTTATAGACAGTCATTTTGGTGTCACTCCTCTGACAATTTCACCTCGTGTGGCCTGTACCCCCAAACCTCCCAAGTGATGCTCCACATATTAAAACACATCCAGATATCGCCAAGCCAAACACTCCCAAGTAGAATGTTTGGAAAAAAGTTCACTCCCAAGTGGAATACTTATCACTGTTCCTTGCTTATCATTTAATAACACAGAAAGTTTTTAGAAATCAGAACATCAAGTTCTTTCATCCTCCCAACTGGTAGAGTTGTAGGTGAAGGCAGATTAAACTTTTGTGGGGCCATAAAGGATACAATCGGGGGAGGGGGACAATTGAAAAAAAAAATTACAGATACAAAATTATGAATAGGGCCTTACAAAGCAAGTGAGAGACCTTGAACTGCATTAACATCACGGAAAATCCAACTCTGGTCCTAGGGAAAGAATCCAGAAGAGTCTATTAAAGTACTATCAAATTGAGCTTTAAATGACTCTTCCTAAAACTCTCCCACTTCTTGCCTTTAACCGAATTCTGGATTTTCCATGAGTAGATCATTTTGTTCAAAACCCTCTCAGTTATAGCCACTTCCTTCTCCAAGGCCCCTGTACTGTGGGGCTTTCTCAGAGTCTCCACACACCGCTGTCACACACTTTTGTTCAGTGATTCTTCCATCCAGACCATCCTCTTCCTCTTTGGTTGCTGTGGTCCACTTGACTTGGAGCCCCTTTTGCATATGTATCAAGGATCAAGGTGCTTGGCTACATCTTCTTCCTGTTCCATCTGCTGCCAGCAAGCTGGGTCATTTGAGCAGTTCACAGGCTCATCATGCCCTTGGAACTTGCCATATTCCATAATTATTATTTAATTAAATGTCTTGATCCCCTCTATAACCCCACCCCCCTACACAATACCCCTGCCATGCCTTCACTTCTTGTAAGCCTGCTCTTTGGTCCCATCACAACCCCTTCTCCCTGGCTGCCTCCTACTTTTGAATTCATTTTCTTCTCTCCCCTCTCTGGGCCCTCCTGTAGCCAGTCATTTCAACCCCACCCCAGCAGCACCCTTAATCCCATCTCTTCCGCTCCCCCCCCCCACTGCCCTGTTAAGAGAAACAAGCACCCAGCAGCATGCAATTTACAAGGGTAAAAGTAGCAGAATTCAGCCTCTTAGGAAATGGACTTTTATATTATCTCCCACTGGGGGAAACCGCCTTCTCAGAGCTGTTAAGTAATCTGATCCCTGACCCCTACAGGGTAATAATCATATCTCAGATCTGCATGTGACCTTTATAGTCTCCAAAGCGTTTACAAATGCATTAGCTCACATGATACCTCCCTCCCCTTCACCAATCGCTATCTAATTTCTCTCGTTTTCTCCAGCTGCAGAATTTGCTGAAGAAACTCCTACACCTGTGTCAGTTTGCTCCATTATGAACTCATGATTTCCTTCTCAGTGGTTCTACCCCACTGGCTCACAGTTGTTTTCCTGCCCCCTTTCCCCCACTTGGCTCCCTCTGGAATTCCCCTTACAGCTGAGGTCTTCTAAGCTGACCCTGCTCCCATCTGGCTCAGCTAATGCAAAGAGCATCATGAATTTCTGCCACTTTTCTCCCCTCCAAACTTCACTCCTCTTCCCTGAGAGCCTTCACTGAGGAGAAGAGAGGATTTGAGGATGTCCCCAATGTGATGTTCTGTTCATGCCTCCATGAGAGATACCCTGATGCACACGGTAGAATTGTCTGCAAATTTGTTTAGCCTCTTAAACCACAAACTCCTTAAGGATTGGAATCATGTCTTCCTCATCTTTTCTTCCCCAAAGGCCTCGTCTGTGATCCTGCATGTAATGGTTGCCTAATTGGTTTGCATTCCTTGATGAACCTGATGATAAATATGAAGAACTAGATGTATCCTCTGAAAGTCAAGGAAGCAACATACAGAAGAGGTGTTGTGTACCTGTGGTGTAAAAGGAATGCAGTAAGCATTCATTATGATCATCTCTGGTGGCCTAAGGCACTTGACTGCTAACCCGAAAGCTGGTGATTCAAACCCACCAGCCACTCCTCGGAAGGAAGGTTGGGCAATCTACTTCTATAGTGATACAACCTCGGAAACCCAAGGAGGGGTTGCTATGAGTCAGATCCGACTTGAGGGCAGTGAGTTGTTTTTTTTTTTTTTTTTTTGAAGGTCCCTGGGTGGCACAAATGATTTGCTTTCAATTACTAACTTAAAGGTTGGCTGTTTGAAGCCACCCAGTGGTACCTCAGAAGATAGATCTAGTGATTGGTTTCCATGAAGAAGCCAAGAAAACCGTATGGAGCAATTCTACTCTGTAACACATGGGGTCACCATGAGTCGGAATCAACTGGATGGCAACAGGTTTTATGATCATCTCTGGAAAGAGGGCCCTGGCCTCTTGCCTAGCAAAGTGATACAGGACTCAGGAGTCAGGAGACCTGGGGAAGAAACTGAATCAGCAAGTGATTGGTTGGATTTGAAGTCTTTAGAGATTCAGCTCTGAGTCTTTCTTCCTACTAGTGCCAGCTCAGCACTAAAATGGTCTGTGATCTTAGGTAAGTCATACTTCCCATCAGTAAAATGCAAATAATGACATCTTCTCTTGGTTCTGTGAGGACAAAGTCAAGTCATGTGAAACAAGAAAATCTCAGTTTCTACTAAAATGCTAGCAATAAGGGGATCAGAGTACTTAACAGACCCCTCCCCCAGTGGAGAGAGAGAAGTGCTTTTTTGGAGGACACAATTTGACACTTGAAACTTGACAGAAGCTATTGTTGGGACCTGCTAATTCCCTCTGTCCTGGTGAGTGACCCGCCTCTGGGAGAAAGGGGCGTGGATTTATATAGTGACTCACTATACGATGCTGCTTGATTGTACAACTGCTGGAGGCAGCACTTGCCTCTGTCAGACAGTTCACTATGAGTGGCTGGGGCAAACAACGCTGACACATATTAAGAGCTCAGTAAACATTCCTGGAAGAAAAAAAGGGAGCAAGGGAGGGAGAGAGGGAGGAAGGAAAGAGTGTGCTTAGGGGTAAAATGTTTCTAGGGAGGATGCAGCCACTGAGAAGGGTCAGAAATAATAACAATACCACAAGTGGGTGGTTTTAATGAACTGAAATGTATTTTCTCACGATTTGGGAGGCTAGAAGTCTGAATTCATGGCACCGGCTCCAGGAGAGGGCTCTCCTCTCTCTTTTGGCTGTGGTGGAAAGTCCTTGTCTCTTTGGAGCTTCTGTTCTCAGTTCTTTGGCAGTCTTCACGTGGCCTGGCGTCTGTCTTCCCCCATCTGTGCTTTCTTGCTTCTGTGCCTACTCTGCTGTTTTAGACCTACACTGATATGACCTCATTAGCGTAACAAGTGAAACCCCTGTTCCTAAATGGGATTATACCCACAGATAAGGAGGTTGGTATTCCAACACATATTTTGAGGGGACACAATGAGATCCATCACAGTAGTGGAAGGCAATAAAGATAAAGGAAGAGGCCACTCAGTCTGCAACAACAAATAATAATCCTTTTTTGTTTTCTTTTCATCTGTCTTTAAAACAAACAAGCAAACAAACAAAAAAACTCCTAAATGCTTAAATAATATTTGGTAGAGACCTTTGCAGTTGTGGTAGAAGAGATGGGGGAGGACACTGGAAATAACTGACTATGCTCCTACCCTCACAAACTAGGGGAAACTGGCAAAATGAAATAGATGAAAAAAAAAATGTGCATGTAAAACCTTCTAAAAATACACAAAAGAAATTCAAATAATTACACTGTGGTAGTTCAGTTTATGTGTCAACTTGGCTGGGCCTGGTTGAGTGGCTGGGTAGCTGGATGTAGTATTCCCCATGATGAGACTAGTAATCAACTCCATGGTGGAATCTACTGTGAGCAGCTGAGTAGCTGCCTTTGGGTATGCAGTCTGTTTCTTGTAAATAAGAAGCTTTGAGGATGGTCTCTAGCCTGTGGCACGCTTGGACCCTGCATGTAGCTGTGTCATTGCTCAGCAGCCTGCTATGCTCTGCCGACCTTGGGACTTAAAATGGACTTAAATTAATGGCCTGCCATTGGTTTGGTAACATCGGGACTGTGCCTTTTTATTTGTCAACCTTGGGTTTGTCAGCCTCAGCAGCTAGCAACTGTCTGAGTGAAGAAACACCTCTAGTTCCAGTGGGCCAGGAGCAGGAGGCAGAGCTGGACCCCAAGGTTGAGAGGCTTTCACCCAGCCCCTAGAGCCTGACATTTTGAACTGGGACTTAAAGCCTCCAAACTGTAAGAGAATAAACTCCTGTTTGTTAAGGCCATCCCATTTGTGGTATATTTCTTGTCAGAGTAGCACTAGGTAACCAGAACATACACCTACATTTACATCTGCTTTTTCCTCTATATCTCTCTATACTAAATATCAGGAGTTCATACAGATACCTCAAGTTCCCATCCAACACCATAGAATTTGTTCTTGTGTCTTCCACTTCTCTAACAGTGAGAAAGCTGGCTCCAATGGGGGAGTTTTGAAGGAGCTGAAAAGAATGAAAAAGAAGGGATAGCTGGCCATTGTCCTAGCTCTCCAAATGCTGGCCCACTGTGATGTCCTTGAAGTTGTAGGGCAGGCTAGGAAAGATGAAGTCTACGAAGACCAGCTTGGTTGTAGCGCACTCCTGTGTTGAAAGAGGTCTCAGGAGTTCTGGTGCTTGGGACCGACTTAAGACAGGTCTAAATAAAGACACTCTATTAATACACACCAGGGCAAGGTTAACTCAAGTGCACCAGGAGCTCTGAGGTTATGCTGAGCCTCCAGGGTTCATATAGATTAGCTCTGGAGTGGCTTCCTGCTGTTGATCTGACCGTAGACCCAGGAATCTAGGGTCTGATTTGGGTTAGAGTGGTATCAGGCTAATTTTGGGATTAGGGGGAAAATGGGGAGGCAGGAGAGAAAGGGGAGGAAAGGGAGAGAAAGAAGTTAATTTAGCATCACCTAAAAGCATTAATGGGAGCTCTGGTAGCATAGTGGCTAAGGCACTTGACTGCTAACCAGAAGGCTGGCGGTTCAAACCCACCAGCCACTCCTCGGAAGGAAGATGGGGCAATCTACTTCCGTAGTGATACTGCCTTGGAAGCCCAAGGAGGGGTCACTATGAGTCGGGTCCGACTCGATGGCACGCAACAACAACAACAACAAAAAGCATTAATAAAGATTCATAAAGTTGGCTATATAATAGTTAAATATTTCTAGTAGGGCAAAAATAGAAAAAAGGGGAGGGGGAGTCAATGATAAACAATAATTGCAACACATATAACAAAGAACTAATTTTCTTCACATATGTAGTACACTTAAAAGTCAGTAATATCAACCCAACAGAAAAATAGGCAAAGCCTCACTGCTGTGGCTTAGCTCTCAGCCTAACAGTAGACAGGCCTCTGAGGTGAACACCTACACCAGGGAAATGCACTCCTTCGAACAATCAACCATGGGAGATCAGAAGGGCAGCATTTGCACAGGGAGAAAGGTAGGGAGGCAGGAATGCATAGGCAAGAAGGACAGAGGGAAAAGGTAACCACAGGGAGGAAGTGGGAGGTGAGCTGTTATACTGCATAGAATGTAACCAGTGTCACCAAACGGAATGTATTGCATATGAACTGTTGAATGTAAAATAAATCTGCTTTGTAAAATCTCACCCAAATCACAATAAAAAGCTAAAATTTTCTAATATTTGGGGGGGGTGGAGAAAGAAAAATGGGCAAAGGACTTTAAAAAACTCAGAAGCAGAAATATACAAGGCTTTCAAATACATGTAAAGGTGCTCAACCTTATTTATAATTAAAAAATATATAAATTCAAACTATAGAGACATACTCATACTAACAATGTGTTAGTATGAGGGAAAAATGGTTGCAACTTCTTCAGAAGGCAAGCTGGCAGAATCTAGCAAAATAAAAAATGCACACATCCTTTTATCCAAGGAATCCACTTCTAGTACATTATCCTATAGATAGACCCACAAAGGTGCCCAAAGTTGCATGTGCAAGAAATTGCCTGCAGTATTATTCGGGGAGCAAAAAATCAGGAAGACTCTAAATGCCTGTCTGTAGAGGGAGGAAATATTAAAAGTGATGTATTTATGTGATAGATACAGTGCCAACATCAAAGAATTAATTAGATCTATAAAAAGCAGTGTAGATGGACCTCAAAACCAGAATGTTAGGGAATAAAGCAAGATGCAAAGTTAATACAGATAATAGTTATTGTGTTGAAAAAAATCATGTACTATAATACTGTATCTTATTTATAGACAGATATGTATAAATGCATGGTGAAAGTATAAAAAAAAGTTACTGAAAGGATCCAACAATTTCATGATAGGTCACTTCTGGGAATGGGAGCCAGGAGGAGGCCAGGCTGTGAAGGCCACAGAATACTTCAACTTTATTTGTAACATTTTACTTCTTTTATGTGAGAAAAAGCAACAGCTATGACTAAATCTTATCAATTCTGGATGGTGAGGACTTGGTATATTACACTCTTGCTTTTCTATAGTTTTCCACGAAGCGTGATACAGATCAGTGGTATAAGAAGATATCTCTGTGTATAAAGGCATGTGTGCATGTTGACGTGCTTTGTGGAAAGATAAACTAACAGAGGCTGACGCTGGGAAGGAGAAAAAGGAAGTGGGGATTAAGGGTGGCATGGAGGTTTATTTTTTTATGGCACATTCTTTCCCTACTGTTTATATATTTTGCTATTTGAATGTACTACTTAAAATAATTATAAAAAATAATAATTATAAAGAGCAAACAAATAAAAGGATGTATTAACAGCCTCCTGTGCTTGGTGAGTTCTGGTGGCATAAAACCTAAGGCATTTGACTGCTAACCAGAAGGCCACTCCTCCAAAGGAAGGTTGGGCAATCTGCTTCCGTAGTGATACTGCCTCGGAAACCCATGGAGGGGTCGCTATGAGTTGGGTCCGACTCCACGGCAGTAAGTTTGGTTTTGTTTTTTTGGTGCTTGGTGAGCACAGGCCAGCCCTCTTAGGGCTACCTTTAGTTTCTGGTGGAAGGCAGGGCTTTTAGTTCTCTGCAGTCTTTGCCTGAGGACAGCAGGTCAGTGCTGCTGCTCTGAGGTTGGGGATGAGATAGAGGAAGAGAGAGAGGCACAGGAAGCAAAAGGCAGGAGGGCAGCACACCCTTGACTTTGAAAATCCTGCGATTGATTCAGAGGAGCAGCACAGGCAGTGCTGACAGCTGTGACGGCTACTAACACACCCAATACATAGTAGTTAAGGTAGGGAAGAAGCTTGGAAATGTCCAGTATGCCAAAGGTGAGTGTGTTTTAGGGTTTTAGGCGGTGTCCATGACCAGGCACACTTTCAGCCTGCCATCCTGTTTTCAGTGTCAGAGTCTTCTACAAGGAAACAAGACAGCCTAAAAATTGGAAAACAAACCAACAACAACAACAGAAGTGTACTAAAAACAGCATAGAATTCCAAAGTGATGAAGGCAGTTTGAAATTTCTTTCACTCAAGCTGGAAACACCCAATAAACCTGTTTTTGTGCTGGCCAAGACAGGAGAAAAGCTTCTTCTGTGAGAAACTACACTCTCTCTCGCGCGCGCGCACACTACACACACACACACACACACACACACACACACACTGCAACCTTTGAACAGATGTAACATTTTATCAGTAATACATGATTATAACAACAAAAGGAAACAAAAAACAACCCCATAACTTGAAAACCACAAGGGAAACCATCGCCCAAATCCTACCCAAAGCTACCCATTGTTAATGCCAAGTGGATGGTGTTTCCTTGTTTTTGATATTTTAACCCATATTCTAATTGACTTTCTTTCTAATGACAGTGTCATAGTATTTGAGAGTGTGCATATCTTAGCTCTGGGGTTTAGGGAGAGGCTAGAGCCTCTTGACTTTGGACTTTGGACTTTGAACAGAACTGCTGTTAGGTACCATCAAGTCGGTTCTGACTCAGAGACCTTATGTACAACAGAACCAAACACTGCCCAATCCAGCACCATCCTCCCAACTGTTGCCATGCTTGAGCCCATTGTTGCAGCCACTGTGTCAATCCATCTCATTGAGGGTCATCTTCTTTTTTGCTGACCCTCTCTTTATCAAACATGATGTCCTTCTCCTCTCAATAATATGTCCAAGTATGTGAAATGAAGTTTCACCATCCTTGCTTCTAAGGAGGATTCTGGTTGTACTTCTTCCAAGACAGATTTGTTTGTTCTTCTGGCAACCTGTGGTATATTCAATGTTCTTTGCCAACACTATAATTCAAATGCATCAATTCTTTTACAGTCTTCCTTATTCATTGTCAAGCTTTTGCATGCATATGAGGCAATTGAAAATCCAGTGTTTGGAGCAGGCTCAGCAGCATAGTCCTCAGGGTGACATCTTTGCTTTTTAACACTTTGAAGAGGTCTTTTGCAGCAGATTTGGTTGTTTGACTTGACTGCTGCTTCCATGGGAATTGATTGCGAATCTAAGTAAAATGAAATCCTTGATAACTTCAGTATTTTCTCTGTTTATTGTGTTGTTGCTTATTGATTCAGTTGTGAGGGCTTTTGTTTTCTTTATGATAAAGTGTGATCCATACTGAAGGCTGCAGTCTTGAATCTTCAACAGTAAATACTTCAAGTCTTCTTTGCTTTTAGCAAGCAAGGTTGTATCCTCTGCATATCGCAGGTTTTAATGAGTCTTCCTCCAGTCCTGATGCCCCGTTCTTCTTTGTATAGTCTAGTTTCTCCGCTTATTTGTTCGGCACACAAATTGAATAGATTGAACAGAACTAGGGTAAAACTAGTCTGATATCTAGGAGAGATATTGCTGTCGACTCATATTAGCCAAGTACTGCTTTGTAACTTTCTGTAGCAGTAGTCCAATTGTTCCTTGCCCAGACTGTGATCAGCCCACTTCATTCCTACTAACATTTTTGAAAGAACAATCTGGATGAGAGTCAAGGTGTCTTATGGCCAAGGCACCCAATACCGATTCCTCCAATCTGCTTCACTGAGAACTGTCCCCTGGACCCTGGAGTCTCTCCCCAGTGCAGTGGAATCAATGTCTGGCCAAATGTCATGGAAACAAAATTGCTGTCAGACTTGAACTCCGATGGAAGGAATAATTGAAATGCCCAATGTTGATTGGGAAATGGAACTAAAATAACTATGTTCCTAATCTGGCTTGATCTTTTTTTTTTTTTTTTAATTTTATTGAAATTTGGGTTTTACAGAGCAAATTCATTTTCCATATAGCAGTTCATACACATTTTGTGTGCAGTGTAGATGGACTTTGTTCTGGTTACCTAGTTCCACTTTGACAAGAATATACCACAAATGGGATGGCTTTAACAAACTGGAGTTTATTCTTACAATTTGGAGGCTTTAAGTACAAATTCAAAGTGCCAGGCTCTAGGGTGTGGGGTAAAGCCCCTCAACCTCAGGGTTCAGCTCTGCCTCCTGCTTCCGGTGCACTAGAGCTAGAGGTGTTACTTCACTCAGACAGCTGCTGGCTGCTGAGGCTGAGAAACCCCAAGGTTGACAAGTAAAAAGGCACAATCTTGATGTTACCAAACCACACGGCAGGCCATTAACTTAAGTCCATTGTAAGTCCCAAGGTCAGCAGAGCATAGCAAGCTACTGAACAACGACACAGCTACATGCAGGGTTCAAGCATGCCATAGGCAAGAGACCATTCCCAAGGCTTTTCCTTATATACAGGAAGCAGACCACATCCCAAAGGCAGCTACTTAGCTGCTCGTGGTTGATCCCACCATGGAGCTGATTGCCAGTCTCATAATGGGGAATAACTACCACCAGCTGCCCAGGCACTCAACCAGGCCCAGCCAAGTTGACATACACCATAACCACCACAGACCTCAAAACTAGAATGTTAGGGAATAAAGCAAGATGCAAAGTTAATACAGAATAATAGTAATTGTGTTGAAAAAAATCATACACAATAATACTGTATCTTGTTTATAGACACATATATATAAATGCATGTGAAAGTATAAAAAAGGTCACTGAAAGAGTACAACAATTTCACGAATAGCAATCACTTCTGGGAATGGGAGCCAAGGAGGAGGGCAGGCTGTGAAGGCCACAGAATACTTCAATTCTATTTGTAACATTTTACTTCTTTTATGTGAGAAAAAGAAAGAAACAGCTATGGCTAAATCTTCTTATCAATTCTGGACGGTGACATGACATTGACTGTAATTCTCTACATAACAGCTCTCTTCCCACTTTCTCCCCATAGTTACCTCTTCCCTGTGTCCTTCCCTCCTATGCACTACTCCCCTGCACACACCCCCAGCTATCTCCCTGTGCAAACACTGCCCTTCTGTTCTCCTAGGATTGATCATAGCTCTAAGGAGTGTATCTACTTGATATAAATGTTTACCCCTATGCCTGTCTGTTGTTTGGCTGGAAGTTACAAGAGTGAGTTCAGTTCCAGAACTGAAGGGTAACTAGGGGCCATAGTCTCAGAGGTCTGACCAGGCTCTATCAGATAGCAAACCTGGTCTTTTTTTTTTTTTATGATTTTGACTTTTGTTCCATATTATTCTCCCACTCTATCCTGGGTCTCCTGCACCAATACCCCTCTGAGTGGTAGACAGTGGTAGTTGGGCATCATCTAGTTCTTCTGGCTTCATGGCTGAGGATTACATGGTCTACTAGTCCCTTGGACTAATTTGATTCCATGCATCTTTTTGTTTCTTCATTCTTCTTTGCCCTGGATGAAGAGAGACCCATTGTTGCATCTAGATGGCCACTTGCAAGCTTTTAAAACCCAGTCGCTACTCACCAAAGTAGGATGTAGAATGCCAACTGAGCTTGATGTCCCCTGCAACCATGGTCCCGAGTCTAGCTTGATCTCTGCCTATACAAAAAACTCTATGCCATCAAGTTGATTCTGACTTGTAGCATTCCTTTTTTGGACAAACTAGAACTTCCCTGTAGGGTTTCCAAGGGTGTAAATCTTTATGGAAGCAGACTGCCTCATCTTTCTACCACAGAGTAGCTGTGGGTTCTAACCAACAACCTTTTGGTTAGCAGACAAATGCTTTAACCACTATACTACCAGAACTCCTTGATCTTTGCCTATAAAGACCTTCTCTTTCAGTTGTAGTTTACTTGGCTGGCAACCAGGAGCTCTGGTTTAGGGAGGAGGACAGGGGAGATATAGGTATTACAATAATTGTGTTTAATTTGAGTCATTTACACCCTATTTTTTCTGTCTCACCCTCAGATAGACTCTAACAGTTCTCAGAAACATTACAGTTCTTTTCATGGACCAATGAAACCATACCAACAGCTTGTTTTTCCTGTTGTTGGCAGGACTCATTCTAGAGTCTTATTATATGTTTCTAAAAGCTTAGGCTGGAAGGGACATTTGGCTTTTTCTACATACTGACTCTCTTTCTGGAGGAGCTTAAAGATCTAAGTGGCTAGTACCACATCTCCTTCTGAGGGCAGAACTTGAATGTGGAGGATAGCAGGCCCCTGAAGGAGAGAGAGTAAATGAAGACACAGGGGACTCTTGGGCCCTTTACAGCTTTATTGGAGACCTTGCTTGGAAGCAGAAGATTTTTATCTTTAAGGAACCGTGTTATCACCTCCTTTTCACTTAGCTCTCAACTTTAATAATGTTCTCAAGGAGCTCTGGTGGTATAATGGTTAAGGATTGGGCTGCTAACTAAAAAAGGACAGTTTGAACCCACAAGTCACTCTGCAGGAGAAAGATGAGGCAGTCTGCTTCTGTACAGATTGAAAGGCTTGGAAACCTTGTGGGACAGTTCAACTGTGTCCGAAAGGGTCACTATGACTTGGAATAGACTCTATGACAGTGGATTTGGGTTTTTTTAATTTTATTTTTATTTTTGTCTTCTCTATTTTCTTCCTTTCTTCCTTCACATTGGTAATCCAGGTGTCCCATAATCAATGGAGGAAATCCCAAGGAGTCTTCATTCACCATATATTTACTGAGCACATAATTTAAAATCACTAAAGATTTAGACTTCATTCCACTAATTTCAGAGAACAGAATTTACAAAAGACTTTGCTCAAGTCTTTCCAACTATGTTCTAGTTTTTTTTCAATATGAAGTTGATATGTTATCAAGTGATATTTAGTTCAGTGTGCTGAGTCATGTATCTATAGAGATCACAACACCCTGCCAGCTGGTGAAAGGTTGGCCACCTTTACACTCATTTTTGTAATAGTACATTTGTTAGTGCAATGTTAGTTAACCCTGTTGTTCTTAAATGGCCATCATATCTCAGTCTTGAAGTTGGAGTAGTACAGCTTTTCCCTGAAATTCAATAACCTTACTTTTTCACCTTTTAAAAAAACAACATATTAACTCTAGCAACACAGCTAAACAAGTATCACTTCTCCCCTTGCTGTTACTAGCTCCTAAAGCTAGATATTCACAGAGTAAGTGCCACGGTTCCACCAGGTCCACAATAAGGATAAAAAGTACATTAGAAGTACAAAATGGCCACCTAAGTCCTGCTGCTGTAATTCTGGTGCTCAGGGGTCTTGCATTCCCTCCCTGGTTCTCCCTTCTTGGCTCCATAGGCCTGGGTTTTTACTTGGTGTCTCTGCCTAGGCCTCTAGTTTCCTATTTAGATTAGAGACAGTAGTAGACATATGTCTTTAGGCACCCTTCTATAACTTTATGATAGGCTTTCAAAGCTGACCCCCCCCCCCCATCATAAAGTGTGGGTATGTGATCTAGGCTGGCCAACCAGAGGACTCTATCCCTCCTGGCTGTAGTGACTGGTTTAGGGATAGGAAAAGAACCCACATCAACCCAAACAGAGCCCTTCTTGTACTTTATTTTGATCTTTTAAAACTAAAGTTACCTGAAAAAGTGGTCTATATCCATCAAGGCTGCTAAGCTCTGAGAAAATAAGACAGGGATAGCCAATAGCAATGTTGCCCTTGGCAACAGAGGCTAAATGCAGGGTGAAGCCAAGCAGAGACAAGCAAAATTTGGAGAGAGTATGATGGATTGACTTACTGTTCCCAGTCCTTCACTCCTTCCCTGACATAGATTTTTATATATATATCCATACCTTTTGTCATGTCACTTTATAGTACCTCCCACTATAGTAAGTGGAATTTACATTTCTGCCCACTGAGTTTGGGCTGGGCCACATGACTAGCTTTGATCAACAGATTGTGGGTGGAAGTAACTAGTGTGCCAGTTTCAAGACAAGACCCTAACAGTTTCCACCAACCATTTTGAACCTTCTGCTCTCTGCCATGAGAAGCGCATGCCCCAGCTAGCTGTTGATCTTTCTGCCTTGGTCCTAGGATAAAGACAGGGAGCAGACCTGTACTCAACTTGAAGCCTAAAATCCAGCTGAGCCCACCAATGACTCTAATCATAGTCAACCTATGGATCTATGAGCATGAAAAAAGTATTGTAGGCCATTCAAATTTTGGGGTTACTTTTTATACAGCATTATTATAGCAAACCTAACATGGATGGCAAGTGAAAAAGAGTTCCAATTACATCCTTCTGGATTCCATTGCATCCAAAGTCAATGCCATTAAATTATGAGAGCTGAGCTTCTGTTATTCGGAACCAAACAAGTCCTAATGCAGAAACTGTTCCTAAGCTCCTAACATGTAGTTAGAATATCTTGGCTAGCTACTGCCAGCTCCCTATCCCAGACAAGGAGGCATTTCAAATAGAATCCATTCCTACTATTGTAATGTCAATACAGTAAATATTAAACCAACAAATGCAAAATGAAACTTTCCCACTAACCCACAGCATTACTTTTGACTTTACTTCAAATAGAGTGTTCTTTGCTGACTTACTTGAAATCTATCCTGGAATTAAGCTCTTGAGGACAGGAAATCTGAAAATGTTGAACAACTTATTGTCAGAATCTAGAAATGGGAGAATAAAGAGCAAAAATGGCAGGTCCAACTACGGGGCAGGTGTATAACACCAATAAAGTATACATTACCAGGGGTTACTTACATGCACAGACTACTTCAAGCCTAAATTTTAGATTGCTCTAAAAAAAAATTCCCACTGCCATCTAGTCTGTTCTGACTCATAGCAACCCTTTTTAGGACAGAGTAGAACTGCCCATAAGGTTTCTAAGGCTGTAAATCTTTACAGAATCAGACTTCCTCATCTTTCTCCCACTGAGCAGCTGGTGGGTTTGAACCATTAACCTTTTGGTTAACAGGTGAATGCTTTACCCACTACACCACCAGAGTTCCTTTAGATTGCTCTAAGGATTCCTTAATTCTCATGTTCTTTCTCTCTGCCTATCTATCTATCCAGGAGCTCTGGTGGCATAGTGCCTAAGGCATTGGGCTGCTAACTGGTGGTTCAAACCCACCAGCCACTCCTCAGAAGGAAGACTGGGCAATCTACTTCTGTAGTGATACTGCCTTAGAAATCCAAGGAGGGGTCACTATGAGTCAGATCCAACTTGACAGTAGCGAGTTTGTTTTTTTCTTTTTTTAAATCTATCTATCCACATACATATTTATGTTCATAATTTTCAGCAATTTGTATTTAAAAAATTTAAACACAGGTAACATATAGAAAACAAATAATATTACAAATACCTCAATTTTCACATTCTAAATTGATAACTATTATTCTTTTGTTGGGAGCTCTGGTAGCATAGTGGCTAAGACACTTGCCTGCTAACCAGACGGCTGGCGGTTCAAACCCACCAGCCACTCCTCGGAAGGAAGGTTGGGCAATCCTACTTCCGTAGTGATACTGCCTCGGAAACCCAAGGAGGGGTCGCTATGAGTCAGGTATGACTCGACGGCACATAACAACAACAAACAACAATTCTTTTGTTATATGACCTTCATTCTTTTTTTTTCTCAAAGAAACAAAACATGAATATAGCTAAAAATCCGTTTAACCATCACCCTTAGTTCCTATTCTCTCTCGTTCCATTGTAGGAGTGGATACTGTCATAAGTTTTTAACTCAGGCAAATGGCACTATTTGTGTTGTTTTGCAACTTCTTATTAATCCTATGTTTTTGAGATCTATCCACATTGATCTATATCAGTGTAGTTTATTCATCTTAATAGTACATAATATTACAATGTATACACATACCATATTTTACATATCTATTTCCCTACTGAGGTAGGTTCAAGTTGTTTCCAGTCCTTTTTTTATTACAAAGAATGTCCCATGAACATTGTCATTCATGTTTTCCCGTGCTCTGTACAAGTGCCAATTATGTTAATCAATGTCTCTTGTCTCCTCCTGAAAAATAAAAGACCCTTAAAAAACAAAACCAAATTCATTGCTGTTGAGTCAATTCTGACTCATAATGACCCTAAAGGACAGAGTGGAACTGCCTCATAGGATTTCCAAAGCTGTGAATCTTTATGGAAACAGACTGCCACATCTTTTTCCTGTGGAACAGCTGGTGGGTTCAAACCACTGACCTTTTGGTTGGCAGCCAAGCTCTTTACCACCATACAACCAAGGCTCCTGTTTATCACATAACAATCTGCATTTCACATTTTTAGTGTTTGTTCCACCAAAAAAGAAGATTGCTAAATCATGTTGGTTCCAACTCATAGACCCATAGATACCCTACAGGACAGAATATAACTGCCCCACAGGGTCAAGGCTGTAAATCTTTAAGGAAGCAGACTGCTACATCTTTCTCCCATGGAGTGGCTTGTGGGTTTGAACTGTC
Source organism: Orycteropus afer afer (assembly GCF_000298275.1). Taxonomy (NCBI): domain Eukaryota; kingdom Metazoa; phylum Chordata; class Mammalia; order Tubulidentata; family Orycteropodidae; genus Orycteropus; species Orycteropus afer. The sequence continues at coordinate 3,509,487 of NW_006921627.1, read as the reverse complement.
CACTTTCAGTTAGCAGCTGAATGCTTAAACATAGCACCAAAAATTTATATATATATATATATATAGCATAGTTTTTATTACATAGGAAATATTCTATAAATAAATGAATGAATAAATAAATGAATGCTATTTAAAAGAAACTGAATGATATTTTGAAATCACAGTTAGTACTCTACTAGGAGGTATTAAGCCATTATTGCCCACCTTTTCTCCCTTCTTTCCTTCCACAAACATTGATTGAGAAGTCACTATGGGCCAGGTACCCTGTCATATGTTGGAAGTTACAATGGTTTACTCTGCCATTTTGAAATTATTTGGCAGTTGCTAAAAAGCTTTAAAGGAGCTCTGGTAGCGTAGTGCCTAAGGCATTTGACTGCTAACCAGAAGGCTGGCAGTTCAAATCCACCAGCCACTCCTCAGAAGGAAGGTTGGGCAATCTATTTCCGTAGCGATACTGACTCAGAAATCCAAGGAGGAGTTGCTATGAGTCAGGGCCAACTCGATGGCACATAGCAACAACGACAACAAAAAACTTTAAAGTTTGTTGTTTTAAAATGGCCATTTCTTAGATTTTGATGACATGGTGCACGTGTAAGGCTTACAGCTTGCTATTGCCATGAGTCCACACTTTTAAAAAAATCTTTTTTTTTCCTTTTGATAGTGATAGCGGTTTCAAAAATTTAAAATTCCTGGTAGCTGGTGTAGGAATTCTTAACCGTGGATCCAGTCTTAAAGTCAAATGTGTGGTCTTAGAGAAACAGGGTCAGTCCTGTGTGGATTTGTAAATATGTGATATATATGTTTATGTTTTTCTGAGGGTTTTAGATTCTCAAAGGAATCTATAACCCCCCAAAATTAAGAACAACTGTTTTCTTTCCTTCATTAAACTCCCAAAATAGTGCCCTTTGATACCTAGCCTAATGATTAAGTGTTTGACCATTAGAGTCACACTGTATGTAAATCCTGCTTTGGCTGTTTAATCGCTGTATGATCTTAAACAAGTCACAAAACCTCTCTGTGCCTCCATTTCCTCTTGTGTGAAATAGGGATAACAATAGCATATGTCATGCAATTATGGTGAGGAGTACATGAGTTAATGTATATAAATAACTCAGAAAATGCTGATCACATAGTAAACATTCTATAAATATTAGCTATTATTATAATTATTACACAGATGTGGCATTGATGATGACAATGATGAAAATCATGATGACTGATTATTTCCTTAAACCACTTAAGAGTGAATGAAAATGAACAGCCATTAAAAATGTGGAATAACCGGCTGATCATTCAGGGTAGAGTTAATATAGCCCTTCCCGTTTCAGTCTACATTATGGCCAATCAAACTCCTAAGGTTGGCCAATCTGATTTGACTACTGAGATGAGGGCATTCAAGTTGAATTATAGTGATGAAACCTAGTTGTTTTTTAGATTTAACTAAAACATATACTGGTTCTATATTTTAGCCTGGCATGGAACTGACTCATTACCTTATGGAATGTGCATTGTTGGTGCTCTGCCAATGATTAATGATAAATGGGGAAATATGACCTTTTGATTGGCTATCCTAAAGTTTATCTCTCCCGTTCTCTCACAAAATATGGTGACAACCTGAGAAACCTTAACTTTAAGGCCCCATCTCCACCCACTGACCCTCATTGCTGAGTTAGTAGAATTAGGTTAGAATTCATTCCAAACTTTTTCTAGTTTTTTTGACCAAAGTTTCCTCTAGGTAGTTGAATTTCAGTGATAATCTGTTGACCTTTGTTTGGTGAAGTTTGTCTTCCCTCAAATGCCTGAAAGTGACTTTTTTGCCCATTATTATTTTTGTGGTCTCTGCTTCTTTTTTTATCCCTTCCCTGCATAAATAATTGCCAGTGCCTGCAATAGTGGCCTCCAGAATTCTGCTTCTTATAACAATGGTGGTGTAGTGCCTAAGGCATTTGACTGCTAACAAGAAAGCTGCCTGTTCAAACCCACTAGCCATTCCTTGGAAGGAAGAGTGAGCAATCTATTTCTGTAGAGATACTACCTCGGAAACCCAAGGAGGGGTCTCTATGAGTCAGAATTGACTTGATGGTTTGGGTTTTGGTATAACAATGGCTACCTTTCTTCCTGAACTCTCACCCTGGAAACAAACCCATTCTTGGAACTCTAAATCCAAGAGTGTCCAGTTGAAATTGTATAAAGTGATTTTATTTAGATGCTTCTATCTGGCTTGATAAATTATTTATTTATATCACAAAGGATGTTTCAAGATCTGTCCTGAAGTACAATGCT
>NW_006921627.1:3501926-3504974 GCF_000298275.1 Orycteropus afer afer | reverse complement strand
GCTGACGAAGAATGCTGAAAGTACCATGGACTGCTAAAAGAACTAACAGATCTGTCCTGGAGGAAGTGCACCTGAAATGCTCCTTGGAAGTGAGAATGGCCTGACTTCGTTTCACCTACTTTGGTCATGTTGTCATAAGGGACCATTTCCTGGAGAAGGATGTCATGCTTGGTAAGGTGGAGGGTCGATGAAAAAGGGGGAGGCCTTCAACGAGATGGATTGACACGGTGGCTGTGTTGATGGGCTCAAGTATAGCAGGGATCATGGAGCTGGCGTAGGATTGAGCAGTGTTTCGTTCAACTGTGCATGGGGTCGCTATGAGTCAGAAACGACTCGACGGCACCTAACAACAACAAGAACAACATCTGGCTTGAAATCTGTAGATGATCTGCAGATGACTGAATATTTTCAGCAGTGGAAGATTGACTCTTAAGTTCTAATCCCCACTCCAGTGTTTTTCAAAATGTGATCCATGGAGGCAGGCTTGACTTTGTAATTTATGGGGCCAAGAGCAAAATGAAAATGGGGGCCTTTTGTTTAAAAAGTATTAACAATTTTTAGACAGTGACAATGGAGCATCAAGTCAAGTGTGGGGTCCTTTTGAGTGCAGGACCTTGTGCAACCACAGGTCATACACCCATGAAGCTGGCCCTGTGTGGAGCCTAAAGCACCAGAAGTTTTGAAATATGATTGGTAAAAATATGATTTCTGGGGCCTTCCAGGGAGCTAAGGAGTCCCTGGGGGAGTAAATGGTTAAGTGCTGGACTACTAAGAGAAATATCGGCAGTTAAAGCCCATTCAGAGGCACCTTGGATGTAAGGCCCAGCAATCTGCTTCCGAAAGGTCATGACTTAAAAACTCTGGAGCAATTCTACTCTGCATGAATTAGAATTGACGTGACAGCTAACTAACGAACTAACTAACTAACTAACAACAACAACAACCAGTAAGCTAATAAACCAGAATCTCTGGGGATGGTGTCTGGGACTCAATGTTCTTTCTTAATATGCTCTCGGGAGTTGGTTTTATAAACAAAAGATTGAGATCCTGTGTACCTATTTTCTTCATTTGCTTGGGAACCAGATTAAGAAATTTCATCTTTTAAAAATATCTGGCTAGCTTGCCTGGATATCTACCTGAGGCAGTTGATAACATCTACCTTGCACCACCATCAGTGTTTCTGTTGCTCTCTCATGTTCTTTTTTCTTCTTCATCCTCTTCCTCATCTATTCTGGGCTTGCCTTGGGCCTGTCAGTATAACGCCAGGCACAGCTAATCTTGTCTGATAACACCCACTAGTTGCCTTCAAGTCGATTTCAACTCATGGTGACCCCATGCGGTATAGAGTAGAATTGCTTATAGGGTTTTCATATCTGTGACCTTTTGGAAGCAGAGTGCTTTCTTCTGAAGTGCCTCTGTGTGGGTTCAAACCACCAGTCTTTCGATTTGCAGCCCAGAGTTTAACTGTTTGCTACCTAGGGACACCTCAAGGCACATGAAATTATTAAACAAAGAGAAAGGTCGTTGGGAAGGAGTAGGACTTTCGATGGTCTGAGTACTTTTCCCATAGGATTTACTTCTTTTTGCTAGAGCCCCCATTTCCAACCCAGTTTGCTTTTGCTTCTAGCCTAGACCAACAGAAAAAGAAAAATATCAGAGAAACAAAGTTATGAAACAAAGTTTCATAGTCAAATTTCTTAGTCTGGTTCCCACAGCTCCAGCGTTAGTGACTATTTAGCCACATTCACTGGGATTCAGTTCCGGATCAGTCCCATTTCTTCCATAGTAAATGCCTGGTAGTGCTTGGAACTTACTTTCACAAATTGTCACTTCTCTGTACTGCAACCCCAAGGCCTTAGGAATTCATTGTGAGTAACCTGATGAGAGAATTCTTATCAAATTACCCTGACTAAGCACCTGGTCCTAAGTCCTGAGTTTCTCTGTGCATCATCAAGATATTTCAAGGTTGATAAACCTCTTCATATTATGGATTTTGGGAGCTCTGGTAGCATAGTGCCTAAGGCACTTGACTGCTCACCAGAAGGCTGGCGGTTCAAACCCACCAGCCACTCCTCGGAAGGAAGGTTGGGCAATCCTACTTCCGCAGTGATACTGCCTCGGAAACCCAAGGAGGGGTGGCTATGAGTCGGGGCCGACTCGACGGCAAACAACAACATTATGGATTTTAAAGTTTAGCACAGCCAAATAAAATGCTTTTTTTTTGGCTTACAGTTTTCTGTGTGAGGGTGATTGCTTAAGCAGTCACTGAGTGGAACAGATGCTGTCTTGAATTTTTCCTTACTAAAAAGCTGATGGATTTTTAACTAACAGGTGTTTCCAAATTACTTGGGAAACAATTTTTTTCCTTTTTGACTTTCATCCCTATTTCCTGTTTTTTGGTATTTGCACCTTCTGAACATACAGCTTTATTACTGTATATTTTTAAAGTAATGAACATTACTTTAAGGTAACACTTATATTTCCATTTCCATTCTCACAGCAAATGAGAGATTAAGTGGAAACAACCCTTTATATAACTTTTAATCCTAGGGTCCTTACAATTTTCTTTTGCTTTTTATTTCAACAAGTAACTTGTATCCAAGGGTATATAAACAACTCTTATACATCAATAATAAGAAAGAAAATAACCCAATTTTTAAAAGCAGACAAAAAATTGGACCAGACACATTACAAAAGAAAATATAAAAATGGCCACAAAGCACACAGTAAAGGCTGAAGAGCATAGATATGAGGAAAAGGCAAATTAAAAGCACAATGACATACCGCTGTCATACCCACAGTTGTTTTTACTTCCTGGTGAGTTGGTTACGACTCATGGTGCCCCCATGTGTGCAGAAAACTGCTCCATACGGTTTCAAGGCTCTGACCTTTTAGAAGTAGTTGAGCATCATACCCATTGTTGTTGTTGTTGTTATCTGCCATCGAGTTGGCTCCGACTCATAGCAACCCCTCCTTGGGTTGCCGAGGCAGTATCACTATGGAAGTAGATTGCCCAACCTTCCTTCCGAGGAGTGGCTGGTGGGTTTG
>NW_006921627.1:3499887-3500823 GCF_000298275.1 Orycteropus afer afer | reverse complement strand
TATGCAGGATCTCCTACATCGGAAGGGAGCCTCTTAACTCCAAAGAGACATGAAGTGATTTTTGAGATTTTGGAAACATTTTATATTTTGATTGAAGTTGTGCTTACATGGGAGTAAACTATTTGTCAAAACTCATTTGAACTGTATACTTAAAAAAATGGGTGCATTTTACTGAATGTAAAAGTATACCTCAACAAAGCTGATTTTAAAACACCGCGCACACACATACAAAAACAGTTGAGAGAAGACTATAACACACGTCCATGCACACACCATCTAGGATTAATAAATGTTAAGCATTTTTTCGTATTAAAGAAATGAAATATTACAAAAAACGGTGAAGTCTCCATAGTTCCCAGAAGCATTCTCCACCTCTGACAAGCACATTCATAAAGTTGTTGTATCCTTTCTGCCTGTTTAAAACATTTAATCACAGCCATTTCTTTTTATTGATGAGGATGCCAGAGCTTGCCAAGATCTAGTGCACAGGTCATATTTAAACAATGAGTCAGTTAGCAGCACAGCTGGTAATGATGTTAGTCTTATGTTCATTCCCCAGGGCTATGTTACCTACCCTGTATTTGAGAAGCTGCTCATGTAATTTATATAATTATGAGAGTGTTTATACTGTTCTTTACCCTCAGTTTTAAACATGACATACAACTTGGCACAAATGGGAATTGAGGGTGTTATGATGTGTCTCCAAGTTTTAAAATTGGGTGCTTGTAAACTTTCAGGTCCAAGATTAAAGTGGCTTTTACAATATAGCTATTTTATACCAGTGCTTTGTTTAATAGCAATTAAACAGAATTCATACATTTATGCATTTCCCTCTAATTTGCCATGTATGTAGATTATTAGGCTACTTTCAAAGTAACAGCACTGCCGCCCAATGCTTCAAAGCTTAATGGGCTGGCCGGGTTTGACCCCCCCCCC
>NW_006921627.1:3491226-3499632 GCF_000298275.1 Orycteropus afer afer | reverse complement strand
TTTTTTTAGCTTATCTTTTTTTTCGAGTTCAGCCCAAATGTTGTCCAGATATTTTTTCCCACAGTTCTAAAGTTTATATTTCAAAAGCTGGAAGATAGAAAGAAAGAAGAGTTTAGGCTGGTTTTAAGTATTTTACAACAATGAAGCAGTTAATTTCTCTAATTTTTTTTTTTTTTTTTTTTGGTAGGGTTACAGACACAGGCCTCTCAGAGAAGACTACTAATTTTCACTAGCATAACAATTGGTCTCTCTTTTTTCAATACCAATTATTCTGATTAGAAAAACAATACACAAAATAATTTCTCTTTTCTTTATAGTAGAAGCAACAAAAATAAACCAGTTCTGGATTCAAGCTTAAATTTACAATGGGATATAGAGTTTTTTTTTTTTCTTTTTTGCCTTTTAGAATCTGAAAGGTACACCTTTATTTGCTTGTAGTTTTTGATACATCTTCATTCTCATTGGCTATTGCCTTGCATATCACAATGGAGGCTAAGTCTGCCCTTGAGAGCAAGTCCCATATCACCTGATTGTGGTGTCACTAAAGCCTCACTCTGGGATGGCCACAACTAGATTATGAATGTTGCTTACCCAGTGATATTGTCAACAACATCTGATAGTTGTAGAGGTTGTGAGACTCCTATCAATCTAGCTGTGCCACAGGGCACTGCTGGGCCATTTGTTGACTGGTGTGGGGTGGAGGTGGAAGGGAATCTTTTCTTGTTGCTGCAGAAGATGAAGAGCTCTACTTTCCTGTGGAGAAGTGTGATACCATAGAATGAGGAGAATAGAGATTCTTAAGATTTGCAGCTGACACTGGAGATAAAGAATTTTACTGAATTCTCCTTGGCTTTGGACAGCTAATCAGAGACAATATACAAAGACTAGTAATTAACTGAAATATGGTTGGGGAGGGAGGCTTGAAAATTCTACTTTGGAACATTTAATGGTGACATTTAGGTAAGAGATATGGGTGAAGCCAGCCAAGGATGTGGCTCAGAGAATGTTTCTTAGGTCATAGACAGTGACAATAGCTTCATTAGCTGAACAGGTGTGAGCATTTTGAAGAAATGATGTTTGGCTTATCATTGAGAATTGGCAATAGTGATCTAGGAATGGGCTCAAGGTAACAACCTTCAATGAGACAAGGTGTAAAACCTTGGTGGGAAAATGATAAGGCTTTCTTTTATATGTTTTAACACAGGATGAACTTTTCCAATGGTAGCTTCTGTTTTGTCAAAGTAAAATTATTAAGAGAAAGGGGTGCAGGAAAGGTCCTTTAAAGACACTTTTAATTGTCTTCTTTTTTTATATATAGCTCTGTCACCTTTACTTTACTAAGGGAGCTCTGGTAGCATAGTGGCTAAAGCACTTGACTGCTAACCAGAAGGCTGGTGGTTCAAACCCACCAGCCACTCCTTGGAAGGAAGGTTGGGCAATCCTACTTCTGTAGTGATACTGCCTTGGAAACCCAAGGAGGGGTCGCTATGAGTCGGGGCCAACTTGACGGCATATAACAACAACAACTGTCACCTTTAGTGGACCCCTTACTAAGACTGAGACTCTCATTCTTATCATTGACCTATGTGAGTTGATGTATTGGATCAGATTTGTCATGCAGATACCTGTATTCTTTTTCTAATATCCTATATAAGAGTTTAGGAGCTCTGGTAGTGTAGTGCCTAAGGCATTTGACTGCTAAACAGAAGGCTGGCGGTTCAAACCCACCAGCCACTCCTCGGAAGGAAGGTTGGGCAATCCACTTCCGTAATGGTACTGCCTTGGAAACCCAGGGAGGGGTCACTATGAGTCTGGTCCGACTCCACAGCACATAGCAACAACAACATTTTGCACACTGATGAGTTGCTTTTTCCTTTTGGTGTATCAGACTCCTGCTCCTTTGATATGTGATCTGTGAAGGTTTTCCCAGCACCTTTTGTTTTCTCTTGCTGTGGCCCAATGGAGGGACAATAAAATTAATTAATGTCAAGTTGGCCATGGACTTAGAGTTTCTATAAACCTTGTTGTTGTTGTTCTGTGCCCTCGAGTGGGACCTCATTCATAGCGACCCCTCCTTGGGTTTCTGAGACAGTATCACTACGAAAGTAGGTTGCCCCATCTTCCTTCCGAGGAGTGGCTGGTGGGTTTGAACCGCCAGCCTTCTAGTTAGCAGTCAAGTGCCTTAGGCATTACGCTAAAGCTTATAGATTTCCTTTAATCAATAAAAGGATGATAAATTTCTCCTAACACAAGACGTGAAGAAAACATCTTTTTATATGTAGACCAACTCCTATACTTCCTTTTTCTTATAGACTAAGTATGTAACCAAACCTGTTTTTGGTTTTTAAGAAATTACAACTCAATTTAAAGCTCACGTGTAGAAAATTACTCAGTCTGGGTAAATGGACACAGATTTTAATACTTAATTAGTTTCTGCTCTGCCATTACATTAAAATATTTTAAAGATGATTATTATATGAATTATATGTGTTTTAAGGGTGAGGGAGTTGACGTTCTTTTTAGTAGTAAGAAGCACTCATAAAACGTAATGATAAAATCGAATGCGACTGTTTTGGGCAAGAGTTGCCTAATGCATTCGGATTTATTTCCTAAGCTTTCGCAGACGACGCCTAGCATTGTATTAGCCGTTGGCAGAAAAACACGCTCCAGCCTAAATCCCTAAATGTTGGCTTCCTCCCAGGGTGTGTAACCCGTATCCATAGAAACTAGGAAAAGCGTCGCCGAGACGGAAAAGCCCCACTTCTTCTGTTCTAAGCGACTTCCCTTTTCGGTGGGAGGAAAACATTAAGGGGATTTGTGGGAGCTCCGGCAGAGCGCGCTTTCTTTCGGTCCTTTGAAGCCCAAAACTGTCTTCGTCGAGTCCCTGGAGGAACCACAACCCCCAAGATGCACCCAAGCCTCTGAGCGGTCAGAGGGGTAGCTTCCGGTCTGTGGCAGCGCGGTTGCGCACGAGGTGTGACCTGATTGGCTCGAACAGCCTCGTGCGATATGCGTCATGGCGACGTGCGGTCGTGGGGCGGGGAGACGCGGCCGCGGCGGTCGCGGCGGCGCGAGCGCGATCTCAGACGCGGTATCGCGGCGGCGGCAGCGGCGGCAGCTACACCGGGTTCGGTCCCCTCCCTCCTCCGTTCCCCCCTTCCTTCCCCCCTCCCCCAGCCATAGTTCCTGAGGAGTCCAAGACGTGCAGCGAGGCAGCGACAAGTTCCGGGTGAGGGTCTCTAGAGTGTGAGCGTCGTTTCCCGGGCGAGGGAGAGCCCGGGTCGGAAAGGAGGTGAGGGCTAAGGTGACGAGTGTCACCGGCGCGGCCCGGAGAGCGCGCGGGTCCCCGCCCTCTACTTGGTCCCCTATCCCTGACCAGCTGCTCCGCACGTGTGCGGTGGCTCGAGGAGTCGACCATGAGGGGCCTGGATCCTCCCTCTTTTTCATTTTCTGTCACAGGAGCTCGGCGCCCACCGCCAGCCTCACCCCTCTCGGCAAAGGGTTAGAAGTCTGGCGCTTTGTCGGCTCCGCTCAACTTAGGGTGCACTTGTTCTCCTTCCTTACTGCGCACAGAGAGAATTTGCCCTCCCTTTCTTCGTTTTCTCTCTTAATATCACTTCTAGGAATTTCTTTGGTGGCCGGCTTCTGAGGGCTTTTGGTTAGTACTACTTTTACAGTGAGTGAGGTAAGATTTTGTCACCTTTTCTTAGGTGGCGCTTCAAGCGTCCTACTTGGGCTACTTCCTTGGGCAGTGGTTACCCAAACCCTGTTTGGCTTTTTTTTTTTTTTTTGGTCTTTCAATGCTTTTTAAACTGTTGGCAAAGTCAGTTTTTAGGAGTCTCTGAGAGCGTTTCAATTGGATACTAAGAGGCACTTTTTTTAGTCCTCGTAGCTTCTGACCTTATTAAACATTTGCCTTTGGAATTTGACAACTTTACGAGATGGCCCAATAGTAGAATTTTAGTAAAAAAAACATCATATATGTTCAACTGGGTATTTTATGGGTATGGTAACTTCGTTGCAAGTTGTTGGCACGTATTTAGTATTGTTTTTTGACTCTAGATTTTTTAGCTCTGTTGTTATTCCTTTCCAAAAAAACATTTCTTTCGCCCCCTTCTCCCAGAAAACCATATGTAACTCCAGGAAATCCGTCATAACTTTGAAATCATTTGCTCACAAAACTCCTCCCGATGAAATGTTAGGAATAATTTCTTTCAATCAAAAGCTGTAGTTTTTTTTCTTCGAAAGATCATTAACCTTGTCAGTTCTGAAGTTGCAAATGCCCTCTTCTTACCAAAGGCTATCTTTATCTCTCCTTTAGAAGGTAATTCTTGTATGTTTTGTTCTTTCTCATAAATGTATTGTGGTGATTTGTAACTCAAATCAGTAGTTGAGACTTTAAACAGTGGTGGCAGCTGCTTGGTGTGGGGCGTTAGAAATTTGAAGACTTTTCAAATTTTAATGTGAGGCATGTTTTCTTTAGTACCTATTTATAGTTACCTTCCCTGGTGGCACTGGTGGCATAGTGCCTAAGACATTTGACTGCTAACTAGAAGGCAGGCGGTTCAAACCCACCAGCCACTCTTCGGAAGGAAGGTTGGGTAATCTACTTCCTTACTGATATTGCCTCAGAAACTCAAAGAGGGATCGCTATGAGTCTGACCCCACTCGTCGACAATGAGTTTGGTTTTTTGGTTTGGTCCCTGGTGGCACGGTGTTTAAAGCTCTTAGCTGATAACCAAAAAGGTCAGTGGTTCGAACCCACCAGACACCCCACATGAGACAGATGTGGTGGTCTGCTTCTATAAAGATTTACAGCCTTGGAAATCCTATGGGGCAATTCTACTCTATCCCATAGGGTTGCTATGAGTTGGAATTGACTCGAAGGCTTGGTTTGGTTTTAGGAGCTTTGTGGTTTTCTATCCCTAGGCGCATTGTAGGAACTTACAAAGGAATGGATTTTTTTCTATCAGTAGTATCATTCTTTGGTGTAAATTACGTATTTTTTTCAAAAGGAAAATAGTTTTGTTTTATTCAGAGATTGGCAAACCCTACAGTCTGCAGGCTAAGTCTGGCCAGCTCCCTGCTTTTGTAAATAAAGTTTTTATTGGAACATAGACAATGCATTCGTTTAGATATTGTCTGTGGTTGCTTTTGTTGTATAACAAGTTTAGTAATTGCAACAGAGCCTGAGATGGCCTTCAAACTCTGAAATACTTACTTTCTGATCCTTAGTAGAAGTTTGCTGACCCATCTTGTATTTTACTGCAAATGACACATAGTGTAGAAAATTAGAATGAATCAGAAAAGTGGAAAGTAAAAATTATCCAGAATCTTTATCACTCATAGGGGTTTGTTTTTGTGATTATAGTATCTGGTGGTGATTATTTTTATATAAATGGGATAATACTGTTAAGTGTTAGTTTGTAATCTGCTTTAAAAAAGTATTTCAGATTATTTGTATTTGGCTTTTGAATGCATTTGTACCTTTTGCATTGTAAATCTCTTTAGGAAGGGGCTTGATGAACAAGTTTCCATGATTTGTCCTGCCAGTCAAGATTTAAAAAAAAAAAAAATCAATGATAGATGCTTGGTGATGATAATATTCAACATTTATTGAGCAGTTACTGTGTACTTGGCAGTTGCCCAATATTTTACATGTATTAAATCATTTAATCCCCAAAGCAGCTCTGTGGCTCCATAACTTTTATCACTCTAATATTATAGATTAGGAAACTGAGGCATGGAGAGCTTGTTGTTGTTGTTATGTGCCGTCGAGTCGGCCCTGACTCATAGTGACCCCTCCTTGGGTTTCCGAGGCAGTATCACTACGGAAGTAGGATTGCCCAACCTTCCTTCCGAGGAGTGGCTGGTGGGTTTGAACCGCCAGCCTTCTGGTTAGCAGTCAAGTGCATATTTTATCAGCTAGTAAATGGGGGAGCTGAGATTTGAAACCATTCAGTCTGGTTTCAGAAACCAAGCTCTTAACAATGTATTATAGAGCCTGTCCTTAATACTGCTCATGTAGAATGTTCACATAGTGCGGAGGTATATAATGTAGAAATACCTCTTCACATCTCCTTTCCAGGTTCACCCTTTGTTAACTACTGTTAAGAGTCTAATATATATCTTTCCAGATCATTTTGTATAAACAAATATTTATTTGCAAATCTATATATAGTTTTTTTATTTTTTTACCCCCATAAAAGGGCCAATTATTGTTCATTAGCATCCCTTTTTTGGGGGGGGAGTGAGGGGTTCAAAATGTACTTCTGGACTTACTAAGTTAAATATTCTTGATTTAATAATTTTACAGTAATGACAGAGTTAGTATTCTCTTTGGAATGGAAAACTTGAGAGTTATTCCTTTTTTCTTTTTTCCTCTTTGTCAAAAGTGCATCTCATAGTGCATTCTCTGAAGGAATGTATACTTTTTGGCTGGACATTTTGGCAGTATTTTATTATCATGAAGTTCTTCTGTTTTTTTCTTTTTTCCTCCCCATTTCTTTATTTTGTGGAACTGGAAAATGAATTCATTTTACCTTTCTTCTTCACAAATTTGTTTCCGTTTGTTGGGTTTTAATGGTTACAGTCTTCTCTGATACCTGATACCTGAAAGTAATCAACTATCTTCTTTTCATATGTGGAGAAGAGAAAGTAACTCACCCCAGGGCTCCTTATTTCAATATGTTTCCTCTTGGGTTTCCCTGAGGGCAGCAGTGATTTTTTTTCCTCAGTGGGGCCCACCTAGTACCGATGGTTACAGCGTTGGCTTTCTGCTCCTACACAGACATGCTGTGTATCTTCAGAAAAGTGGCTAAATCAAAGTTGTATCAGACATTTTACTTCCTTACCTCATTGTGTTTTATACAGGGCCAGGTTTTGTGGAGAATTTTCTTAAGTTATGGCTGTGGGACATTGAGCTGTTACTTCTTTTGTAGCATGGTTCCCATTGTCATGACTTTACCAAAGTTCTTAATCAGTAACAAAGTTGTTGACCATAGTCATGAGCAATAATTGAATGATCTGTGGGGAGTACCACGTGATGAGATACTCATTCAGCAAACAGAAGGATCTTTGTTGCTTTTTCTTTGGTGGGGCTGCAGAACCTGTGCACAACAGGATAAAAATTTAAAGTGAAAAAGCTATTAAATTTCTACCAATCTGGAGATAAGGTTTATGAGCATCATCTTTATTTCAAAACCTCTCCTTAACATTCTGTAAGTAGTTTTCCTCTAAAACCTTCAGAATTATGAATCAGGTGAATTGCTGAAAGGCTAAACACCTCTGGTTTTTTTTTTTTTTTCGTTTGTTTGTTTCTTGAGCATTTTCATAACCATTTTACTCTGCTAGCAAGTCTCCTGCTATTTGTTTGCCCATCATCCTCAGATTCTGAATTGTGTCCTGTTCCTTCTCTTCATCTTTCCATAGGAAAAATGTCAAAGCAGCAATCAATATCTTGATGACCTTAGAGAAACATTCAGTTGTAGTAACAGTGACATCTTCAGATGTTTCTTCTGTAGGTTTCAGTCATTTACATCAAAATATATCTTGGCTGCAATAGTATTGCTGTTTCTTAATGTGTATATGAAATTCTGCAGTACTGTATTCACTTTATTCTTGTGTTTTGCATTTAAAGTCTTGGTATCAGCCATAATATGAATGTATAAAGTCTTTCACAGACATATATTGGGTTAACAAAAGTTCAAAGACGAGCACTAGCAAACTTGATGGGTTGGTGGGATTTCTTATTTCTTAGCAAGATAAAGCTTTGCAAAATGTCCTTTGAAGATCTGGATACAAGTCAGTGTGTAGGAGAGCAGATCTTTCAGCCCTTAAGGAAAGTTATTTAGATATTCTGAGTAGCAGTGACCAGTCTATGCCATAATTGGCACTAGCTTTTGTTACATCTGTGCTAGTTTTTTTTAATAATTGTAATTTGAAAATCTCCACATTGAATTTGGGCTGATTATACTGCTATAGAAACTTCTCAATGTAGGCCAGCAGGTCTCCCTTGACTAGATTCTGTAACTGCAACAGGTTATGTGGCAGATTGTTTCTTCTGCTGGTTATGTTGGCTGCAGGCTGGCTATCAGAAAACTCACACTGCTGGCATCTTGGCTGTGGCTTGGAATTGTGCTTCTTGTGTGACTGGAAGCAGCACATGGGAAACTTTGGCTATCTTGGCTCTTAAGTGTGCTTTTTGAAAAATTAATATTTGTGAATAGCTTTCCATGCTGTGTTGTTGTTGTTAAGTGCCGTCGAGTCGTTTTCGACTCATAGCGACCCCATGCACAGCAAAACGAAACACTGCCCGATCCTGCGCCAGCCCCACAATCCCTGCTATACTTGAGCCCATCATCGCAGGCACCGTATCAATCCATCTCCTTGAAGGCCTCCCCCTCT
>NW_006921627.1:3486254-3487471 GCF_000298275.1 Orycteropus afer afer | reverse complement strand
GGTGTATTTTCTTTTGATAGCATTCTTTTAAAATTGATTTTTAATTATGTCAGGTGGGGTATATTTTTTATAGTTCTTCCTGGTACTTCCTTAGAGTGAACTGTTGCTCTGCCTGTTCCCCTCACCTGACCCTTGAAAGCCTGTGATTTTGCCACTCCTGTCAAAAAGAATCTGGTGACTGCCCAAACCAACCAAACCCACTGCCTTTGAGTTGATTCTGACTCACAACAACTCTAAAGGACAGAGTAGAATGGCCCCAATGGCCCCATAAGGTTTCTAAGGCTGTAAATCTTTACGCAAGTAGACTGCCTTATCTTTCTCCTACAAAGTAGCTGGTGGGTTCAACACCGACCTTTTGGTTAGTAGCAAAGGACTTTAACCACTGTGCCACCTGTAAACTGTACATTTTTGTGGGTAGGAAACAGCTTTCTCCGTATCTGACAGTCATCTTGATATATGGTAAATTTTTTTTTTTTTAACTTAAATTGGATCATGCTCTTGTTTACTGGTGAGTGAAGTGTTTTTCTTTTCTTTTTTTTTAATTGTGATTTGGGTGAAAATTTACAGAGCAAATTCATTTTGCATACAGCAGTTCACATACACTTTGTCTCATGACATTGACCACAATTTACCACAATGCAGTAGCTCCCCTCCCACTTCCTCCTCACAATCACCTCTTCCCTGTGTCCATCCTCCATGCACCCCTTACCCCTGAGCTGTCTCCCTGTACATAAACAGCCCTTCTTCTCCCATGATTGTTTGCTCCAAGGAGTGTATTTACCTCAGGTAAATGTTGAACATTTTCCAGTCTTTTGCTTGGCTGGAAGCCACAGGTATGGGTTCAGTTCCAGACCTGGAGGGCAGCTAGGGGCCATACGTAGTCTCAGTGGTTCCACCAGGCTCTATCATACCAGACCTTTTTTTATTTTTCCCAAATGCTTTTGAGTTTTGTTCTACATTGTTCTCCCTCTCTATCCTGGGTCTCCTACATAGATCCGCCTCCAAGTGGTTGACCATGGTAGCTGGGCACCGTTTAGTTCTTCTGATCTCTTAGTCATATAGGCTGTGGATCTTTCCGTGAATCTCTGGTTTTCTTCATTCTTCATTGCTCTGGATGAGGAGAGACCCATCGTTGATCTAGATGGCTGCTTGCAAGCTTTTAAGATTCCAGTCACTACTTGCCAAAGTAGGAGGTGTAACAATGTTTTGTGTAGTAT
>NW_006921627.1:3479554-3485558 GCF_000298275.1 Orycteropus afer afer | reverse complement strand
TCCTTCCATAGATAAAAGTTTCCTTGATTTTTACAATAATGGACTAATACAGAAGTGTTTTTCTTTAACTTTGTGTTGGAAATAACTTTTTCAAAGTCTTTGTGAAATATAAACTTGGAAATCTTTATGTGTGTTCTCCATATCATACTTTATTTCTAAAATAAGTATGACTGACTGATAGGGTAGAACTGTAACAATTACCATCAAGTCATTTCTGACTCATGGTACCCCATGTGTGTCAGATTAGAACTATGCCCCATAGGATTTTCAACGGCTGATTTTTGTAAGAGGGTCACCAGGCCTTTATTCAAAGTCTCTGGGTAGGCTCAGAACTCCAGCCATTTGGTTAGCAACTGGGCACCCAAACTCTTGGCACTAGCTAGGCATTCCAAAAATGACAATGTAACTTCACTTTATTAGACATTGTAAGGGTCCAGACAGAGGAAAAGAGACTGTACATTCTGGGAGCTGCCAGTATCTTCAGGCATTGTAAAAATGCTTGTGGAAAAGGCTATTTCAGGCTTTTTAATGAAGACTGTAGGAGCTCTGGTAGCGTAGTGCCTAAGGCACTTGACTGCTAACCAGAAGGCTGGCGGATCAAACCCACCAGCCAGTCCTCAGAAGGAAGGTTGGGCAATCTACTTCCATAGTGATACTGCCTCGGAAACCCAAGGAGGGGTCCCTATGAGTCGGGCCTGACTTGACGGCACCTAACAACGAAGACTGTAGGAAAATAGAATTTTTTTATAGCTGACTTACTGTGTTACACATTGTTACTGAACTGCTGTATTTTGTACAATATTCATGTACTGGAAAACAGCATATGGTTTTGAAGAGGCATAATTTAATTACCTTATTAAAATTTGTCCATTTAGGCTTTCTTTTGGATGTAGTTTTTATTAGAATACTAGCTAGCTAATTAATTATTTTTACCTTGGCAGGATATTCACCTGAACCTTGTATGTCCTGAAATTTTAGTATAGTAAACATAAATGCATAGTTATATCTATAATATCTATATACTCAATCCTTTGGTCAAAGAAGTAATGGTGGTAATGTGTCATGGAAACTTTTTAGCAGAATGGAAACAGAAGTTTGTGTTTTATTTTCTTGAAATTTATTTATATCCTATTTTATTCCAAAAAGAACTTTCAGTAGCTCAAAATGAAAGATCCAGACATATAAGAAAATGTGTATGAAAAGGAGGTATCAGAAAAGAAAGAAGTGTATATTCAGTTTCCAGGTGGTAACCTAGTTCAGTGACTAAGAATGGAATTTAGATTTGAGTTTTGTTGTTAGCAAAGGTAAAAATAGAAATATGGTAAAATACACAGCAGTAAACTGGGAGGGGAGTCCCCAGGTTGGTAAAGAGGGTTAAGTGCTTACCTACTAGTTGAAAGGTTGTTGGTTCAAATTCCCCTAGAGGTGCCTCAAAAGATAAGCCTGGTGATTTGCTTCTGAAAGGTCATAGCTGTGAAAACCCTATGGAGCAGTTTTACTCTGTACACATGAAGTCAGCATGAGTCGGAATCAACTCACTGGCGACAACAACAAAGAGGGAAGAGGAAGACTAATTTTTCAGGGGTAAGTCTTCTTAATAAGAAACCTTAACAAAACTAGTTAACCAAAAATATATACAAGCTGTTTTGTTTGTTTAAGGGCATTAGTTAAAAAAAGGTGAGGGCTAAACATTAACATTTAAGCCAATGAAAGAAATTTCTGTGTGGGAGTTGGTTTAGGTTACAGATGTGTGTTTATTTGGTTAACTTTTTTTTCCCCTTAAAATATTTTGGACATACAGAAAAATATGTTGTTGTGTGCCACTGAGTGAATTCCAACTCATAGGGATCCTATATGACAGAGTAGAACTGTCCCATAGGGTTTTTAAAAAGGCTGCAGTCTTTACAGAGGAAGATCACTAGGTCTTTTCTTCCATGCAGCCACTGGTGGATCTGAACCACCAACCTTTTGGTTAGCAACCAGGTGCTTAACCATTGTGCCACTAGGGCTCCTTACAAAAAAATACAGAGACCAATATAATTAATAATTGCCTATCCACCATCCAACTATGTTGTTGTTAGGTGCTGTTGAGTCAGCTTTGACTCACAGTCACCTTGTGTTCAGCAGAATGAAACGCTGCCCAGTTCTGTGTCAGACCCATGATCCTAGCTATACCTGAGCCCATCGTTGCAGCCACTGTGTCAATCCATCTTATTGAGGGCTTTCCCCTTTCTCATTGACCCTCAACTTTATCAAGCATGTTATCTTTCCCAGGGAATGGTTCCTTCTGACAGCAGGACCAAAGCAGGTGAGACAAAGTCTGGCCATTCTCGCTTCTAAGGAGTATTTCAGCAGCACTTCCTCCAAGACAGATTTGTCAGTTCCTTTAGCACCATGGTACTTTCAGTATTCTTCACCAACACCACATCTCAAAAGCATCAACTCTTCAGTCTTCCTTATTCATTGTTCAGCTCTCATATGCTTATGAAGCGATTGAAAATACCATGGCTTGGGTTAGGTGCACCTTAGTCTTCAAGGAGGTAACTTTGCTCTTCAGCACTTGAGAGAGGTCTTTTGCAGCAGATTTGTTCAATGCAATACATCGTCTGATGTCTTGACTGTTGCTTCCATCGATGTTGATTGTAGAACCAAGTGATAATGAAGTCTGACAGCTTCAATCTTTTCTCCATTTATTGTAATGCTGCTTAAGACTGTAGTCTTCAGTCTTCATCAGTAAGTGGTTCAGGTCATCCTCACTTTCAGCAAGCAAAGTTGTGTCGTCTGCATAGCACAGGTTGCTAATAAATCTTCCTTCAATCCAGATGCCACATTCTTATTTATATAGTCCAGCTTCTTGGATTATTTGTTCAGCATACAGATTGAAAAAGTATGGTGAAAGTATACAACCCTGATGCACTCCCTTCTTGATTTTAAACCATGCAGTGTCCCCTTGTTCTGTTCGAATGACAGCCTCCTGGTCTATGTACAGATTCCTGATGAGTACAATCAAGTGTTCTGGAATTCCCATTCTTCTCAATGTGTTAACCATAATTTGTTATGATCCACACAATTGAATGCTTTTGCATAATCAATAAAACACAGGTGAGCAGCTTTCTGGTATTCTTTGCTTAAGCCAAAGATCCATCTGACATTAGCTATATCCCTTGTTTCACTTCCTCTTCTGAATCCAGCTTGCATTTCTGGAAGTTCTCTGTCAATATACTGCTGCAACCGTTTTTGAATTATCTTCAGTAAGATTTTACTTGCATGTGACATTAATGATACTATTTGATAATTTCCACGTTCTGTGGGTTTACCTTTCTTTGGAATGGGTACAAATGTGGCTCCCTTCCAGTCAGTTGGCCAGGTAACTGTCTTCTAAATCTCTTGGCATAGTCGAATGAGTGCCTCCAGCGAAGCATCTGTTTGTTGAAACATCTCAATGGGTATTCCTGGAGCCTTGTATTTTGCCAGTTCCTTCAGTGCAGCCTTGACTTTTTCCTTCAATACCATTGATTCTTGATCATATACCACCTCCTGAAATGGATGAACATCAACCAATTTTTTTTGGTACAGTAACTCTGTATATTTCTTCCATCTTCTTTTGATGTTTCCTGCACAATTCTGTATTGCAGCTTGAGGCTTAAATTTTTTCTTCCATTCTTTCAGCTTGAGAAACGTGGAGTGTGTTCTTTCTTCCCTTTTGGTTTTTTAACTCCAGGTCTTTGCACATTTCATTGTAATAATTGACGCAGTCTTCTCTAGCTGCTCTTTGAAATCTTCTGTTTGATTATTTTATCTTGTCATTTCTTACATTTGTTTTAGCTACTCTCCATTCAAGGGCAAGTTTCAGAGTCTCTTCTAACATCCATTTTGGTATTTTCTTCCTTTCCTTTTTTTTTTTTTTTTTTGTGTGATTTGGGTGAAAGTTTGCAGAGCAAATTCACTTTCCGTACAGCAGTTCACATACACTTTAACTCATGACATTGACTGCAATTTACCAGAATGCAACAGCTCCCCTGCCACTTCCTCCCCATGGTAACCTCTTCCCTGTGTCCTTCCTTCCATGCACTCCTGCCCCCTTAGCTATGTCCTTGTACATACACAGCTCTTCTGTTCTCCCATGGTTGTTCTCTCCAAGGAGTGTATCTGCCTAGTGTAAATGTTTACCTCATATATCTGTCTTTTGTTTGGCTGGAAGCCACAGGAGTGGGTTCAATTCTAGACCTGAAGGGCAGCTAGGGGCCATAGTCTCGGTGGTTCCATCAGGCTCTATCAGACCAGCAAACCTTTTTTTTTCCCCAAATGATTTTGAGTTTTGTTCCACATTGTTCTCCCATTCTATCTGGGATCTCCTACATAGATCCCCCTCAGAGTGGTTGACAGTGGTAGCTGGGTACCATCTAATTCTTTCCATCTCATAGTTGTATAGGCTGAGGATCACATGGTGTACCAGTCGCTTGGACTGATTGTTTCTATGGATCTCTGGTTTTCTTCATTCTTCTTTGCTGCATGAGGAGAGACCCATCATTGCATCTAGATGGCTGCTTGCAAGCTTTTAAGATCCCAGATGCTACTCGCCAAAGTAGGAGGTGGAACAGTGTTTTGGTGTAGTATGTTATGCCAATTAAGCTTGATGTCCCCTGCGACTATGGTCCTGAGCCCACAGGTCCAACTACTCGCTCCCTCTGGGTAGCTGGCTGTGCCCAAGAAGTGACTTAATGAGACTTCCCTATATTTAGTCATCCTGTTGTTATCACAGATACCTTCTGAAATTTGAACCTTTTAATTTTGATCTCAGGAGAATTATATAAATAAATTAGAGTATGAACTTTTTAAAATGAGAGAAAGTGCTATAAATCATTTAGTTTAAGAATGAAAACTTATTTTCCCCTCGCCCAGAAAGGGTTATTAATGTATTTTTAGTCTGAGACAAGTACACTCAGAGTTTTCCTTCTTTTTTTCCGGTTCTTTTTTCTTCTTTTCCTTTTCTTTTGGTGATTGAAAGAAGGCCTTGTGATTTAGTGGAGTAGAGCAGTATTGAGAAATATTATAGATGCCCTGTGGTGAGAGCGTGGACTTTTGAGTCAGATTCAGATTTGAATTCAGGCTCTCCCACATAAAAGTTTATGTCTTTAATGGAGTACTTATCTTGAGGATTGTTGGAAGATTAAATGAAATAATGTATAGATGAGGGGTTAACTACTGGGTCTGGTTCAAAGTAGCCTTTAAGTAGGTGTTAAATAGGAATTCACCTTTTCCCTTCAAAGATAATATCATTACTTTGTGGGGAGAGAATGCTGTATAACAGAGGGGACCTAAACTGGGTCTAAATTCTTTATAACTTGTATAACCTTAGGGAAATTAACTAGATAGTCTTACCCATAGTCTTCTCATTTGTAAATAGAGATAACACTACCTATATATTGGCAGGATTTTAAAATTAAATGAGTATATATAAAAGTGCTCAATATGGGCACAAAATATTCTCAAAATTACCCTTTTTCATGATAATAGACAATAATATGCTTCTTAAGTAGATCCCAAGAACTTTTTTTTTGGAATTTTTTATTGTGACGTGGGTGAAAATTTACAAAGTAAATTTGTTTTACACACAACAGTTCATATACATCTGGCTTCATGGCCCTGGTTATTATCTCTAGCCATAAAAAAAACTTTGTTCCCATCTCCTCCCTGTGACCATCCCTTCCCTGTGCCCTTCTTACCTATACATTGGTTTTTGTCCAGCTTTCCCTGTATACAAATCCTGCCCTTCTGATGTCTCATGGTTGATTGATCTAGGGGATGCATCTCCCTAGGGTAGGTGGGTGCATCTCCTTGGGGAAGCTGTTCTACCTGTAGGTCTTTCTGCTGTTTGGCTGTAGAAAGAAGTGCAGTTTCAAGCCCGGAGAATAATCTGTGGCTGTAGTCTTAGGGGTTCCACCAGTCTCTGTCAGACCAGTAATTTGGTCATTTTTCTGTTTTTGAATTTTGTTATTTAAAA
>NW_006921627.1:3473919-3475093 GCF_000298275.1 Orycteropus afer afer | reverse complement strand
GGTTTCTGGAAAGCAGAACGTGTTCTTAAGCCCCAGGAATCTGCGAGAGTGCTGTCTCTTTAAATATCCAAAATAGTCAAGCCGCTTTTTAAACCTTCAAATTGGTGGCGTCCTCCAGACCGACAAAAGTCCACAGTTCAACCCACCTTTTTCTTCACCTTCTCCGTTTGTTCCCCAGCCACCGTGCACAGTCCTCCATGCAGTCCCTGGCCAGCAGGGTGATTTTTAGGTTAATTCTTAGGTCCTACCACCACTCGGGAATCTGCACGCTGTCTGTGCCATCAGGATCACTCAAGATCGTTGCCAGACCGCAGCTCCGTATGTCTCCTTTTTTAGTATTTTCACTCAAATTCTTCTGCTAGTTGGGGTTTAGTCCACTTTATATCCTTCCCTTCAAGGCTCAGCGGTCCAACATTATCTTCTGTGTCTGTGTTAATTGGTTTCCCTTTTCTTTGTTGAAGAGGGTCTGTGCAGTCTTTCTGCCTAGTCCACCATCTTGCCGGAAGTCCAAAATTTAATTTATTCTTATCTAATTTTCTGGGGAAAAGAATCATATAAAATTAGAAAAGATTATCTCTGAATTTTCATGGGTTACAAATTTGAATGACGTTTCACCTTATTTTCTCTAAATTTGAAGCATCAATATACATTTGAGTTATATGGAAAATATATAATAATGGATATATGACCTGTTGTTGAAGGAGCTCTGGTGTTGTAATGGTTAAGGTATTAAGCTGCTAACCAGAAGCTCCATGGAAGAAAGATGGACATTCTGCTTCTATGAAGATTTACAGCCTTGGAAACCCACTGTGGGTTGCTGTGGGTCAGAATTGATGTGATGGCAGTGAGTTTGGTTTGGTTTAACCTGTTATTGAGTCGATTTTGACTCATGGTGATCCAAGATATTACAGAGTAGAACTGCTCCATAGGGTTTTCTTGGCTGTAATCTTAAGGAAGCAGATTGCCAGTTCTTTCTTTAGTGATGTTCTGAGTGGATTTGAACCTCAGTGTTTAGGTTAGTAGCTTAGAGCCCATTTGTACCATTCAGGGATCACACACACACACACACAGGAGCTCTGGTGGCATAGTGCCTCAGGCATTTGACTGCTAACCAGAAGGTGGGCGGTTAAAACCCACCAGGCATTCCTTGGCAGGAAGGTTGGGTAATCTACTT
>NW_006921627.1:3466181-3473394 GCF_000298275.1 Orycteropus afer afer | reverse complement strand
TACTTCCGTAGTGATACTGCCTCGGAAACCCAAGGAGGGGTCGCTATGAGTCGGGGCCGACTCATGGCACATAACAACAACAACAACATGTATCTCTGTATATACACAGATATATATATATATATATATACGTATACAGATATGTATGTATGTGCACATACACATATCCCCCACTCATCTATCAGTTTATTGTACTGTGGTGTTATGTGTGTTGCTGTGATGCTGGGAGCTGTAGCACGGGTATTTCACATACCAACAGGGTTACCCATGGTAAATAGGTTTCAGTAGAGATTCCAGACTGAGACAGACTAGGAAGAAGGATGTGACTAGGTCCACTTCTGAAGAAAAAGGCCACTGACAACTTTGTGAATAGCAGTGAAATACTGCCTGATAATAGTGCCAGAAGATGAGCCCTTCAGGTTGGAAGCACCCCAAATATGACTGGGAAAGAGCTGCCTACTCAAAGTAGGGTTGACTTTAATAACATGGATGGAGTAAAGCTTTCTGGACCTTCATTTGAGGATGTGGCACTATTCAAAATGAGGACAAACAACTGCAAACATCCATTAACTATCAAAATGTGGAATGTATGGAGTATGACTCTAGGAAAGTTGAAATTTATCAAAAATGAAATGGAATGCATAAAGATCCACCTCCTAGGCATTAGTAAGCTGAAATGGGCTGGTATTGGCCATTTTGAATTGCACAGTCATGTGGTTTATTATGGCAGGAATGACAAAGAGCAATGGCATCACATTCAATGTCAAAAAGAATATTTCAAGGTCTATCTTGAAGTACAGTGCTGTCAGTGATAGGGTAATATCCATGTGCCTACAAGGAAGACCAGTTAATACGACTATTATTGAAATTTACATGCCCATCATCAAAGCAAAAGATGAAGAAATTGAAGACTTTTTCTTGTGCTGTCTGAAATTGGCCAAACATGCAGTCAAGATATATTGATAATTACTGGTGATTAGATGTGAAAGTTAGAAACAAGAAGCAGCTTTGGTAGTTGGAAAATACAGCCTTGATGATAGAAATGACACCAGAGATCTTATGATAGAATTTTGCATGACTAACATATTGGGAATGCCTTTCTTAAACAACATGAATGGTGAGTATACACATGTACAAGGAGCTCTGGTAGTGTAGTTTCTGAGGCATTTGACTGCTAACCAGAAGGTTGGCGATTCAAACCCATCAGTAGCTCCATGGAATAAAGACTGGGCAATCTATTTCTGTAAAGATTTACCACCTCGGAAACCCAAACTGGGTTGCTATTAGAATCAACTCGATGATAGTTTTTTTAAATAACATGTGTACCTCTCCAGGGGGAATACACAGGAATAAAATAGATTATGTCTGTGGAAAGAGACAATGGAGAAGTTCAGTAGCATCAGTCAGGACAATTATAGGGGCCACCTATGGAACAGGCCATCAGTTGCCAAGTTCAAGTTGAAGCTGAAGAAAACTAAAACACATCGACGAGAGCCAAAATGTGACCTTGAGGATATCTTAACCTGAATTCAGGGACCATCTGATGATTAGATTTGGTACAATGAACACTGGTGACCGAAGAGTAGATGAGTTGTGTGATGACATGAAGGATATCATACATGAAGAAAGCAAAAGGTCATTATGGTGGTTAAGTTTGTGTGTCAACTTGGCTGGGCCTGGTTGAGTAGTTGGGCAGTTGGATGTAGTATCCCCCATGATGAGACTGGTAATCAACTCCATGGTGGAATCTATTGTGAGCAGCTGCGTAGCTGTCTTTGGGTATGTGGTCTGCTTCCCGTATATAAGAAACAGCTTTGGGAATAGTCTCTAGCTTATGGCACACTTGAACCCTGCATGTAGCCGTGTCATTATTCAGCAGCCTGCTGTGCTCTGCCAACCTTGATACTTCCAGTGGACTTGAATTAATGGCCTGCGGTGTGATCTGGTAACATCAGGGCTGTGCCATTTTATTTGTCGACCTTGGGCTTACTAGCCTCAGCAGCCAGTTGTTGCCTAAGTGAAGAGATGCCTCTAGCTTCAGTGGGCTGGGAGCAAAAGGCAGAGCTGAAGCTCAAGGTCTAGGGACTCTCACCCAGCCCCTAGAGCCTGGCACTTTGAACTGGGACTTCTAGCCTCCAAACTGTAAGAGAGTAAACTCCTGTTAGTTAAGGCCATCCTATTTGTGGTAGATACCTGTCAGAGCAGCACTAGGTAACCACAACAGTCGTTAAAAAGACACAAAAGCAAGAGAAGACAAAAATGGTTATCAGAAGACAGGAGTCATTAGTGCCAGGGATTCCAGCACGTCCCCCACACCTCAGGGCTTTACCTTAAACCCCCTCCCCTCCTTTTCTACCCCCTAGCAACAACCAATCATTTGTGCCTCTTTGCTTTCGTGTTACTCCACCCTGTATTTTTCCTATAAAAAATGTAATTGTAGGAAAACACGGGGTCTTTTGCCCAAACCGCTGCGTCACTGTAAGAGGAGACCCTAGCTCGAGCTAGCCAATAAACTTTCCTTTTGTTTTTGAAAAAAAAAAAAAAAAATGGTTATCAGAAGAGATGATGATGTAAAAGAGCTGAACAGATTTCAAAAGGCAGCTCGAGGTGACAGAGTAAAGTATTATAATGAAATTTGCAAAGACTAGAGTTGGAACATCAAAGGGGAAGACACTTATGCATTTCTCAAGCTGGAAGAACTGAAGAAAAAGTGTAAGCCTTGGGTTGTGGTAATTGAAAGAGTCTATGGGCAAAACACTGAACAATGGAAGAAGCATCAAAAGAAGATGGAGGGAGTACACAAGTCACTGTACCAACAAGAGTTAGTTGGCTTTCAGCTGTTTTAGAAGGTAGCATATGCTCAAGAACTGATGGTATTGAAGAAAGAAGTCAAAGCTGCACTGAAGGAACTGGTGAAAAACAAGGCTGCAGGAATTAATGGAATGCCCACTGAGATGTTTAACAAAAGGATGCAACACTGGAGGTGTTTGCTACTTTATCCTAAGAAATCTGGAAGACTGCTATCTGGTCAGTCGACTGGAAGAGATCCATATTTTTGCCTATTCCAAAGAAAGGTGATAACAATAATGTAAAAATTATTGAACCATATCATTAATATCACACGCATGTAAAATTTTGCTGAAGATAATTAAAAGCAATTGTAGCAGTAAATCATCAAGGAACTGCCAGAAAATTAAGCTGGATTCAGAAGAGGGCATGAACAAGGTGGCATATCATTACTGGTGTCAGATGGATCTTGGCTGAAAGCAAAGAATACCAGAAAGAATTCCAGAATACTTCATTGTGCTCACAAGGAACATGAACATAGACCAAGAGGCAGGTGTCTGAAAAGAACAAGGAAATATACCGCACAGTATAAAATTAGGAAAGATGTGCATCAGGAGTGCATCCTTTCACCATACTTACTCAGTCTATATGCTGAGCAAATAATACAAGAAGCTGGACTATATGAAGAAGAATGTGGCATCAGGATGTGAAGACTCATTAATAAACTGTGATAATACAGATGACACAACCTTATTTGCTGAAACTGAAGAGGACTTGAGGTACTTACTGATGAATATCAAAGACTACAGCCTTCAATATGGATTATATACTTCAGCATACAGAGTTGTTCATTTTGGAATTTTTGGACTGTTGAAAGCCCTTTAAAATTTTCTGTGTCATTTTTTTTATTTTCTAGACTACATAGATAGGAGATTGCCTTTCTGTCCCTTATTTTAGTTATCTAGTTCTGCTGTAAGAGAAATAGCATGAAAGGTGGGTGGCTTTAACAGACAGATACTTATTTTTTTCACAGTTTAAAGAGTCTAGAAGTCTGAATTCAGGGTGCTTGTTTTAGGGGAAGGTTTTCTCTGTTCTGGCTTTGAGCTGCTTCTGGATGATTTCCATATATATAGCTTGGCACCCCCCACCCCCCCACCCCCCATCCCCGCTCCAGTGTCTGCATCCATTGTTTGCTTATCTCATATCTCAAAAGAGATTGACTCAAGATATACTCTACACTGATCCTTCCGCTTTAACATAACAAGCACAATTCATTCTCGGTGATATTGTTATGCCCACAGGCATAAAGGTTAGGATTTATGACACATATTTTAGGGACATAATGTGATGCATAACTTCCCTTAAGATCTGTACCCTTATATTTAGTGGTTATTCCTGCTTAGGTTATATTGCTTGGGATATAGTGTTTGGGTTTGTTTAAAATTCCACTGAGTCCTCAAAGACACAAAGGACTAAATTTGGACTATGTAAGTTTCATTATTAAGAGCTCTGGTGGCATAGTGGGTAACACGTTTGGCTGCTAACCAGAAAGAAGGTCAGTGGTTCAAACATACCAGCTGCTTCTCAGGAGGAAGATAAGGCAAATCTACTTCCATAAAGGTTTACAGCTTCAGAAACCCAGTGAGGGTCTCTATGAGTTGGAGTCAATTTGATGACAGTGGGTTTTTGGTTTTGGTAAGCTTCATTATTAGATTTATGTATCTGTATTATAAAGAAAACCCTTTTTTAGTAAAATAGAATGCATTTTGTTTGTTTTATTTAGTTCAGTGCTGGATCCTCAGTCCCTAGGAAAATTCTGGCACAGAAAAGTATGTAATATTTGTTAAATGCTGAGTTTAATTTTATTACCCTACCATGCTTGAAACAGAGACTTCACATTTTTTTGTAGCAAAAGTTAAAATTGTAGTCAATTCAAGAATTAGTTAAATTTTTAGAAATTCTTCACTTACTAAAATAAAGTAATAGGATCATTTTACTTGTACATCTGGTTTTCAGAGAACTAATTCATAGCTTATGCAGTTTAAGTTTGGAGCATTTGATTTGATGTGCTATCTGATGTTAAATGATTAAATGTAGGCATTTTTATCTGCTGTATTAAATATAGCTCATCTTTAATAATGGTACTTTGATGGACTGTGATGGTATGTATACAATGACTTATTTTGGACAGAAAGCAGTTGAGGCTTCAACGTCTTGAAAAACAAATTTGTAATTTTATACTTCTCGAGATGGCCATATCATACTTTTGAACTACTGGGAACCCTAAAACTTAAAAAAATTAGAGAAAGTCTAGCCTTCTTAATCCTTTGTTTTTTTAAAGCCCTGTAACTTGACTTTGTATATTTCTCAGGAGGTAACAATTAAAACAAATTCAGAAGGATTTTTTTCTCTGAAAGATTTTTTACTTTAAAATTTGTGATGTTTATGATATTTGTCAACTTTTAAAAAAGTAAAACTTTATTGAGGTATGGCTTACTGTCAGTAAAAGTCATTTAAAAAAAAAAAAAAAAAGATGTACGTTGTTGTTGTTGTTATGTGCGTCGAGTCGGACCCAACTCTTAGTGACCCCTCCTTGGGTTTCTGAGGCAGTATCACTACAGAAGTAGATTGCCCCATCTTCCTTCCGAGGAGTGGCTGGTGAGCTTATGAATTTTGACAAACATTACTGAAGGATTTTAAATGACTAAAGTAGACTGAGGGAGCTCTGGTAGCATAGTGGCTAAGACACTTGCCTGCTAACCAGACGGCTGGCGGTTCAAACCCACCAGCCACTCCTCGGAAGGAAGGTTGGGCAATCCTACTTCCGTAGTGATACTGCCTCGGAAACCCAAGGAGGGGTCGCTATGAGTCGGGTTTGACTCGACGGCACATAACAACAGCAACAACAAAGTAGACTGATGCCTAGTGGAAAGGTTTAAAGTAGCATCTCAACAGATAACACTTGACATCTTTTTGTCACTTTGTAAATCTTTAAGGGAAGATTCACATTGAGTATTTTCCCCGTAGGTACAAGAGGTCATCAGCAATATGATATAATTTCACTGGCTTTTTGCCCAAACTGTGCTTCATATGATGAATAAGATTTGCCTGGTCTCCTGTCAGGAAAATTGGTCAGTGGGGGTTAGAGTGGTAAGTTAGAACAGGTTTCATATCATTTTATTTAAAGGTTGGCCTATTTTACATTGTTGTTGTTGTTATGTGCCGCTGAGTTGGACCCAACTCAAAATGACCCCTCCTTGGGTTTCGGAGGCGGTATCACAACAGAAGTAGATTGTCCAACAACCTTCCTTTTGAGGAGTGGCTGGTGGGTTTGAACTGCCAGCCTTCTGATTAGCAGTTCAGTACCTTAGGCACTATGCTACCAGAGCTCCTATTTTATGCTAGGAGAAAAAAATAATGTAAATGAAAGAAAGTGTTGCCTGTGTCATTATAGCCATTTGATTTGAGATGTTTCTTCATGCATATTAGCAGTCACTGTGTTCTGAGCCTGAAGACTTGAGAGTATCTGTCTTAAAAATCTAGGCATTGCTACTTCAGTTATCAACTATGCTCTTTTTGTTTTTTTTTGGGGGGTGATATTAGTGTAGCAACATATGGTAGGCAATTTCCCATTTTATCAGTTATGTTTTTTTCAGTTAACAGTTAAATGTCATATTTACACTTTTGTACTGTAGAAATGGTCTGAATATTGGGGAAAACTCAGGTTTTAATAGTTCCTTTTACTGCTTTTGGTATGTTGCAGGATTCCATGTTTTTCTCCATTTATTGACTATTTTCTGATGTCTAGTACATTGCTGTAAAGTACAGTATAGTATTGAGTCAGAGCTCTTGGTTTTGTCATTACTATCATGAATTTCTTTGAGAACAATGTATGGCTCATTCAGACACATAGGGTTGTGTGTAAGAGCATTGACTTGGGTTTCAGGAAGCTTAGATTGAATCTTGAGAAATTAATTATAACCTCTTGGTGTTTTATCATCTGCAAAATAGGGAAAATAATAGTACCTATATCTCCCAGGATTGTTGTAAGGCTTAAAGAGATTGTTAATGTTGTTAGGTGCTGTTGAGTTGTCTTTGACTCACAGCAACCCTGAGTACAACAGAACGAAACACTGCCCAGTCCTGCGCCAGCCCCAGTATCCTTGCTGTATATACCTGAGCCCATCATTGCAGTCACCGTGTCAGTCCATTTCATTGAGGGCCTTCCCCTTTTTCATTGACCCACCACTTTATCAAGAATGATATCCTTCCCTAGAGAGCTGTCCCTTCTGACAACATGACCAAAGTAGGTGAGACCAAGTCTGGCCATTCTTGCTTCCAAGGAGCATTCTGGCTGCACTTCTTCCAGGACAGACTTACTAGTTCTTTTGTTGTTGTTGTTGTTATGTGCCGTCGAGTCAAACCC
>NW_006921627.1:3456943-3465756 GCF_000298275.1 Orycteropus afer afer | reverse complement strand
GTCTTGACTGCTGCTTCCATTGGTGTTGATTGTAGAACCAAGCAATATGAAGTCTTTGACAACTTCAGTCTTTTCTCCATCTATTGTGATTCTGCTTATTGGCCCAGTTTTGAAGATTTCTGTTTTCTTTATGTTGAGGTGTAATCTGTACTACAGATTGCAGTCTTTAATTTTCATCAGTAAGTGTTCCAAGTCATCCTCACTTTCAGCAAGCAAAGTTGTGTCATCTCCGTATCTCAGGTTGTTAATGAGCTGTCCCGCAATCCTGATGCCCTGTTCTTCATGTAGACCAGCTTCTTGGATTATTTGCTCAGCATACAGGTTAAACAAGTAGGGTGAAAGGATACAACTCTGATGCACTTCCTTCCTGATTTTAAACCATTCAGGATCCCTTTGTTCTGTTCGAACAGCAGCCTCTTGGTCTATGTACAGGTTCCTCATGAGTACAATTCCCATACTTCTCAATGTTATCCACAATTTGTTATGATCCACACAATCGAATGCCTTTGCATAGTCAGTAAAATACAAGTAAACATTTTTCTGGTGTTCTTTGCTTTGAGCCAAGATCCATCTGACATTAGCTATGATATCCCTCGTTCCACATCCCTTTCTGAATCCAGCTTGCATTTCTGGAAGTTCTCTATATACTGCTGCAACCGTTTTTGAATTATCTTCAGTAAGATTTTACTTCCTTGTGATGTGAATGATATTGTTCGATAATTTCCACATTGTGGGATCACCTTTCTTTGGAATGGGTACATATGTGGATCCCTTCCAGTCAGTTGGCCAGGTAGCTGTCTTCAAAATCTCTTGACATAGCTGAGTGAGTGCCTTCAGTGCAGCATCCATTTGTTGAAACATCTCAATTGCTATTCCTTCAAGTCCTGGAGCCTTGTTTTTCACCAATTCCTTCAGTGCAGCTTTGACTTCTTTCTTTAAAACCATTAGTTCTTGATCATATGCCAACTCCTGAAATGGATGATCATCTATCAGTTCTTTTTGGTATAGTGACTCTGTGTATTCCATCCATCTTCTTTTGATGTTTCCTGCATCATTCAACTTACTGCCCATGGAATCTTTCAATATTGCAATTTGAGGCTTAAATTTTTTCCTCAGTTCTTTCACTTTGAGAAGTGCTGAGCATGTTCTTCCCTTCTGGTTTTCCAACTCCAGGTCTTTGCACATTTCATTATAATAATTGACTTTTGTCTTCTTGAGCTGCTCTTTGAAATCTTATCTTGTCATTTCTTCTATTTGCTTTAGCTACTCTTCATTCAAGGGCAAGTTTCAGAGTCTCTTCTGGCATCCATTTTGGTCTTTTCTTCCTTTCCTGTCTTTTTAATGAGCTCTTGCTACTTCATGGATGATGTTCTTGATGTCAACCCACAGTTCCTCTGGTTTTTGGTCATTGGTGTTCAGTGCATCAAATCTATTCTTTAGATGGTCTCTGAATTCAGGAGGGATATAATCAAGGTCATATTTTGGCTCTCGTGTACTTATTTTAATTGTCTTCAGCATATGAGCAGTTGATGTTCTGTTCCACACTCAGCTCCTGGCCTTGTTTTGGCTGAAGATAGGAAACGTCTTCTTTGTCTCTTGCCACAGATGTAGCCAGTCTGATTCCTGTGTACTCTGTCTGGCGAAGTCCGCGTGTATAACAGCCATTTGTGTTGTTGAAAAAAGGTATTCGCAATGAATAGGTCATTGGTTTTGCAAAATTCTATCATGCCAGCTCCAGCAACATTTCTATCACCAAGGCCATATTTTCCAAGTATTGGTGATTTTTTTTTTATTTCCAACTTTTGCATTCCAGTCACCAGTGATAATTAACACATTTTGCTTGTATGTTCAGTCAATTTCAGACTGTAGAAGTTGGTAAAAATCTTCAATATCTTCATCTTTGGCTTTGGTGGTTGGTGTGTTAATTTGAATAACTGGTCTTCCTTGTAGGTGTATGGATATCCTATCACTGACAGTGTTGTACTTCAGGGCAGATCTTGAAACAGTCTTTGTGACAATGAATGCCACACCATTCCTTTTCTATTTGTCATTCCCGGCATAGTAGATCATATGGTTGTCTGATTCAGAATGGCCAAAACCAGTCTATTTCAGCTCACTAATGCCTAGGGTATCGATCTTTATGCATTCCATTTCATTTTTGACAATATCTAATTTTCCTAGATTCATATTTCATACATTCTGTGTTCCGGTTATTAATGGATATTTGCAATTGTTTCTAATCATCTTGAGATGTGTCACATCAGGAAATGGGGGTCCTGAAAGCTTTCCTCTATGGACATCATTAAATTCAGCTCTACTCTGAGGAAGTAGCTCTTCTCCATCATATTTTGAATGCCTTCAAACCTGAGGGGCTTACCCGCATTATATTGCACAGTGTTTCACTGCTATTCATAAAGTTTTTGCTGGCCAATGCTTTGAGAAGTGGATGGCCTCCTCCTTCTTCCGAGTCTGTCCTAGTCTGGAGGTTCCCTCAAAACCTGTCCACCATGGGTAACCCTGCTTGGATTTGAAACACTGATGGCATAGCCTCCAGACTCACAGCAACATTCACGCCATCACAGTAGGACAAACTGACAGACAAGTTTGTCTCCCCTAGCTGTTCTACACTGCTCTGCTCATTTCCTGGTCTCCCCCTCCCTGCTCACTTTCCCAGTCTGTCCCAGGGGCAAATATCTGCTGTCCTGGGGCTGGCTTATTACAGCCTGCGGCCCCAGGGGCAGCTCTGGCTCCACACACCACACAAACACCCACCCTCTGCTGGTGTCCCGGGTCTGGTTTGGTTAGTTGGTTATAGTATTTCTCTGGAGTTCGGTGAGAGGGCAGAAATAAATATTTGAGAGTCATTGACATGTATTGGTGTCTTTATTCTTTAGTGCTGCTATGACAGAAATACCACAGATGGATGGCTTTATTTTCTTATACTTTAGTATGCTAAAAGTCTGAATTCAGAGTGCTTTCTCTAGGGGCTGGGTGAAGGCCCCTTGACCTTGGGACTTCAGCTCTGCCTCTTATTCCAGGCCTGCTGGAGCTGGAGGTGTTACCTAAGTCAGGCAGCTGCTGGCTGCTGAGGTTGACAAACCCAAGGTTCCAGGTAAAACAGCACAATTACAAGATTGGTAGGCAGCACGGAGGACACTGGTTCAAGTCCAGGAATGGAAGACTCAGCTAAATGCAGGATCCAAAATGTGACAAAAGTTTGAGAACTTCTTCAAAGCTTCTCCACTTATACTGGAAGTAGGCCACACCCTGAAGACAGCTACTTAGCTGCTCACAGCAGATTCCACTATGGAGGTGATTACAGTTTCATCATGGGGAATAAGTACATCCAGCTGCTAAGCCACTCAAAAGCACAGCCCAGCCAACTTGACACATAACTTATCTACTACCCTTGACAGTATGGAATTCACCAGTGACCTCTTGAGCCTGGTTTCAGTGGGAATGGAATCTAGATTGTGAAAAGGTATGAAGTGAGAGATGGAATGAGAATGTAAGGTAGAGGAATAGAGACAGTGACTAGACTCCTTTTTGAGAAATGTTCCTGTGAAAAGGAAGCAGAAAAATAGTATATCCATAAGTAAGGGCTGGATTTGAGTTTTGGTTCTGTACTTGCTTGGATCCAGTTTTCATTTGAATGCATTCTAACAGTTAAGAGATTTTATGTACCTTACCCAGTTCTTAATACAACAGTGAGGTAGGTATTTTTCCTTTTGTGAGATGAGAGAGCTTAGTCTAGGAAAGTCCAGAGTCATTAGAATTTATCCACACAGAAACCTGTATTTGAACTCACCAACCTTGATACAAATATAGGATACCTCATTATTCCAAAATAGCCCTTAAATTTTTATGACCTGGGTCAAGTCAAGTCCCATCTACCTTAGAGTTTTTGAAAGGATTATAGGATGAAGGAAGTGAAAATGTTATGTAAGATGTAAATTGTTACACAAATGGGGAAATTCCTTAATTTCAAATGCTCTTACTATATTTTCTTTGTGCAGGTCCCTTTAAGAAACAGTGGCCTTGAAATTTGTTTTAATCATAACCTTATCTCAGTAAAGCTCAGAGAATGTAGAGTGATTATTAAAGACATATGAACCTGTCAAAAGCTATCTTTGGTATATGAATCTAACCTGAACCATGTTCGATTTAGCATCCTTACTCTGATTTGATGATCATGTCTCTAACGCATGTTCCATAAAATCTCACAATTCTCAAAGTAGCTGAAGAGTTTCTTCTGAAAACATGGACGTTTTACCAACTCAACCCCCCTTTCCCCCTCTTCAAATATTCGTTCATTCATTCAACAAACATTGATTTAGCACCTATTATGTAACAGGTATTATTAGATGTTATGACATGTTTTCATAGGAACATTTTATTTTCTTTAGGTGGTGGTTGAAAGAAAAACAAGATACTAGTAGTAATTTGAGCAGTAAGTGCTGAATTTTCCCATATAAATTTTGCATATAACCATTGATAAAGGCACTTAACATTTACTACTCATATTGCGGCAGGTTAGCACTTTATTTTGGCAGATAATGTATAAACCTAAATGTGTCAGTGTTCAACCAGAAGCAACTTCTCATTTTCATGTGTCCTTTTCTTGGAATGGGAAGGCTGTAGTTAGGAAAAGCTGTTCAGCTATAGCTACAGATTTAGGTAGTAGTCATCATTAGCTATGATTTTCAAACTCTTAAGAATAGTTTTGTAGTAGAGTCTTTTCCAGTGAGCCCTGTGAATAAGGCATAGTGGATAAGGCATTTGGCTGCTAACCAGGTCAGCGGTTCAAACCCACCAGCGCTCTGCAGGAGAAAGATAGGCAGTTTACTTTCATAAAGATTTACAGTCTTGGAAACCCAGCGGGGGTTGCCATGAGTCAGAATCAACTCAGTTGCAGTGGGTTTGGTTTTTTTTGGGGGAGGTTGGGGTGGGAGAGAATAGTTTCCTAGTTCAGCCCTCTCTAGTGAAGAGAAAGTTTCAGATTTTAGAGTCATCTCTAAGATGTGCCATTTTGCCTGGAGCAAAGGACTGGCTTGTTTTGCTTTTGCTACATCAAGGGCTAATATGCTAACCAATAAAGGCTAATCATGTTTTTGTAGCTATCCAGAGCATGGGTAGCAATTTTAGGGAAAATGTGCCTAAGGCACTTGACTACTAACCAGAAGGCTGGCGGTTCAAACCCACCAGCCACTCCTCAGAAGTAAGGTTGGGCAATCTACTTCCGTAGTGATACTGCCTTGGAAACCCAAGGAGGGGTCGCTCTGAGTCCAGTCCAACTTGATGGCACACAACAACAACAACAATGTTCATTGAAGAAAGGTAGGCATTCCTAAGGAGTATCTATTTCTTAACCTTCCCAACTTACTACATATTTTATTTTACATAAAAATGGAAATCAGTACAGTAAATATATCAATTAGTAACTTGTAGTTTTTTTCCTTTAAAATCCTTTTCAGTGCATATGAATAGATGCTTATTTTTATACTATTAAATAAATCAGCAAATTGATTTGCATGTCTTCACAAGTACATTTCTGTTTTATTTTCTTCCAACACAGTATATCTTAAATTATCTTTTTTGAATAAAGTTTAAGTACAGTGATTCACAAACTTGACTGAACAACAGTCACGTGAACAGTTTTTAAAACAAGATTTTTGCCTTTTCTTCATTCCTCCCAAAAAGAAAAATCAGAAACCTAAAAGGATCAGAATTACTAAGGGCAAAATCCAGAAATTTGTATTTTTTTAAAAGATCCTTGGATAATTGTTGACTAGACAGGTTTGCCAACTATTGATAAAGTGTTTTGTTACACCAGGCTACTGTTTAAGGGTGTATGCTAATTGGTTGGGTATACTGAGTAAGTAATACTCAGTGATTCTAAAGCCTTGCTGGGTATCTTTAGTAACACTCCTGGAGTTTGAAACTGTAATTGACATTGTTCTACAAATTGTTTCTATTATTTTGTAACAAGTTGTATATATTGAAGATACCAAACCAAACCAAAACTCACTGCCCTGGAGTCAATTCTGACTCATAGCGACCCCTCCTTGGGTTTCCGAGGCAGTATCACTATAGAATTGGATTGCCCAACCTTCCTTCCAAGAAGTGGCTGGTGGGTTTGAACCACCAGCCTTCTGGTTAGAGGTCAAATGCCTTAGGCACTACACCACCACAGCTCCTATATTGAAGATAGAAGTATATAAAATAAAAAGTAATCCTTAGGTAATTTTAAAATAGAACAGATGCTTGGAATTCAGTAAAGACAGATGCCTTGTGAGAGTCTTTGCTTTTCTTGGCTTCTTCTTTTGTACAATGAGAAACTTTAATAGATAACAGAATAGGAATCATATAGCTAATTGTTATGCTATGTTAAAAATAATGCTGACTCATTTCAGTTAATTAAGTTATAACAAAAAAATTCAGAACTTTAGGAGAAACTTCCATAAGAATGCCTTTTTAAAAAAAAAAAAAATAATTGCCTAAGTAATGTGCAGATCACGTTTTTTACACATAGACTCTGAATGACATAACACATAGTAATGAGCCTTAAGAGTAATTATAATTCATTTTTAAAGTTTAGGACTATTGTACCCAACTCTGAGCTTCTTATTCTATATAGAATATTAAAGAATGCCGTCGTTACTTTTACATATACAGTATTGCATTATTAGTAATAACAAACATTAACCTGTTGGTGGATGCATAGATAGACAGGCTAAATGATCAGATATGGGTAGGCAAAAGGGAATATACCTGCAGTGTAGTAAATTACATAGTATGGCTTTTCTAGCCATAAGTCTTTGTAAACTCCATGGTAGAGTTTGCTGTGAGCAACTGAGTGGCTCCTGATTGTTAAAGTTATCCACCTGGTGTGTTTCTGTTGAGAGCAGCATGATGTAATTTTCTGGGAAGTTTGCTGTCTCAGGTATATAGAATTCTGATGTTGGGATTGGTTAGTTTCGGTCACT
The DNA here is from genome assembly GCF_000298275.1 of Orycteropus afer afer. NCBI lineage: Eukaryota > Metazoa > Chordata > Mammalia > Tubulidentata > Orycteropodidae > Orycteropus > Orycteropus afer. The sequence goes on along the minus strand of NW_006921627.1, from coordinate 3,458,770 downwards.
CTGACAGGCTCAAAAAGGGCCCTCCTAGAGGCAGAAGGGGAGCTTTGGTGGTGTAGTGCACTTAACTGCTAGCCAGAAGGTTGGCAGTTCAAACCCACTAGCCACTCCTCAGAAGGAAGATTGGGCAATCTACTTCCATAGTGCTACTGCCTCAGAAACCCAAGGAGGGGTTGCTGTGAGTTGGAGACAACTCAGCAGCACGTAACAACAACAACAGAGGCAGAAGGACTCTCTCACTGCCAGCTGGGAGATGCGAGCATTGCTGAGAGAGAGACTGAGAGATACGCTGCTGGGAGAGAGACCTGTCGGCTGAGAGATGGCGGGCTGAGAGAGACTGTGCATGTTCCTGAACTTGAATTGTAGCCTGTTGCTTCTCTAATAAACCCCATAATCTGTGAGATCTGTGTGGCTACTGCAGTGAATTATTGAACCCAGCAGAGAGGGTGGTAGGTGCTGCAGGAGGAACAGTTGGTGTGAGGGTTGATGAAAGGGCTGGAGGGAGGTGGCATGTCTGGCCTTGCAGGGGTAGGCCTTGGGCTACTGATGGTGATTCTATCTTCCTCTTCTGGGGTTAGAGGAGGTTAGAAGATGGGGCCTCCTTGCCTCTTTAGCAATACCCATGATCATATATAAGTTTGGCAGATGTTATTTCTACATACGTATTTGTATGTGCTTTAAGAATGTCCATAGATAGAGCCAGGATACAAATAGATGTATACACACCTGTGTTCATTGCCGTACTCTTTACAGTAGCAAAGACATGGAAACAACCTAAGTGCCCATGAACAGAAGAATGGATAACCAAACTATGGTACATACACACAATGCAGCACTACAGAATAATGTAGAATCCACAGAACACCTCATAACATAGAGGAACTTGGAGAATGTTATGCTGAGTGAAATAAGTCAATCACAGAAGGACAAATTAGTCCACTATTATAAAAAGTCAAGGAAAGGTTTACATATGGAAGGAAACGTCTTTTTTGGTTACTAGGGATGGGAGGGAAGGAGAGGGAGCACTGCTAGATAGGTTGAGACAAGTATTGATTTAGGTGAAGGGAAAGGCAGTATACCAGAAGGGAGGGACCAACACAGTTATACTAGTGAAAAGGAAGACAGTGAGCAAGAGGTACAGACAACAAAGATAAACACCTTTACATAGACAGTTTTGTATTATCCATAATAATTATTAATCTACAGGTGGATACATAGGTAGACAGGCTGAATGATCAGAAATGTCTAGGCAAAAGGGAGTATACTTATGACCGTATATAAGTTTGGCAGACAGTGTTTCTACATACGTATTTGTGCTTTGAGAATGTCCATATGTATGATAGAGCTAACAGGGGGCATAGTTACGGTAACTTCTTAGCCACAGCCAGCCACCTTGAGAGAGAGGGTGTTGTTAGGTCCATGGGCTCTGGACCATGGTTGTGGGGGACATCAGGCTCAGTTGGCATAACATCCTACAGAAAAATATTGCTTTGCATCCTACTTGGTGAGTAGTGACTGGGGCCTTAAAAACTTGAAAGCAGCCATCTAAGATGCAAAAGTTGGTTTCTCCTCATTTGGAACAAAGAAGAATGAAGAAAACCAAAGACACATGGAAACAGTTAGTCCAAGGGGACTAGCGGACCATGTGAAACTCAGCCTACATGACCCTGAGACCAGAAGAACTAGATGGTGTCTGGCTACCACTGTCAGCTACTAGGAAAGGGATTAATATAGTAGGTCCTGGATAGAGTGGGAGAAAAACATGGAACAAAACTCAAAATCGTAAAAAAGACCAGGCTTAATGGTCTGATAGAGACTGGTGAAAACCCC
>NW_006921627.1:3434518-3456043 GCF_000298275.1 Orycteropus afer afer | reverse complement strand
CCCAGTTCATTCTTATCCCCAGGCCCAAGAAAAATCATAAAAGAACTTAGGGAAAAAAGAGTAATACTTCATTAAAGGCAATCATAAAGGAAGTCCAAACAATATTTAGCTTTGGTCCTCTCTCTTGAAAACCTGTGGAAATCATTGATAAAATCATCCCTAACTGCGTGAAAACTGTTAAGCATACTGTACCATAGTGTTTGTTATCATAATGTGCAACCATCATTACAGAAGAGACCATACGTTTATTTTCCTGTGAGCATCCTATGTCTGCATCTGAGCATCAGATCAGTCTGGCTGCAGCTCTGTCTCTGAATCTCAACCACAATTTAAATAAAATGAGGTTTACTTGACCTCAGCCCTCCTTTGTATATTTCTTCTAGAATTTGGTCCCTTTCTGCTTCCCCACCTCCTCTCCTGCCAAGTTCCCAGGTCTGCTGGGAAAGTAGTTTTTCCTGTTAGCTTCCAAAGGACATTTTAGATACTGGGACCCTTACCCTGAACTCCAGTGTCATGCTGAGACTCCAGTCCTACATATGGGTTCTTCCTAATGGCTTCTGCCCTATTTGAGTCTCCTTATTGTCAGCTGTTAGACTACTAATCATTTGCCCCTAATGCTCTCTCTAGTTGAAGCTCTCCCTAGATTGGCTGTCCAGGAAAGTAACAAGCTTCTAGGCTGTGAGGGCATTCAAACATCACAAGTTATTTTGAGAATAAAAAAATTATTTTACAGCACTGTCTAAAACATATGTAATCCCCAGCACACCCAATTTTACCAGAGAAATTATCTTATGTAAAAATTGCCTCACTTAAACCGTTCATTGAAAAGGAACAAGGATGTAATAGATTTGATGTAGAAAAGCCGAGGCCTTTGGAGTAAGAACTGGATTTCAGTCATTTATGATAGGATCATGGTTGAATCATATTTTGTTTTTCTTTAGTGGATCTCAGTTTTGTCATAATAATAATGATAATAACTTTTTTTTTTTTTCTGGAATGTTGTGAAAATAAAATACAAAAAAAATAGAATTTGGTGGTTATTTTTAAGTGCTATTCAACGTAAAGTGAACCCATGTGACAAAGTAGTAGAACTGGCCCATAGGGTTTTCTAGGCTGTAATCTTTATGAGAACATATCACCAGGTCTTTCACCCGCGGAGCCACTGGGTGAGTTTGAACCGCCAACCTCTTGGTTAGCAGCCAAGCTCTTAACTATTATACTACTAGGGCTATTTAAAGAATTTGATAGACTCCAAGAAAGACCCCAGAAAATGAGTAAATATTAGAAAACAGCTCTTATGTGGAAAAGTTGAATGAATAGGAATTATTTAATTATGATTAGTCAAAATTCAGTTAATAATAGTTTGCAGCTAATCAGTGGAGAAACGGACAAAACAGGATGTCTTCTGAGAGATTTGGACTAAATGCAGTTCATTTCTTGATAGTAAGGAACAGTAAACTTTGAAGAAGCCCTGGTAAGAAATTCCTAATCCTGGAGGGGAGACCTTTAAGGATGTGTTGAGTGATTTTCATTTGTTAATATAAAGACTTGAACCCAACATATTTTTCAAAACTGGTCATATATTTTGGATTGAATTCTTTATATTACTGAATGATAGAAAACATAGCATTAGTTAAGTAGATTTGTTATTTTCAGCCTTTTCGAAAAGTTTATCATTATATTAGGAGGAGGAACCCTGGTACTCCAGTCTTACATTTAAAAAGTTGCATTTATACTTACTCTTTTTTATGCTGTGATTACCTCCTCTTTTCCAAATCAAAAATGTGAAAGAGAAATGTAGAACTGTAGGATGTCATGACATGCTTGTCAATATCTACTGTGACCAGAGAGACTTTTCTGAATCTTCAGTTGTCAATATTGAAGTGTAGTTTGTGTTTGACTAGGCTTTTCTTTCTAATCTTTCTGCCACCATTCTTGACATGATTCACATGAATGCTTGGTGCTTCACTTACATCAACTCATTCATAGAGCTTCCGTAGAGATACCACCTCGGAAACCCAAGGAGCGAGGTCTCTTTGAGTTGTGATTGACTTGATGGTAGTGAGAGTTTTCAAAAAGAATAGTAGTAAGGTGTATAGCATGTTTTAACAATATTACACAAAATGAGTGTCTTTTCCCACAAACATTATGTTGTTGTTCTTGTTACATGCCGTCAAGTTGGCCTGGACTCATAGCGACCCCTCCTTGGGTTTCCGAGGCAGTATCACTGCAGAAGTAGGATTGCCCAACCTTCCTTCTGAGGAGTGGCTGGTGGGTTTGAACCACCAGCCTTCTGGTTAGCAGTCAAGTGCCTTAGGCACTATGCTACCAGAGCTCCTAATTATAGGTATAATTATTCACTCAGTAAAGGATACTTAACCTGACAAGTGTGTGTGTACTTTGCAACCTGAGGAGGAGGGTTAGGAATTGAAAAATTCCTTTTGTGTATTCAGTTTTTGAATAAAGTGAAAATTCCTAGACTTTATTTCCAATTGGCATGTTTTTATGTTGTTAAAGAAAATAGTTTAAAAATCATTAAATACTAGACAGTCATTTGTTTCATAGTGACTTTTCCTTTCTTAAAAAAGAATAACAGGCATAGGAAGGGATATGTATTACTGTAAGGGATTTCTTGAGTGGCTGTTGCTTTTCATAGCATCTAGTTTGTCTTATCTTCAGTACTTGACCCCAGCCAGCTACTTAACTGGTTTCCATTTCCCAAAATGCCTTCTTGGTGGTGGTGGTCCGACTTATAACGACTTTATGTACAAAAGAGCTCAACACTGTTCAGTCACACACCATCCTCGCAATTCTTGCTATATTTGAGGAACATCATTGCACCCACTGAGCCATCTCATTGAAGTTCTTTACCTTTTTCACCAGTCTTCTACCAAGCCTGATAATCCTTCTCCAGGGAATGGTCTGTTTTAACAACAGGACCAAAGTAGGTGAGATGAAGTCTGACTATTTTCACTTCTAGGAAGCATTCCAGCTGCACTTCTTCCAGGACACATTTGTTTGTTCTTCTGGCAGTCCATGCTATTTTCAGTATTCTTCGCCAACACCATAATTCAAAGTCATCAACTCTGCTTTGGTCTTCCTTATTCATTGTCCAGCTTTCACATGCATATGAGGGGATTGAAAATACCATGGCTCAATTAGTGATATTTTTGCTTTTAAACACTTTAAAGAAGTCTTTTGTAGCAGATTTGCCCAGTACAATATGACATCTGATATATTGACTGCTGCTTCCATGGGTGTTGATTGTGGATCCAAGTAAAATGAAATCTCTGACAATTTCAATATCTTCTCCATTTATCGTGATTTTGCTTTATTGGTCCAGTTGTGAGGATTTTTGTTTTCTTAATATTGAGATGTAACCCTTATTGAAGACTGTAGTCTTTGCTCTTCATCAGTAGGTGCTTCAAGTCATCCTCACTTTCAGCAAGAAAGGTTGTGTCATTTGCATATCACAGGTTGTTAATCCTCCAGTCCTGATGCTGCGTTCTTCTTCATGTAGTCTAGCTTCTTGGATCATTTGCTCAGCATACAGTTTGAAAAAGTGTGGTGAAAAGATACAAGCTTGACACATTCCCTTCCAGATTTTAAACCCAGTGCTATCTCCTTGTTCTAGTTGAACAACAGCCTCTTGGTCTGTGTACAGGTTCCTCATGAGCACAGTTAAGTGTTCTGGGATTCCCATTCTTCTCAATTTTATCTATAATTTGTTACGATCCACACAGTCAGATGCCTTTGCATAGTCAATAAAGCACAAGTAAACACCCTTTTGGTATTCTTTGCTTTCAACCAAGATCCATTTGACATCAGCATTGATGTCCCTCAAACCATGTCCTGTTCTAAATCCAGCTTGAGTTTCTGGAAGTTCCCTGTCAGTATACTGCTGCAACCGTTTTTTGAATTATCTTCAGCAAAATTTGACTTGTGTGTGTTACTGATAAAAGCAGGCACTCCTCAGAAGGAAGATTGGGTAATCTACTTCCATAGTTATACTACCTCAGAAACCCAAGGAGGGGTCGCTATGAGTCAAATCTGACTCATCCACAGTGGGCTTGTGATGTTAATGATATTGTTTGATAATCTCCACATTCTGAGAACAGACCACTTAATCTGTCAATTTGTCATACTGTGGTAGCTTGTATGTTGCTGTGAGGCTGGAGGCTATGCCACCAATATTTCAAATACCACCTCCTCTGACTTAATACAATTACATGCTGTCAGGTACTCATTATCTCATTTATTCTTCCTAACAACCTTAGAAGAAGTAGTGGACAGGTTTCAGTGGAGCTTCCGGACTAAGACAGACTAGGAAAGGATGGGGCCTTCCACTTCTGAAAAAATTAACCAGTGAAGATACCCTCTTATATTGTCTGTATTTTCATTATTTCAGAGCTTGCTTTAATGGTTTCTATTACTATGATACAATCTAAATGTATACGTAATGTTGTTAAATAAGATTCTGTCTGTCACAGATGCTTTCTTTTATAGACGAGGAAACTCAAGGTTTCCTTTGAGACAGCAAGCTCCTGGATTAAGCCAGAGGCCAGTTAAACTCTTGAGATCTGTTTTAACTATTTTTTAAAGTTAAGTTTCAGTAGAATTATTGGATCAGGGTATTTTTCATTTTTTAAAAATTATTAAATTTGATTTTTAAAAGATACTCTTTGAATATGGAAGTTTATAAATTGTGTAAATATATTCCTAGTTAAGCCATTTTGATTTGGAAAATTTGTCAGTTTCTGTGTACCTACTGAAAAAAGTCACTGTCATTGAGTTGGATCCGACTCTTAGCGACCCGTCCTTGGGTTTCTGAGGTAGTATCACTGCGGAAGTAGATTGCCCAACTTTCCTTCCGAGGATGGCTGGTGGGTTTGAACCACCAGCCTTCTGGTTAGCCATCAGATGGCTTGGGCACTATGTCACCAGAGCTCCTAGTGTACCTACAGTGGGCCTGTTTTCATTTCCACAGTGGGAGGCATCATGTACAGAGAAAGTAGAAAAAGCCAGGAGGACCTGAGCTTGAACTCCATTCTGCTTACAAGCTGGATGACTCCGAGCAGCCCCCTCAGCCTGTCTGAACCTCAGCTTCCTCAGCTCCAGGAGGGGAGATACTGAATCTCTAAAGTTGTTAACTGCTCCCTCTTTCCTCCCCAAATAGTCCAGTACCATCCAGTCATATCTGACTCTTGGCAACCATATACAATGAGTAGAACTGCCCCATAGGGTTTCTAAGGCTGTAAATCTTTACGGAAGCAGACTACTTCTTTCTCTGTGGTGTGGCTGTTTGGTTTGAACTGCCAACCTTTTGGTTAGCAGCCAGATGCTTTATCACTGTACCACCAGAGCTGCTTCTAAGGTTACTGGAAAGAATAAATGAGATAATGAGTACCTGACCCCATGTACTTATATTAAGTAATATATATTTGTTTGAAATTGTGGCCTTGATATGCTAGATTTCCAGGGTGCCTGAATATTTATTTGTTCCTTGGATAGAGTTTGGAGTATATCTCAGTGTACCTTTGCAAAAAGGTCATGGGCGGCATCTTCTGATCTGCTCTAACTGCAGAAGGGGGAGAGAGAATCACCACCAGCAGCCTGAGGCAGAGTCCAGTGAGGCAAAAGTCAGACATACCACCACCCTCCAACCTTTTACCAGTTCTGATACCAGTCAACCCTCCCATGACACTAACTACTTTTCTTTTGGGTTCAATAATTCCTTGCAGTGGCCACATGCAACTCACAAACAGTACTCACAATTATGGTGTTTATTACAGAAGTAACAGATTACAATTCAGGTACAGGAATTCACTCAGGATACAATTATTCAATCAGGACAGCCTCCCCTTGATCGTGCCTGAAGGCATGTCTCTGTTTGGTCTTTGGCCTGCTGCTCTGTCTTGTGCTGGTCTCTTGGTTCTGTTGCCTCTGCCAAGGAGGTCCAGAGCAGGCATCTTGGGTCCAAGGAGACACTCTACCTTTGTTTCTTCTCTCTTGATGGCAGTGAGATCATCCCCATTCTGCCTCTGGGAGAGCTCATTTTAAGCCTAGCAGAATGACAAAACTGACCAATCCCCACATTTGGTTTGTATACACCTTATTTACTAGGTCCCATCCCTACAAAGGTGCGTTGTACCTTATTTACATTACTAACAAGCTACCCAATCCCCTTGGTGGGCCACAAGCACCTTACATTTGCATAGTTCCGCCCAATAATCTGGTCGGAATCACAAAGACCATGGCTAGAAGAGCCATACCGGGTAGTTCCCTGCACCACTACATAATTGAACCTTACATAATTGAATTTTTTTTAAAAGATAAAATACTTGAGGTTTTTTTTTTTTTTTTTTTTTAAGAGTATTATTAATTTGTAATGGGGAAAATATTATTAGATATTTTCTACTGAATTTTGTTTAAAATACTGTTTTTTTTTTTTTTTTTTTTTAATTTGAAAAAGTGCATAAACTGTTGTGTAAAAAAAGGACTGCATGTATAAGAATAAAGACACATAGACTAGTTAGGGGTTATCTAGTATTCCAGGTCAGAGAGATTGGTGGCTGGGCTTAATTATGACACAAAAGAAGAAAAAAACGGACAGCATTTTAGAGATGTTTTACAGGTAAAATCTACACTGTTTATTCAACATAAAACCAAACTCACTCCATCAAGTTGTTTATGACTCATAGCAACCCCCTTTGGGTTTCTGAGGTGGTAAATTTTTATAGGAAGTAGATTGCCCAGTCTTCCTTCTGGAGAGTGGCTGGTGGGTTTGAACTCATCTTTCTGGTTAACAGTCAAATGCCTTAGGCACTATGCTACCAGAGCTCCTTATTTACTCAATAAAGGATTGGATGTGGGGATTTGGGAAGAGGGAAGAATCTAAGTTAACTTTGACAATAATGGTGTGTAGTACTGTCCATTAAGGCAAGTAAAGCAAGAGTGATTCCTGCAGTACCAAATCGTGGAATATAATTTGAAAGGTAAAGCCTTAAACCATTAAATGGAAAAACATAAGGCAAGTAAACGATGTCCAACTGTGACAGGTTTATAACTACTAGAAAACCTGTAGGGAATTCATAGCTTGCCAGAAAGTGTGCCTTTGGGACAAATAACCTGGTTGGAATGAAGAAGCCCTGGAGAGTATTATAAAATAATAAATGTCAGGTTTGATGGAATGACTGCCTGCCATTAAGTGATTTTCTTTAGAGCTAGAGTTCTTTAGTCCAAAGTAAATGTTTTTTAAAGTAGACCAGGCTTTTGGTAAAAGTAGATACGATGATATATAAAATAATAATAGATAAAAGAAGAACTGAATTTAATACCGTCTGCTTGCAAATTGTAACTTTCTCTCCCAAGAAGAATATTATGGTTGTTGAATTTGGAATGAGAGGGGTCAGAGAGTTGTGAGATCTAGTTCTGATTTTTGATATATGTATTTTTTTATGATTAGCCTCAGATTGCCCTTCTCTTAAGACGGGCACCTAGTAGATGGTTAATTTTAGGAGAGAGCATTCAGAGGCACAAAGTAATTCTAGGTTCTGAATGGAATATACAAAAGTAAGGGAAATAGCAATTTCCTTTATTTAAGGATTATCAAGTGTTTTTTTTTTTTTTTTTTTCCTTGAGTAAAATTGGAAATTGAAGGATTTAGTCATGTTACTTTATTATGTAGGAAGATTATGGCAATCCTAAAGACATTTGTAAATTACGGTTCTCTGAGAATCTTATTTAAGATTTGTTTGTGTGAGAAATTTTATGACAGTCTTCAGTTTTATCAAGTGGCTTTGGCCAGATGTCTTAGTTACTTTGTACTGTTGTAGCACAAATACCACAAATGATTGGCTTTTAAAGAACAAATCTATTTTCTCAGTTCTGAAGGATAAAACTCTGTATCAAGGTCTTGGCTGGGTAGATTCCTTTTGTGAGACCCTTGTGGTTTCTGGTGTCTTTGGGTTCTTGGTGTTTGTGGGCTTGTAGATGATCCTCACATGGTGTCTGTTTGCCCCTGTATTTGTCTCTGTGTCCTTTCTACTCTTCTTACTATTCAAAAGTGATTAGATTCAGAACCTGACCTACTCAGATATGATCTGATTAACATAACAAAACTGTTTCTAAACAGGATCATATTTATAGGTTTAAAACCAAACCAATTGCTGTTAGATCAATTCTGACTCATAGCAACCCTGTGTGCTGCAGGGTAGAACTGGACTCCCTAGGATTTTCATAGCTGTGATCTTTCAGAAGCAGATTGCCAGGCCTTTCTTCCAAGATGCTTCTTAGTGGGTTCAAACTGCCAACCTTTTGATTAGTAGCTGTCTGTTTAACTGTTTGTACCATCCCTTTACAGGTAAATGAGCCAATACATATTTATTTGGGAAAATACTCAATCCTTTCAATTTCTTTAAAGCATATAACTTAAACTTATATATAATTAACATGAGTTATTTTGAACTGTTAGAATATTCTAAATTAATTATTTATAGTGATGAAGCAGTCCACTTCCATAAAGAGTTATAGCCTTGGAAACGCTATGGGTTCTGCTCTACCCTATAGGGTTGCTATGAGTCGGAATTGACTCAGTGGATTTTATTATATTAAAAACTATCACAGAGTTACCATTTCATGATGAGCCTTTTAATTTTTTAAAATTAAAATTAAAAAAATTCAGATTCAGATGGTTTTATTATATATGTGTGTACTCCATCCAAGGGATAAGGCTGCTATTTATGTTTAATTTTTCAATTAATGTTAGATGGGGGATATGGGATAGTCTGTATATAACTCAGAAAGGAATGTTCATTTTCCTGTTAGGCTTTATATGGGATAACAAAAAACAAGCCCATTGCTTTCGAGTTGATTCCAACTCATCGTGACCCTATAGGACAGAGTTAGAACTGCCCCATAAGGCTTCCAAGGCTATAAATCATCACAGAAGTAGACTGCCACATCTCTTTCCTGCAGAGCGGCAGGTGGGTTTGAACTGCTTGCCTTCTCAGTTAGCAGCCAGACTTTTAATCACAGTACTACTAGTGCTGCTTATACGGGATAAAATGCTTGGAAATTCTTCTAAGGGGCATATGCTTAATGTTTTTGGTTAAAAAAAAAAAAAAAAGAATTTATTTTTAGTGCTTAGAACTCTTCGTTATTTGTTAATATATCTAAAATTTTTAAAAATCATATTTATCTTGGAATCGATAATATATTCAGTACAAAATTCAAAAGGATATACAATAGAAAGGAAGTTTCCTTCCTATACTTCTTCCTGTTTACCCAGTTTTCTTCCTCATCTTCCTCAGATATTTTATATAAGCATAACTATCCTTTTTAACTTAATAATACATCTTGGAAATGTATAAATAATTGGATATATTTTCATCCATCTTATATATTAAGGAAACTTAGCCCTTTGTGTATTATATGAGTTATAAATTATTTATCAGGTTATGTTTTGGATATGCTGTGAAGAATTTTTTAAAAATTCTGAAGTACTTGAATTTATCAGTCTTTTATGTATTCTGAATTTTGCCTCATTTTTAGAAAGTACTTCCTCTCTTAAAGATTATAAAAACAATTTTCCCCTGTGAGTCGAGGCCAACTTGATGGCACATAACAACAACAACAACAGTTTCTTCTAGTTCTTGGATGCCTTTATTTTTCAGGTTTACATCTTTGGTCCATTTGCAGTTTATTTTGGTATAGAATTGGAATTAGAGGTCTAAATTTATTCTTTTCAAGATAGTTACCCAGTTATCTCTTTACCATTAATTGATTAAATCATTTTACTGCACTAAATTTATGTATGTGTTTGGATCTCTTTCTTGACCTTCAAATCCATTTTACTGATACATTAATACGTTTGTCAGTATACATGTTTAATTGTTATACCTTTGTAATATATCTTAATATCTGTAGACCAGCCCCCATCCTTTGGATTATTATTTTTTTAACCTAAACTTATCCTGGCCATTCATGTTATTTTTTTTTGTTAATTTTAAAATCAATTTGTTTAGTTCTAAAAACAGTATTTTTTTTAAAAATTGGGAATTGCATTAAATGTATATAGATCAGCTTTAGCTGTATCTTTTAGACATTGGAAAAGGATGTCCAAAAACATGGTGCATACCTTACTATCTTCTCTTTTGTCCCTCAGTAACATTTTTTTTAAATGAATTTTTAATTGAGATAATTGTGTATTCACATACAGTTTTGTAAAGAATAATACTGAGATCCCGTTTACCTTTACCCAGTTTTCCACCATGGTAGCATCTTGCATTGTTGTTGTTGTTATGTGCCGTCAAGGCGGACCTGACTCATAGCGACTCCTCCTTGGGTTTCTGAGGCAGTATCACTACAGAAGTAGATTGCCCCATCTTCCTTCTGAGCAGTGGCTGGTGGGTTTGAACCGTCAGCCTTCTGGTTAGCAGTCAAGTGCCTTAGCCACTGTGCTTCCAGAGCGCCTGCTTAGCTATAGTGAACGCTCACAATCAGGATATTGACATTTACAGTTTACCAATCTTATATTTTGCCAGTTTTATTTGCCATCACCACAAGGATCCCTCCTTTTGTACTGCACTTTTACACAAACAACATATGCATTATACTTTTTTCATTTTTTGCCTACTGTGCCCTTCCCCCAAGGTATGTTCGTAATCATGCTATGCTGATTTTTAATAACGTATTAGCATAGTGTGCTTATGAAGATACCTTGGTGGGAGAGAGGTCACAGCTGGGGAAAAACTTACACTGCACACATTATTTGAATAAAAATGACAGTAGTATCTCCTTTCCCTCCTGTCCCTAACCCCTGGCAACGACTAATCTATTTTCCATTTCTAAACTATTCTTTTTTCAAAAATGTTATAGAAGTGAAATGCAGCATATGTAACCTTTTGAGATTGGCTTTTTTTACACAGCATACTCCCTAGAGATTTATTCAAATTGCTGCATGTATCAGTAGTTGTTCCTTTGTATTGCTAAATAGTAGTATTCCATGGTATGGATGCACCAGTTTGTTTAACCATTCAACTGTTTAATGACAGTTTTTGGCTATTATAAATAAAGCTGCTATGAACATTTGTGTACAGGTTATATGAACATAAGTTTTCATTTCTCTGGGATAAATGCCCATAAGTACAGTTGCTGGGTTGTATGGTAATTACATGTTGAGTTTTGCAAGAAACAGCCAAACTGTTTTCCAGATTGGCTGTACCATTTTACCTTCCTAGGAGCAAGGTATGCAGTTTCTCTGCATCCTTGCCAGTATCTGTTGTCACTGTTTGTTATTTTAGTGATAATTGTTGTTGTTATAAGTGCCATTGAGTCGTCTCCGTTTCATAGTGACCCTGTGCACAGCAGAACAAAACACCGCCTGGTCCCGCACCAGCTCCGTGATCCTTGCTACACTTGAGCCCATTGCTACGGTCACTGTGTCAGTCCATCTCGTTGAGGGCCTTCCCCTCTTTTGTTGACCCTCCACCTTACCAAGCATGACATCCTTCTCCAGGGAATGGTCCCTTCTGATAACATGACCAAAGTAGGTGAGACAAAGTCTGGCCATTCTTGCTTCCAAGGAGCATTTCGGCTACACTTCTTCCAGGGCAGATCTGTTAGTTCTTTTAGCAGTCCATGATGCTTTCAGCATTCTTTGCCAACACCACAACTCAAAAGCATCAATTCTTTGGTCTTCCTTATTCATTGTCCAGCACTCCCAAGCATATGAAGTGATTGAAAATAGGGTTTTTGTCAGGTGCACCTTAATCCTCAAGGAGACATCTTTTAGTGATACCTCGTCATTTTAATTTTAATTTTCTTAGTGGTTAATGTTGTTGAACATCTTGTTCTGCTTATTTGCTGTCTGTGTATCCTCTTTAGTAAAATGTCTGTTCATGTCATTTGCCTATTTTCTAATTGGATTCTTTATTTTTCTTGTTGCATTTTGAGAGTTTGTTATGTAGTTTAGATACAAACCATCTGATGAATATATGGTTTGCAAATACTTTCTCCCACTCTTGTCTTTTCAACTTCTTAACAGGGTCTTGTTTTTTATTTTTGGTGAAAATGTACACAACAAAACATGTACCCATTCTATAATTTCTATGTGTGTAAGATCAGTGCTATTGGTTACATTTTTTACATTGTGTCACTGTTCTCGCTATTCTTATCATGTTGTTGCACCATTAACTTTCACATGCTGTGACCCTTAAAGTTCTTCTCTGTGCTTTAGAGTTACTATTGCCAATTTATTTATTTATTTAAAATTTTATTTTTATAGTTTTTTTTGGTTGAAAAATATACACAACAGAACATACACTGATTGAAGAATTTCTTCATGCACCATTTAGTGATGGCATTGATTACATTCTTTGAGTTGTGCAACCATTCTTACCCTCCTTTTCTGAGTTGTTCCTCCTCCATTAACATAAATTCATTGCTCCCTAAGGTTCCTATTTATTCTTTCAAGTTGCTATTGTCAATTTGATCCCATATAAATAGTTCTTAAAAGAGCATAATGCTAAAGGCAAACTTTTTTTTTTTTTTTAACTAGTTTAGCTAAACTATTGTTTGGTTTTAAGAAGACTTCAGGGGATAATTTGAGTTTGTTGTTGTTGTTATGTGCCTTCAAGTCAGCTCCTGACTCATAACGACCCCTCCTTGTGTTTCCGAGGTGGTATCACTGCAGAAGTAGATTGCCCAACCTTCCTTCTGAGGAGTGGCTGGTGGGTTTGAACTGCCAGCCTTCTGGTTAGCAGTCAAGTGTCAGGCACTATGTTTCCAGAGCCCCTAATTTGGGTTTAGGGTTAAAAATTGTCTCAGGGAAATAGTTATAAAGGTTCATCCTGTCTTCACGGTTCGAGGAAGTCTGGAGTCTGTGAGAATTTGAAATTCTCTTCTGCATTTCCCCCCTTTTGACCAGGATTCTTTTATAGAATCTTTGATCAAAATACTCAGTAATGGTAGCTGGGCACCAACCATTTCTTTTGGTATCATGGCAAAGGAAGAAAGTATTCATGGGGGCAATTAGCCACACATTCTATATCCTTGTTCTGTACCTGACTGTCCTTCTTCCTGTTTTGCTGCATGTGAATAGAGACCAGTTGCGGTGCCTTGGATGCCTACTTGCAAGCTTTTAAGACTCTAGGTACGACATAGTGTTGTAAGTAGAACAGAAACACTAAACATGTTACTAGCCCAGTTAACTGGGATGTCCCATGAGCTATGTCCCTAAATCTCCAAACCAAGAAACTAAATCTCATGAGATTTTTGGTTGTACATAAGCAGCCTCAGTAGCTATTATTATTGTAAATAAATCTATCATACAACTATTTACAGATGTACAGCTTACTGACAGCAATTACAGTAATTGGCTGTATAATTCTGTCCTTTATCATTGTGTTATTTCCATCACTGTTAACTCCCTCTTTCCCTCTCCCGGTAACCACTAATAAACTTTGGTCTCTATGCATTTGCCTTTTTTCTTTTATATATAAGTGGGTTCATACAATATTTGTCCTTTTGTGATTGTTTATTTCACTTAGCATAATGTCTTCTACTCTATCCATATTGTAGTATGTTTCATGACTTCATTTTTCCTACTGGATGAATGGGAGCTCTGGTGGCATAGTGCCTAAGGCATTTGACTGCTAACCAGAAGGCTGGCGGTTCAAACCCACCAACCAGTCTTCAGAAGGAAGGTTGGGCAATCTACTTTCGTAGTGATGCCACCTTGGAAACCCAAGGAGGGAGGGGTCATTCTACGAGTCAGGTCCGACTCGAAGGCAATGGGTACTGGATGAATAATAGCCCATTGTATGTACATAACACATTTTGTTTATCCATTCATCTGTTGATGGAAGGTTGTTTCTACCTTTCAGCTATTGTGAATAGTGCTACAGTGAACATTGGTGTACAAGTTTCTTTTCGAGTCTCTATTTTCAAGTCTTCTGGATATATACCTAGCAGTGGAATTGCTGAATCATATGGTAGTTCTGTTTTTAGTTTTTTGAGGAACTGCCACAGTTTTCAACAGTGGCAATACCATTTTGCATTCCCCTTTGCAATAGGTAAGGGTTCCAATCTCTCCACATCCTTATCAACATTTGTCATTTTGTTTGTTTATTTGTTTATCTAAGTCATCTAGTGGGAGTATAATAGTTTCTCATTGTGATTTTGATTTGCATCTCTCTGGCTAATGATGCTGAGCATATTTTCATGTTTGGTGGCCATTTGAATGTCCTCTTTGGTGAAATGTCTATTTCAAGTTCTTTTCCCATTTTATGATTGAGTTATTTGTTTTTTTGCTGTTGTCGAAGTTATATATATATATTTTTTGATTATTAGGTTCTTACCGGATATGTAGTTTCTGAAGACATTCACCCATTCAGTAGCTTGTCTTTTCACTTTTTTGGTAGTCTTGATAAGTAAATTTTTAATTTTTATGAGGTCCTATTTATTTATTTTGTCTTTTGCTGTTTGTGCTTTTGTTAATATATTAGATAATCTTTTGTTAAAAGTAAAGCCTGACAGCAATGCTCCTGCATTGTCTTCTAAGAATTCTGTGGTTTTAGTTTGTATGTTTAGGCCCTTAGTCCATTTGAATTTTTGTGTATGATGTGAGGCCTGGGTCCTGTTTGACTCTTTCACATGTGGAAATCCAATTTTCTCAGCACCTTGTATTGATGATAGTCTTCTTTCCCCATCATCTGGACTAAGATCCTTGTCAAAAATCGTTGACCCTGGATGTGTGGGTTTATTTCTAGACTCACTTCTATTCCATTGGTTTGTGGGTCTATCGTTATGCCAGTGCCCACGCTGTTTTGATTACTATAGCTGTATAGTATGTATTAAAATCAGTGAATCTTCTCCCTTGTTCTTCTCTTTCAACATTGATTTAGCTATTTGGAGCCATATAAAGTTAAGGATTGGTTTTTCTATTTCTGTAAAGAAGGCTGTTGGAATTTTGATTGGGATCAAATTGAATCTATAGATAGCTTTGGATATTACTGACATCTTAATATTAAGCCTTCCATTTCATGAACATGGATTCTTTCCATATATTTTCAGTATTCTTTAATCTCTTTCCAGCAGTGTTTTATAGTGTTCATTGTTTAAATCCTTCACGTCCCTGATTAAGTTTATTCCTAGTATACTCTTAGGTGCTATTGTAAATGGAATTGTAGCCATAATTTCCCTTTCAGATTTCTCATTGCTGGTATATAGAAACCCACCTAATTTTTGTTTGTCAACCTTGTACCCTGGAATTTGCTAAATTATTCTGTCAGCTGCAGAAGTTTTCTTATGGACTTGCATTTGGGATATATATAGGATCATATCATATCATCTACAAATAGAGGTAATTTTTACTTTTTCTAATTTGCATACCTTTTATTTCTTGTCTTACTGTTCTAGCTAGGATTTCTGTCTAACACAATATTGAATAGAAGTGGTGAGACTGATAATAGTTTGCACTACTGTTTTGAATTTGACCACATATAGATAAATTTTTAACAGAGCAAAATGTTGAAGGCCAAAGTTCTTTATTAATTGAGCCAAACTGTTTTATTTACAGATGATGTCATAGGACAGTTTCAGTTCAAGATTTAAAGATTATTTCAGGACAGTAGATTCTGAGGTTTCCCTATTCAGAATGGATCCAGTAAGTCTGTTTCTGTAGAAATTTTATGTCTGTTTCACATTTTTCTCTCTTTTGATCAGGATTCATCTATTGGGTTCTTGATC
Organism: Orycteropus afer afer; assembly: GCF_000298275.1. NCBI lineage: Eukaryota > Metazoa > Chordata > Mammalia > Tubulidentata > Orycteropodidae > Orycteropus > Orycteropus afer. The sequence continues at coordinate 3,440,293 of NW_006921627.1, read as the reverse complement.
AAAATCTAAGTCTTTCATAGAGCAGCACTTTTTAATTTTGGTGAGGTTCAGGTGATCAGTTTTTCCTATTATGGAATGTGCTTTTAGTGTCAAGTCTATGAATTCTTTGCCTCATCTTAGATCTGGAAGGTTTTCTCTTTTAATAAAACTTTTATAGTTTTTCCTTTTACATTTAAGTCCATGATCCATTGAGTTAATTTTTGTATAAAGTATGAAGTTTAGGTCAGGATTCATTTTTCTTGCCTATGGATGTTGTTCCAGGACCATTCCCTTAAAAGGCTTTTCTTCCTCCATTAATTGCTTTTCTACCTTGGTAAAAAAAGAAAAAAATCAGTTGGACTTACTTGTGTAGATCTATTTTTGGGTTCTGTATTTTGTTCCATTGATCTGTATCTCCATTCCTCTGATAGTACCATGCTATCTTGACTACTGTAATTATATAGTAGGTCTTCTTAGCACTTTATTCTTCTTTTTCAAGATTATTTTAGCTATTCTAGGCCCTGTGCCTTTCCATATAAATTTTAGAGTAAGCTTGTCTGTGTGTGTAAAAATCCTTGCTGGTATCTTGATAGGAATTACAGTAAACCTATAGATCAGTTTTGGGAGAATTAAGTACTATATTGAGTCTTCCAATCTATGAATGGGATATGTTCCTATATACTTAGATCTTTGATATCTTTAATCAGCATTTTGTAGCTTTCAGCATATAGATCCTGTACATGTTTTGTTAAGTGTATGCCTAAGTATTTTCTTTGGAGCAATTATAAATGCTGTTGTGTTTTTGTTTCCACATATTCATTCATTGTCAGTATATAGAAATACAGTTCATTTTTGTGTGTTGATCTTGTATCCTGTGATCTTGCTAAACTCCTTATTTATTCTAGGATTTTTTTTGGTAGATCCTCAGTAACATTTTAAGGTTTGTTTAGAAGTGCTTTATCTCCTCTTACCCCCTATTTTGATGTATTCTTATCTTCCATAATCAGTAAAAGTATGGTTGTTTGAATGAATTCACCAATTCTAACTAATAAACCCAAAGCCAAACGTACTGCTGTTGAGTCAGATCCAACTCATAGCGACCCCTCCTTGGGTTTCCAAGGTGGTATCACTATGGAAGTAGATTGCCCAACCTTCCTTCTGAGGAATAGCTGATGGGTTTGAACCACCAATCTTCTGGTTAGCAGTCAAATGCCTTAGGCACTATGCCACCAGAGCTCCCCTAACTAATAAAGCACTTCATTTATATTGTCATAGATGAGCAGTGCTCCTCCATATATAGCTCCTGCTTATAAGAGATTTTTTGTGGTCATATTTCAAGGACACTTTTGGGAAAGATTTCTACTTGGTATAATTTGAGAATAAAGATCGTGATTCTATAGTTTACTTACCATGTAAACCAAATGACTAGGGTTCAAATTCTTCTATTTTCTTTTTTTCCCCGTTTTAATTTTGTTGGGTAATAGAAAGAACATGAACTTCGTGAGGGCCAGAAAGATGTGGATATAAACCCTAGCTGCTTCTCTTTGTAGCTAGGTGACCTTGAATAAGTTAACATAATCTCTGAGTTACAGTTTCTGCATCTTTAAAATGGAGGATAGTAATACTTCAGAGGGCTGTCTTTATAATATGAGATACCATATGCAAATTGTTTGGTACAAAATTTAAAATATTTTTGACCCTCAATAAATGTTCTGTGAAACAAAATGAAAAAGTGGGTGTGAAATGGCTTTGTAAGTGGTAAATAATGTAAATCATTAACATTGTTTCCTCTACAGGATTTGTTTGATAGCATAAATTTTCAGTCTACTTGCATAGAGATATTGCGTCAGAAACCCAAGAGGGGTCGCTATGAGTTGGAACCAACTCTATAGCAGTTGAGTTTGGTTAGATTTGGTAGTGTAATATGCTTGCTTAGGCCCTTAAACGATAGGGATCTACCCAGGTTTGGTGACCCTTAAACATTTGTGTTTGTTCTTGCTCTGTAAACTCTGAAAGCCCCTACCTAGTAAAATCCTGCAGCAAACTCACATGATTTATGAAATCAACAGTTGACAAAATTCTTTGGTAGTACGTGTATGATAATAATATATATAAATGGTAAGTAAATACATCTCTTACCTTCTTTTTCTGGTATCTAGGTCCACCCCCTCTTGCCATACTTTACCCTTCCCCCAGTAAGAACATTGACTCTTAGGGATTTATGAGCATAGCATGCATCCTGGTCTCTTCCTGTTTTGGTATTCTTGTCATAGTGGCTGTGACAATTGCTGTATTCGGATATGTAATTAAGTGTCTAAAAATAAGCTTGTGCACTCTGAGGTAAGGGGTAGAATGCCAAAGATTGGAAAAGAATTGAACCCTAGGAATCTTACTGCAGGCCAGTTTAGAAATATTGATGATTTCTGAAAGTGTTTTTACCACTCATGGACATTAAAATATCATCCATCAGATATTCATTAAACATTTATATGCATAGTACTTTCTGGGAACTCAGAAAGATATAAAAAGAGTATGCTCTAGATTTGAGTTTCTTGCCTTCTAGGGTAATCTAATTAGAGTTCAGAGCAATTAAAAAATGTTGAAATGTCAGGCATTAAGCAATTTGAATGTAAAACAGTGTACCAATAAAGTGCTTATATATTCAGACTCTGCTTATTTCATAAGAATGGTGAAACATGTGTAAAGTTTGCAGATTGATGAATCATAAAAGAAATATTTGAGGTACAGCAGAATTTATTATTACTATTATTATTATCATCATCATCATTTGTGTGTGTGGTGGTGGTGGTGGAGCCAGGGAATAGTTGAAATGAAACAGGAACCTGGGAGGAGAGCTCAGTTTTTGGCTGAATTAGTTACCTTCCCTGAGTTTTGATTTGTTCACCTGTGAAGTAGAAATAAGAATATTCTTTGGGTCATTGTGATGTTTAAATGAGATTGATGTGTAAAACCCGGCTATAATGCATACAATCTGAATATATTCTTCTGCAGTTAGCGATTATTTTAATTGAATACAAAGTAGAACATAAGTCTCACTCCAGACCCTAAATTGTTCCTTCTGTCCTTGTGTATCAAGAGGAGTTTTGAATATTTTCTAATAAGTATTCTGTATATGGAGCTCTGGTGGCCTAGTGCCTAAGGTACTTGACTGCTAACCAGAAGGCTGGTGGTTCAAACCCACCTGCCACTCCTTGGAAGGAAGACTGGGCAATCTACTTCTGTAGAGATACTGCCTCGGAAACCCAAAGGGGTCTCTGTGAGTCGGGAACATAGCAGTGAGTTTTTTTATGTATATATATACACGTATGATTATGTATTTTTATAACATAAAATGGAAACACAACTATACATGCCTTATGCCCTGCTTTTTTCTTTTTTCATTTAATAGTAGGTTTTAGTGATCTTTCCTATCAGAAAATTTGTTTTTTTATAACTTACTATTCTATCACTCTTAATGATTGCTTTTGTTTGAATATGTGTTAGTTAATATAACCAATGTCTTTGACCAGCATTCATTTAATACATTTACTTAAAATATAATTTATTCAAAACTTTCTTTTCCTTAGGATCAACTCACTATTCTGAAAGTACACGCTCCCAAGAAGGGACAGAAAGAAAGACCTCTTTGTAAGAAAGGCTTGGGTATCCCATGAACGAGACAGAAGAAAACCGGTTGCGGTGCAGCAGGACTCCAGAGCCAGATATAAGGCTCAGAAAAGGGCACCAACTTGATGAGACAAGGAGAAGTGATGATGACATCCACCAAGAAGAAGATTTGGAGCCCATTTTAGAGGCACCTGTTATTTCTTTCCATCATAAAAAAGTAAGTTAAGATGGAAGGATGGTAAATAAAACAAAAACTTAAAGGGATATGGCTAGAGGTGGGATATAAATTTTAAAAATGTATGAGGATGTTGAAAAGAGAATGGATGTCATTCAAGAAGGAACAGTTTTTTTGTTCCAGATAATTTGAAGTGTCAGGCTTAAATTAGCTCCTGTATTATTTGATTTCATAGTTACATCTTTCCTGTTGATTGATGCTTGATGTTATGTTATATCCGCATTATCTTGTTTAAGGGAGAAGAGATAGGAGGTTTTTCTAGTTTTACTATGTAGCCTTTCTAATTTGACCATAATTTAGTTAAGACGTTATCAGTGATATTTTTTGGGAAATTCTAATTGCATGCTGAAACTACTTCTCCACATACTGTTTATCTCTAGTGCATACTTTGGGAGTCAGTATAATTCTGAAAACAGAAGGCAGATTTTAATATTTCCTTTCATTCCTTAGAGCAGAGATCAACCTTTAAATTATTCAAGCAACGATATCTAGAGAGCAAAGATACAACTATCTATGAACAAGAGAAAATCATTGTTGCAGATGTTTTGCTATGAGCTTTGGAATCTTGGCATTGTGTAGCATGCATTCAATGTTGTGACTCTGGTATAGGGTTTCAAAAACTGGGTTGTGCCCAATAAAACCAAAACCAAACAATTCACTGCTGTTGAGTTGGATCTGACTTTTAGTGACCCCTCCTTGACTTTCCAAGGAAATACCACTACAGAAGTAGATTGCCCAGTCTTCCTTCTGAAGAGTGGCTGGTGGATTTGAGCCTCCAGCCTTTTGGTAGTGAGTTGTGAAATTAATTTTATGTGTTACAACCAGCATTAAACAATGAAACAACAGAACAGTATAAAAATTGTTGAGGTGAATGTATGTAGTAAATAATATACACTTAAAATTTTGTGTTATTTGATGGAACTTCTTAGTTTTAAATAGGTGTGTGTGTGTATATATATATGTATATAGATATGGACAATATATGAAATGCAGTTCTTTTCTGTGGATTGTGATTGAAAATACTTTGAAAACCTCTACTTGGAATACCAGCTTTACAGTGCTTAAGGGATATACTTGTTATATAGGTAACAGTGTTGTGGGTTTGAACTTTGGAGACTTTTGTCCTTTCAGGTCTTTTATACAGATTGCACTGGAACTTTGCAGTAATACAGACTGTTATGGCAAGCAGAAGGTTAAGGTTATTTCTTTCATTCTTGGTAGCACTTTGTAAGACCAGCTTTATACTCTTGACTAGATTGTGCTTACTGTGAAAGATGATTATTTGTATGTGGGTACGCAGACATACCTTTACACCCTACACCCACAAGATAGATTGGTAGCTTACGGGATTTAAAAAACTGTTTGCCTACAATAAGCATAGTGTGATTTGGCCTTTCATGAGGAATTGGCAGTTCAGTGATTTAATTCTCACCTTTCATGTGTGAGAACCGTCTTCGTGTTTGGCAGATGCACTTCACACAGAGCCACTGCTTGTCTGTCAGTGGAGGCTTATGTGTTTCTTTGATGCTGAGCAGGTTTCAGCAGAGCTTCCAGACTGAGACTGTCAAGGAAATAAGACCTGACCATCTACTTCTAAAAATCAGCCAGTGAACATTCTATGGATCACAACAGTCTGATCTGCAATCAACCATGGGGATGGCGCAGAAATAGGCAGGTGTTCCAATGTGCATGGGATAGCTATGAGTTGGGAGCCAACTTGAAAGCAGCTAACAATAACAATTTGGTCTTTAAACCATAATAAGCCTATTGCTTATTATCCCACAGATTGTGGAAATTATAGAACAATATCATTAATATCGCACACAAGTAAGATCTTACTGGAGATAATTCAAAAACGGTTGCAGCAGTATATTGACAGAGAACTTCAGAGGTGCAAGCTGGATTCAGAAGAGGACGTGGAACAAGGGATATCA
>NW_006921627.1:3431562-3433722 GCF_000298275.1 Orycteropus afer afer | reverse complement strand
CTGGCGAAGAATGCTGAAAGTACCATGGACTGCTAAAAGAACTAACAGATCTGTCCTGGAGGAAGTGCATCCAAAATGCTCTTTGGAAGCCAGAATGGCCAGACTTCGTCTCACTTATTTTGGTCATGTTGTCAGAAGGGACCATTTCTTGGAGAAGGATGTCATACTTGGTAGAGTGTGGGGTCGATGAAAGAGAGGGAGGCCTTCAACAAGATGGATTGACACAGTGGCTGTGATGATGGGCTCAAGTATAGCAGGGATCGTCGAGCTGGCGCAGAATCGGGCAGTGTTTCGTTCTGCTGTGCTTGGGGTCGCTGTGAATCAGAAATGACTCACTGGCACCTAACAACAACAACAAGCCTGTTACCATCAAGTCATTTCCAACTTAGAGACCCTATGGGACAGAGTAGAACTATAAACTGTCCCCACTGGCTTTCTAAGGCTGTCTTCTTCATAGAAGTAGATTACCACAGAGAAGCTGGTGGGTTTAAACTGCTTTCCCTTTGGTTAACATAAGCCAGCTGAGGGTTTAATTACCTCCAGGGTACCTCTCCTATTAGGTTAGACTTCCCTATCCAAGTTGAAGCAAGCTGAATTTCCCTCAGTCACTACTAAGGCCTAGGCGATTGTTATGCAATTGCTATATAGTTAATGAGAATTATCACTAGGTTTGGATGAGTGAGTAGGGTTATTTTAATGGGAATAGAAATGTAATAAATAGAAACAGGAAGTGGATTGGACATGATATTCAAGGGTCGGAAGACCCATGTTGTAGCTGTAGCCTTATAAAATAAGCAAGTTATATAATTCCCTGGATTTGTTTTTGTCATATTTAATATGAGGAAATAAATGATCTCTGTTTTTCTTTCCAGTTAGGATAGGACTTTACTCTTTTTTATCAATTTTTTGGTAACAAGAAATGTTCTCAAAAGTTTTCAGAACAAACACATTGAACTACTCTGAAATGTACCCATATCCAATTTAAAGAACTAATGTGATGAAATAATTCCTCTGACAGTTTGTAGAGTGGATTCTAAACAGTATGATTGAATGAGGAGAGGGAGAGGAGGAAAGGGAAGGAAGAAAGAAGGAAAGGAAGACAAGGAAAAAGAGTGTAAAGGTCATTTCAAGTAATAGGAGTAGAGGAGTAGTGTGTGTGCAAAGGTCCTGAATCTGGAAAGAACTTGGCATATGTAAGGAATGTGATGAGTGGTAGGAGGAGGATAGTAAGAGGCAAGGTTAAAAAAATGTAGGTAAGGACCCTTATAGCCTTGATATCATTAAATGCATTAAGATCATTGGAAGATTTTAAGCAGGGGAGTGACAAGACCTTATTCACATTCTGAAGAGATCACTCGTTGACACTTATGTGAATAGAATAGATCATTGGGTCCGGTGTGGTTAGAGAAACTTAGAGATGAGTAAGGAGGCTGCTACCGAAATTTATGAGAGTTTTTTGTTAGCTTAATCTGGGTTGATAACAATAGTGGTGTTGGTGAGAGGTGGGTAAATTTGAGTTGTGTTTTGGAGGTTAAGGGAGGAGGAGGTAACAGAAATGATTCTGAGGTATGATGTAAATAACTGGATTGATGTGAGTATGATAACATATTCTGAGATGTGGAATAAATTTGGAGTTAGATCAGGTTTATCTGGAAGGACCAAGAGGATGAGTTTGGAGGTGGAACACTTTAGGTAGAAGGGTAAAAAGTTTGCTTTTGGACATGTTAAGTTTGAAATGTTGTGAGTCATTTTTATGGATATGCCAAGAAGATGCTGGGTATCAGTGTAGAATTCTAAAAAGAGGTTTATGTTGGAGATAAATAATTTAGGAAGTAGCAGCATACAGATGAAATTTGAAGCCATTGAAATGGTTAAGGTTACTTAAGAGGGGGAGAGTGAAGCAAGGAAGAAGGAAGTGCCTAGGACCCAGCTTGCAAAATACCAGTATTCACAGGGGATTTCAAGGAGAGGAAGAAAGTAAATGAGGTTAAGAAAGAGAAGCATGACACTTCTGGTAAGATGGAGGAAAAGGCAGACAAGCAACACAGACCCTCTTCAACAAAGAAAAGAAAAACCAGTTGACAGAGATACAGAAGATAATCCTGGAACTCTGAGCTTTGAAAGGAACTATACAGAAGTGGACTAGGCACCAACTAGTGG
>NW_006921627.1:3417287-3430587 GCF_000298275.1 Orycteropus afer afer | reverse complement strand
AGACAGAATTAGGGAGATTGAAGGCAAATACCTGAACACTTCTTTGGAAAGGGATCAATCAGAAAAAAGATGAAAACAAAATGAAGAAAGCCTAAGGTTCATGTGGGATATCATCAGAAGGAATAACCTATGTGTAATTGGAATTCCAGAACAGGAAGACAAAAATAAAACCACAGAGAAAATTGGCAAAGATTTGTTGGAAGAAAATTTTCCTGGTACGATAAAAGATGAGAATATATCCATTCAGGAAGTCTGACAAACCCCAAACAGAACAGACCCCAAAAGAAAATCATCCAGACATATCATCATCAAACTCACCAAAACCAAAGACAGAACAAATCATGAGAGCAGCACAGGAAAAACGAAAAGTTACCTACAAGGGACAACCAATAAGACTAAGCTCGGATTTCTTGACAGAAAACATGCAGGCGAGAAGACAGTGGGATGGCATATGTAAAACACTGAAAGAGAAAAATTTTCAACCAAGAATTATGTACCCAGCAAAATTGTCCCTCAAATATGATGGTGAAATTAGGACATTTACAGATAAGCAGAGAGTAAGGGAATTTGTAAAAACCAGACCAACCTTACAAGAGATGCTAAAGGGAGCCCTTTGGACAGGGAAACAACAACAGCCAACAACAACTGACCATTAACACACATGATGATATAACCCAGAAACCAACCCAGCTAAGGAAGTATCCATAGTAAATAAGTCTACAAGATTGTAAACAGGGAACCAGTGGCACTAACTGACAAATGAGGACAACTGCAAACCAAAAAGAGGGAAAAAAAATCTGTGTTGTTACAGAACTTCTAGATGGTAGGGATGTCAAGACAACTACAGGATAGAATGGACTGTTATAAATTTGGGAAGAAAACTAAAAATCACAGGGTAACCTCAGAGAAAAATGATAAACCTTCACATCAAAATAAAAAAGAGGAACAGTGTAAATATTCAGCAAATACTAAATAGCAGTGAAGAAAGTGATAACATGATTCATAAACAAAGGAGCTCAGCATAGACAATTATATGGAACAAAGAAATAGACACAATAAAAAAAACACATGACAAAAATGACAGCAACAAATTCATACTTGACAGCAACAAATTCATACTTGATGATAATTACATATCTGGCAAGGGACTTACCTCTAAGATTGATGGAAAGCTCCAGCGCCTCAACATCAAAGGAATTAACAATCGATTGAAAAATGGGCAAAAGACATGAATAGATACTTCACCAAGGAGGATATTCAAGTGTTCAGCTAATACATGGAAAATGCTTACAATCATTGGCCATCAGAAAGATGTAAATCAAAACAACAATGAGATACACCGTCTCACCCCAGCACTGATTGCAAGGTTCAATGAGACAGAAAATAACAAATGGTGGCGAGGTGGAGATATGGAGAGATTGGGACTCTCATACACTGCTTGTGTGACTGTGAAGTGACACGACCACTGTGGAAAGTAATAAGGCGATTCCTTAGAAAGTTGGAATTGGAGATACCATTTGACCTAGCATTCCAATTACTAGGTATATATCCTGAAGAGGTGAGAGCCAGGATAGGAACAGATACATGCATGCTCATGTTCATCACAGCACTATTTACAATACCAAAAGGATGGAAGCAACCTATGTGCCCATCGGCGGAAGAGTGGATGACCAAACTGTGGTACATACACATACTGGAATGCTATGCAGCACTAAAGAATAATGTATAGTCTGCAAAACACCACATAATATGGCTGAACTTGGAGGACATTATGCTGAGTGAAGTTAAGTCAATCACAGAAGGACAAATATAGCATTAGTTCATTGTTTTGGAGGGTCAAGGAAGGTTTATATATGGAGGGAAACTTTCTTTGTTGGTTGCCAGTGGTGGGAGGGGAGGGGAGGGAACACTGCAAAAAAAAAAAAAAAAGCATCGACCCATGTCACTTTAGTTTTGTGTATTTCACTGTATATAAATTATATTTCAATAAAATGAATTTTAAAAAAAAAAAAGCTTGTGAGGTAGGAGGAAAACCCAGGAAAGTGTAATGTGAAAACCAGGAGAAAAGAGTATTTCAGGAAGAAGGAGCAGAAATAGTTGGTTGTGTCTAGTGCTACGTTTCAGTTCATGGTTGATAAGGACAGGAAAGTGACCATTGGGTCTAGCAACATGATGGTCATTGGTGAACTCAACAAGGGCTGTTTTGGTGAAGAGGTGGGAACAGAAGCTAAACATTAAAGTAGATCAAATTGTGACTGGCAGGTGAGACATATTGATGGTGGCATATGTTGTTGTTTTTGTTGGGGGCTGTTAAATCAACTCTGACTCAAGGGAAGCTGTGTACAACAGAATGAAACACTGCCTTGTCCTGTGCCATCCTCACTTGATATTCTTGAGCCCATTATTGTAGGTGCTGTGTCAGTCCATTTTGTTGCGGGCCTTCCCCTTTTTAGTTGACCCTCCACTTACCAAGCACAATATCTTTCTCCATCTTCTGAATGATACCATTCAGAAGGGAATGGTCCCTTTTGACAATGTGACCAAAGTAGGTGAGACAAAGTCTCACTTCCAAGGAGCATTTGGCTGCACCTCTTCTGGGACAGATTTGTTTGTTCTTTTGGCAGTCCATGGTATTTTCAGTATTCTTCTCCAGCACCACAGTTCAAAAGCATCAGCCCATTTGGTCTTCCTTATTCATTGTCCAGCTTTCACATGCCTATGAGGTGATTGGAAATACCATGGCTTGGGTTAGGTTGGTAAAGCTAGAGGTTTAAAGGGAAGAATCAAGAGTTCTGTTCTGAATATTTAAGGTTTGGGATTCTTGTTAAACATCTTAGAAGAGATACGGAGTAGGCAGTGGCTGTGATTTAAGTACATCACAGTTTCTTCTTGTTGTTGTTATGTGCAGTCGAGTTGGACCCAGCTCATAGCGATCGCTCCTTGGGTTTCTGAGACTATCACTATGGAAGTAGATTGCCCCATCTTCATTCTGAGGAGTGGCTGGTGGGTTTGAACTGCCAGCCTTCTGATTAGTAGTCAAGTGCCTTAGGCATTACGCTATCAGCTCTTACCTATATTTAAAACTGATCCATGTGCTTAGGGGATCTAAAGAATTTTAAAACTTGAGGGAATTTGAGGCTAGCCAATTTGACCAAAATTTATAATGGCAGCAAAGTTCTGTTTATAATACTAATTATTACATGTTAACTATGAGATAGTATACTATTTTTTTTTTTTTGAATTTAGAATTTGCCTACCTAGTTCGTTTTCTGTCAAGTTTATATTAATTGATTTTTCTGTTTCTTGTTATACTATGCATTTTTGTTTATAATTTTTTACTTGATAGAGTGGTATATCTTCTAAAGAATAGTTGTTTTTTGTTTCACTAACAAATGATTAAATGAATGTAATTAAAAAAATAAAAATCTTTATGAACGAATTCATTATATTACCCCAAAAACCTGTATTTGAATTTCCTTTAATCTTGGAGCTAATCCAGAAACCAATAGTCTGAACAAAAGAACCATTTTGACTTTTCATTGTTTTAACAGATTTTCTGTGAGGAATAAAGAAGTGAGAGGAACTGATGCACAGATCATGAAATATTAGAGCTGAAAGGCTCTCTGAAATCATCTTGTTTACTTTTCTCAGTTTACTGATGAGGAAATTTTGTGTTTTTGTTCCTAAGGAATATTTGTCCTTTGTGTTATTTCTCTTAGAAATGCAAGTTCTTTGCTGAAAAAGATAAGGTGGTATATGGATAGACTGGTACATTTGTATATACTACATACTTTGGGAGGTATTTCAGTAGAAAACTTATTGGATTAGTTAAGCAACCAAAACTTTTCTTCTGCTCTGATCCTCCCTTTGCCCTTCCCAATTCATTGCAGCTTCTCTTCTCTACTTTACTGTCCCTTGCTGTAATTTCAGGTTTAGTGTAAACATGGGAACTAGAAAAGAAGGGGGATATAGTGTTAAAGAAAGCTATGTAATATTGAGACTGAAATTAAAAGCAAAATATTAATATCTTGAAGTGATTTGAAGAGTTCTGTATACTGATTTATTTATTTTTGGAGGAAAGATTCATGTTTTGTAATTTTCAGCTTTGAAGTTAAAGTATCTGAACTGTTAGCATGTAGAGTGTATCCTAAATAACTTTAACTATGCCTTGAATTTGTATGTAGCACTTTCAGAGACATTTTCGTATTTGCTTCTTATACTGCACTATGAAATAGGAAGAACAGCTATCTAATTTTTAAAAGGAGAGATTTAGATTTAGAGAGGTACAGTAATTTGACCAAAGTCACATGGCTAAGTGAGAGCATGTGCTGCCTTCTCACTGCCTTTCTGTTGAACAAAGGTGCCTTTATGAGAGTTGGCACCAAATGTTTCTGAATTCTAAACCTAGCCCCAAAGTATTTATGTTGAACCCAGAGGTTAGATTCAGCAGTTGGTACTTTTTTTTTTTTTTTTTTCTTTTGACTGAATTGTGCATACCTTGTTTTTTCTGTCAGGCCAGGACAATTTTACTTCTCAGATACATTCCAACTTTTTAATGACTTTTTTTTTTTTTTTTCTTTTGACTGAATTGTGCATACCTTGTTTTTTCTGTCAGGCCAGGACAATTTTACTTCTCAGATACATTCCAACTTTTTAATGACGTTTCTATTTATTTTGAGAGTAAATAAACTCAACGTATCATAGTATAGTGATGCATTGTAACTGTGGACCTCTCAGTTAACATCAAATGGCTGTGTGTGCACAGTTGCATTCAGTTTTCTTCTGCCTGTTGTTGTTAGGTGCTGTCTAGTTGGCTGGCTGAGGTGACCTCATGCACAATGGAATACAGTGCTGGCCAATCCTGTTACCTAGAGGGTTTTCATTGGCTGATCTTCGGAAGTAGATCACCAGGTCTTTCTTAGTCTGGCTCCCCTGAAACCTGTTCAGCGTCGTAGTAATGGTAGTAGCTGTGCATGAGATACATTGGTCTAGAACGGAACCTTGATTTAGTGCATGGAAGATGCACTGAACTTCCACTGTCCCTATTAACTCTGTGTTGAAAAAACAAAACAAAACCCATTCCCATTGAGTTGATTCCAACTTATGAAGACACCCTATTTTCTTTATTTGAGGCAATGGAGAGATTAGTCTCTTTGGTTCCTTATGAAGTAGAATTTTTTTTAGAAAGAGTATTTCAACTGGAAATCAAATACTTCAAAATCTCTGGAATAGGAATCTACATTTTCTACAACTTCCTCCAAGTGAGTTCGGGGCACACTTACTTAAAGTTTGAGAACCAATGACCACAGTCTTTTCCTTTTCACGATACATATACATAAGGAACTCTGGTGGCACAGTGGTTAAAACATTTGACTGCTAATCTGAAGGTTGGTGGTTTGAAGCCACCAGCCACTCCACGGAAGAATGATGAGGCAGTCCACTCCAGTAAAGATTTACAGCCTTGGAAATCTTACGTAGGTCACTGTGAGTTGGATCTCAACTTATACATAGTGTATATCTCGGTATGATGATAGCAGAGTAAAGCTAAGCCCAGAGGAGCTGAGTGTGTGTTTCCTCTTCTACAAATGGAATCAGTAGCAGTATACTCCTTATTTCACAGGGTGTAGTGAGAATGAAATAAGTTAGCTCATGTAAAGGAGTGAAAATATTATAGAAAACTCTTAACACCTCAACATGAAAAAGACAAACTGTCCAATTAAAAAATGGGCAGAAGACATGAACAGACACTTCACCAAAGAAGATATTCAGGCAGCCAACAAACACATGAAGAAATGTTCACGATCATTAACCACTGCTGTCGAGTCAGGTCTGACTCATAGCGACCCCTCATTGGGTTTCGAAGGCGTTATCACTACAGAAGTAAGATTGCCCAACCTTATTTCCAGGGAGTGAACAAACTCATTGCTGTCAAGTCGGATCTGACTCATAGTGACTCCTCCGTGGGTTTCTGAGGTGGTATCACTACAGAAGTAGATTGCCCATCCTTCCTTGGAGGAGTGGCTGGTGGGTTTGAACTGCCAGCTTTCTGGTTAGCGGTCAAGTGCCTTAGGCACTGCGCTACCAGAGCTCCTGGATACTTCCATAGCTAGGTTGGTTTCTGGGTTATATCATCGTGTGTTAATGGTCAGTTGTTGGCTGTTGTTGTTTCTCTGTCCAAAGGGCTCCCTTTAGCATCTCATGATTGTGAAATTAATCCGTGTTTTCTGAGTATCACTGCACATTGTTCCTTTTCATTGCTCTGAAGCATTTCTTTGTGTGACTATACCATACTTTGTTTATTCTTTCTTTTGTTGAGAGGTATCTGAATTGTTTCCATAATTTGGCTACAGTAGAGTGCTACTATGCACATTCTAGTACTTATCTTCTGGTGAACCATATACATGCATTTCTGTTAGCTACATACCTAGGAGGGGGATTGCTGGGCAGGCAGACTACTCTCTCCCCCTTTTTAGACATCAGAAATGTTTAACATGATAATCATTTTTAATATTAATTTGAAAAAGTACATGATAGAAATTGAGTATGAATTGAGTGAATTGTAAGTGAATTTCTATTTTGTTAATCATTGTAGCACTTACATGTATTTGAAAAGTAATAGCTCCTATATGTACAAGACATTTATTCAGTCCAAAGAAAATGTTTGATGTGCATTGTTGTTGTTGTTGTTGTTATGTGCCGTCGAGTCAGCCCTGACTCATAGCGACCCCTCCTTGGGTTTCCGAGGCAGTATCACTACGGAAGTAGGATTGCCCAACCTTCCTTCCGAGGAGTGGCGATGTGCATATAGACTTCCATAATTCTTGAAGTAATTTCACGATACTGCTTATAGTATGATTCCATTTATTCATTTACCACTCTTGATCTGACTTGCCCTGTTATAAAATGGGGATAGAAATACTTATGTCAGAAAGTTATTGTGAGGAGTATAGTATCTGGTATGTGGTTGTTGTTGTTGTTTGCCGTCGAGTCAGCCCCGACTCATAGCGACCCCTCCTTGGGTTTCCGAGGCAGTATCACTACGAAGTAGGATTGCCCAACCTTCCTTCCGAGGAGTGGCTAGTGGGTTTGAACCGCCAGCCTTCTGGTTAGCAGTCAAGTGCCTTAGGCACTATGCTACCAGAGCTCCTGGTATGTGGTTAGTACACAGTAAATAATTCTGTTACCCTGTCCTTCTTTGTAATAGCATTCTACTGATGTAATTGCAGCAAATCCTGGTAAACATATTCTGGACTTTTCCATGTATCTCAACCATTCTCAACTTCAATGATCTTTTTACAGAAGTTATTTCTAAATCTGCCACATTAGTACCAACTTCTTCATTAGCAGGAGCTTTGGTGGCGTAGTGCCTGAGGCACTTGAATGCTAACCAGAAGGCTGGTGGTTCAAACCCACCAACCACTCCTCGGAGGGAAGATTGGGCATTCTATTTCTGTAGTGATACTGCCTGGGAAACCCAAGGAGGGGTCCCTATGAGTCGGATCCGACTTACCAGCCATCAGTTTTGTTTTGTTTTGTTTTTTTCTTTATTAGATGTCTGTTTCAAATTGAACTAATTTAACCTCCCCACCCCCAGTGACTTCCTAATTTCTATTAAAATGGTACTGACTTTCTTTCAAATCCCCAAATAGCTTAATTCGTAGAATGTTAGAGTAGAAGAGAGCCTAAGACTTACATAGTTTTAATAGATGCATTTCTTCTTTCTACAGATGATTTTACTGACTTTACCATGTGTTTACACTTTGGATGTAGAAAGATAAGACGTGGTTTCTGTTCTGGAGCAGTTTATACTCTAGTTGGAGAAGCAAGTAAATCAATTCATTTTGGGCAAGTACTATGCAGATTGTGTGCATAGGGTATTATGAGAGCAACTCCAGCAGCTTCAGGTTGGGATCTAGGGAGGTAAAACTTAGCTGAGAGAAAGGACTGAAGGGCATTCCAGGCAAAGAGAAAAGGAGATTTGAAGACTCAGAAGCCCGATACAGCATGATGCTTTATGGGAAGAGTAGCAAAAATAGCTTACATTTATTAAGTATGCATTGGTGTTTACTGATGTCTGAACCTGAAAAATATCAAGCATAACTGGAATGAATGGTCAAGGCTATAAGGGGAAGAGGCTAAATGACATGCAGAGTATGGTAGCAAGTAGCCCTAGAAAGTTAAGGCCTAAGATCCAGACCTCTAGACTCCTGATCCAGTGTTCTTCTGCCATCTAAAATTCTTTATGAAATTTGTAATTTTGTGTGTGGGTTGAAATCAGTAGGCCATTGCCTCTAGGCCTCTGACCCTAAAGACTATGCACTTCTAATTGTATTTGCTTATATAATTTATAATTAAGAAGCGTTTTGTGAGTTTTTAGGCAAAAATATAAGAGAAGCATTTCGTACAGAAAGCTGATCTTCAGCTTTGTAGCTTTATTTTACATCTCTGAGTTCCCAAGGTATTAGGTTGAATAAAGAGAACAGCTTCTTTATTCAACTATAAGGTTGTCCCAACTCTGCTCCAGATTCTTCTTCCTAAATTGAGAGATTAGGAGTCAACTGTATTAATTCACCCTAGAAATTAAACTTTTTAATTGATTTACTTTAACCAAACTTATAAAAATGTCACTGTACATTTATTATAATAAAGCTGACTTGTAGATATACTCATGTTTCTCAATCACTTAATTTTCTCTTCTTGGGAAAGTCTACCTAGCAAATTCAGTTAAGATGAGAGAGTTGCTATGTGAGAATAAAAAGACTTAGATGATTTTAAAGATCTTTTCTGTCAAACTTTGATAAAGGTAGATAATGAATATAGGTTAAAAGTATGTATCTTTTTAGGCGGGCCAGAATGAATGTTCATTTAGGCCAGATACTGTATTCAGTTAGATGATATTGGAGACAGATTCATCAATGTTTTCTTTTCAGCTGCCATTTTTTGTAGATACTTTAATTTTCATTGACTCCTGTGTTTGTATTTGTTAGCTTTATCAGCTTACTAATGCCTTACTACAAATGTTAGATTTCTAAATTCAAAATGGGCTTTAGCTTCCTGTCTATTGCCTATTTTCAAAAAAAGACCATCAAAATACCTTGTCGATTAAACAAACCCAAATTTATTACTTATTACGGTAAGGGTGAACACTGCCCTAAAGAGTGTTAGTAGTGTTTTAGAAACAGGTGATGGATGGATATTTTTACAGTTTTGTATCTATGTTTAAGTTTAGGCAGATCTTTTAATATGGGGGATCTTGTGGACATGGGCAGTTTGTGGTATGATAGCTTAAGATTGGTAGAGCAAGTCTTGACCAGTAAATGTTTGAAAAGTAAGCAGGTTTACCCAGTTGAACAAGCTATTGTCCTAGAAAGGAGCTGGTTGAACAGTCTGTTTAATTAAATGAATTTTTGAGAAGTTCTGAAGTTCATAATGAAGTTATTTGCTGGTTTGCATTCTTGTCTTCTTGGAAAAGATAAAGTTATGTTGCTGTAAGATTGTAGATTTTAGTTCCTATAATTAAGCTATATGAATACAGAAGGGCTTAGTTCTCAACATCTATAAAGGCAGGCAAATTTTAATCAAAGATTTGCTATGTTCAGCTCTGGATATTTTACCATTTCCTTGACCTTTTTCTTCTAATTGTTGATAGTCTTATGATTGTGTCTTTCTTTGTTATTTTGTCTACTGACTTAAACTAGTATTTAAATATATTATTTATATCTTACTACTTCCTAAATGTGTCGTGTCCTTCAGCCAAACTGGAGTAGTCAGTCTTTTTTCCTTAATACAATGCTTTGGCTTTTCTCTTTGCTGTTCTCCTTTATTCCAAAGTTTATTCCTCTTGGAATCTGAGCTCCACAATCCCTATCTTTGAACTACCTTATACCTTATTTTTTATTATTGTCATTTATGTGGCTAATTGATCTGCATAGTAGATGGTAAGCCCATGAAAGACAGGGACAATGCTTTATTTATATTTTTTAAAATCCTCTCAACAGATATTTGTTCAATTTAGTTATTCTGTTGAACTAAGATGGGCTAAAACAGATAAGCACCTAATAGGCTCATGAATTATTTTCATACTAGACTCAAAAGCCTTTCATCTTTATTACTGTGGTTCTCTATCTTTCCAAAAGTAAAATACACTCTGGAAGATTGTCATTTTAGGTTGCACTTTGGGGATATAATCAGAGTCAGATGTCATTTTGGTTTGAAATAGAACTAACATTAACTCAGTTTTCTCCCAGATAGGTTTTACTGTATGTAGGAGGGGAAATTATTTGCGTGTCTTTGTACTTAGTTGAGAGCACTGACCTCTCTTCAAGTTTAAATATAGTGGTTTATTCATAGAAAGCCTTAAGGGAATTAGGTTCTTTATGCTTGTATTTGGACAGCTTCATTTTTCATTGTATAATCTTTTTTCATAATGCCCTATTTTTCTTCAAAATTTGTTTTGATAAAGGTTAGAGCCTATGATAACACAAACAGAACATGACAGATATTTAACACTTGTGTATGATCCTTTTAATATGCAGTTGACCCTTGAACAACATGAGTTTGAACTACATGGATCCACTTAAATGCAGATTTTTTTCCATCAGTATATTGGAAAATTGTTTGGAATTGTGTGACAATTTGAGAAAACTTGTAGATGAACCACATAGCCTAGAAATATCTTTAAAAAAAATTGAGAAAATGTTAAGTGTGTCATGAATGCATAAAATTATGTAGATAACAATCTGTCATTTACTACCATAAAATATACACAAATCTTAGTAAAAAATTAAAATTTATTAGAAGTTATGCACACAAACATGGACCATACATGATGTCTGTGGTAGTTAAGGCTATGTGTCAACTTGTCTGGGTTGTGATTTTGAGTGGTTTGGAAGCTGCGTGTAGTTATTTCCCATGGTGAGATTAGATGTGGTGTCATCACCTCCATGGTAGAATCTGTTGTGAACAGTTAGTCTATTGAAGGAGAGTTGCCTTCAGAGTGTGACCTACTTCCAGTGTATATAGAAAGGATCCTGCATTTGGTTCAGTCTTCATCTCTAGTTCCTGGGCTTGAACCAGTGGCTTGCCATGTTGCCTGCTGATCTTGGGATTGTTCAAATTACCTGCTGATCTTGAATTTATCAATCTTAGTAGCCAGCAGTAGCATAAGTCAGTAGAAGCCTCCAGCTTGCTCCAGTGGTCCTGAAAGGCAGAGCTGAAGCCCAGGGTCAAAGGTCCTCCACCCAGCATCTAGAAGCAGTGCTCTGAACTTGGACTTCTAGCCTTCTAAATTCTAAGAGAATAAATTTCTGTTTGTTGAAGCCATCTACTTGTGGTATTTCTGTTATAAAAACACTAGAGAAGACAGTGCCGTTTGCAGTCAAGAGAAATGTAGACAAATACAAAGATGCAGTATTAAATCATAACTGTATAAAATTAACTGCAGTACATACTGTACTACTATAACTTCATAACTATTCCTGTTGCTGTTGTGGTGAGCTCAAGTGTTGTGTGTATCTGCTTAAATTAACTGTTTTCATGTGACTTTAATCATCTGTACATGAGCAGTTCATATCTCCAGTAAATTGCGTATTGCAGTTAAAAGTGATCTTTCATGCTTCTCAGTATTTTTCATCGTATTTGTGCTATACCATAAACTTTGAACTAACACTGTGGGCCCATACAGAGTGCTGCTAGTGATGCTGGAAGTGCTCCCAAGAAGCAGAAAAAAGTCATGACGTTCTGTATCAGAAAAAGTTGAATTGCTTATATGTACTGTACATTGAGGTCTGTAGCTGTGATTGCCTGCCATTTCAGTGTAAATGAATCTAGCATAAGGACCATTGAACAAAAAAAGAAAAAGGAAATTTGTGAAGCTGTCGCTGCAGCTACGTCAGCAGGTGTAAAAACTGTACTTTTTTGCAAAATACCTTTTTATCTCATTGAAAATGCAGCTTTTATTTGGGTGCAGGATTATTTATAAAAAAGGCAACCTATAGACTCTAATATGATTCATAAAGAAGCAACGTCATTATATGACAACTTAAAGCAAAAAGAAAGTGAACAATCTGAAGCTGGAGAATTCAATGTCAGGAAAAGATGGTTTGATAATTTTAGAAAGACGTTTGGCTTGAAAAATTATCAAGATAACAAGAGAAGCAGCTTCTGCTAATCAAGAGGCAGCAGACAAGTTCCTAGACACCGTTAAGAAAATGACTGCAGGAAAAGGATATTTGCCTGAACAGGTTTTTAAGGCAGACAGAAGTGCTCTAATCTGGAAAAAATATCACTAAAGAGGACATTTATTAGTAAGGAAGAGAAGTGAACACCAGGATTTAAGGCAGGAAGGGATATGCTAACTGTACTGTTTTCTGGAAACGCAGTCATGTTTATGATCAGGACTGTTTATGATCAGGACTGTTTATGTTATTGGAAAAGCCTTAAGTCAGCTGTTGGTTATTAGTAGTTAAATTTTGTTGAGTCAGAAGTTATGCGTGGATTTTTTACTGTTCTGGGTGTTAGTGCCTCTAACCCCCATGTAGTTCAAAAGTTAACTGTAGATGCAGTTTAGTGGTTGCTGGATGATAAATTGAAATATTAATTTCCATTAATGAAAAAGTTAATATTGGAAGACAGTGACTATTTTTATTATAGTGCCTAGCAGAGTTTTTCTAAACTGTCAATATATGGCATAGTTGTGTGCTGTAGGGAAAGCATTTCTTACCCTCTTTTCTATCCAGTGTTTAATTATGCCATCTTACTCCTGACTTATCCTCTGTCTAACCCAGGGAACTCCAGTTACCACCACCCAAAACCCTGTGGATCCTTTATCAACAACTCCATAATGCTTGAACACAATAAATAGCTAATTATAGTCTAGTATTTTAGACATTTATTCTTTGAGGACGTATTTGTAAGTATTCTGTTTTAGGAGAGTGAGAATTGGGAACACTACTTGATACAATCAGCAGGGTTATTAATATCTTGCGCTTATAAAGGAAATCTTGCTGGCACATTGAGATGGATGGAAGTATTTTGTCTTTATTGAAATGAGTGTTTCTGACCATCAGTTTTGTATTTTGCCTCATAACATACATTGGACCCTAGAGATAAAATTATTACTGTTGGTTTTATTTATTACTTAAAAAACTGAGTTGTCAGCATATACTAAAACAACAGCAATAACGGGAATGATAACACAATTCATAAATAAAACGAGTTCAGCACAGAAAATAATATGGAACAAAGAAACCAGGGACACCAGGAAAAAATACATAACAAAATGACAGCAACAAATTCAAAC
>NW_006921627.1:3411420-3413022 GCF_000298275.1 Orycteropus afer afer | reverse complement strand
AAAAAAAAAAAAAGAAAAAAAGAAAGTATAATAATCAAAAAACTGAGTTGTAGCTACATATCTTAGAAATGTAACCCACATATGTCAGCTGGTGTTCTGTTGAATTAAGATTAGTTTTTTTAGAAATATCATGTTGGTTAGAAAATGAGGTTATAAAAAAATGGAATAAAAAAGAAAAAAAAAATGCATGCAGGCAGCCTTTTCTTTGCAGAAGTTCCAGTATGCATGAATTTTAGTTTCCACAGTTAAGTAACATCAGTCCCTCAAAAATATGTTTCACATTTCAGATACTAAAATATATGGTAATTAATTGCATAAAGTACAAACTTTAAGTCCACAGATCACTATCATAAAGTATAAATGCATGCCCTGATCTGTAATCAGTCATGTCATTTCTTTCAACTTCTGTCTGTGATTAATTTGTTATTGCATATCTGTTATTCAGTTAATGCATAGGCAACAAAGCGTATAGTTGTGTTGCTTCCTTATCTCCTAGTAAGGAACCCATGTGACATTTTACAAAAACAAAACAGCTGACCATTAACACACATGGTGACATAACCCAGAAACCAACCCAACTATGGAAGTATCCAAAGTAAATAAGCTTACAGGATTGTAAGCAGGGAACCAGAGACATCAATTGACAAATGAGGACAACTACAAACCGGAAAGAGAGAAAAAATTGTGTAGGTACAGAACTTCTAAATGGTAGGGAAGTCAAGACAAGTGGAAGATAGAGCGGCCTGTTCTAAACTTGGGAAGAAAATTATAAACCACAGAGTAACCGCAAAGAAAAATGATAAACCTTCACATCAAAATAAAAAAAGAGGACCAGCACAAATATTTAGAAAATACTAGAACAACAGCAATGAAGGAAGTGATAACATGATTTATAAACAGAACAAGCTCAGTGCAGGAAATTACATGGAACAAAGAAATAAGGAACTCCACGAAGAAGCACGTAACAAAATGGCAGCAACAAATTCATACTTGTCGATAATTACATATCTGACAAGGGACTTACCTCTAAAATTTATAGAAAACTCCAGCACCTCCATAACGAAAAGATTAACAGTCCAGTTTAAAAAATGGGCAGAATACATGAACAGACACTTCACGGAAGAGGATATTCAGGCGGCCAGCAAATACATGAAGAAGTGCTCATGATCATTAGCCACCAGAGAGATGCAAATCGAAACAGCAGTGAGATACCATCTCACCCCAGCACTAATGGCAAAGTTCAAGACAGAAAATAACAAATGCTGGCGAGGATGTGCAGAGATTGGGGCTCTCATACATTGCTGGTGGGACTGTCAAATGACACAGCCACTGTGGAAAACAGTATGGCGATTCCTTAAAAAGCTGGAATTAGAAATACCATTTGACCCAGCAATCCCATTACTACATATATATCCTAAAGAAGTGAGAGTCTGGACAAGAATAGGTACATGCATATCCATGTTCATTGCAGCACTACTTAAAATAGCAAAAAGATGGAAATAACCTATATGCCCATCAACAGAAGAATGGATTACCAAACTATGGTACATACACACAATGAGATACTATGCAACACTAAGGAATAATGTGTTGTTGTTGTGT
>NW_006921627.1:3378381-3410610 GCF_000298275.1 Orycteropus afer afer | reverse complement strand
TTTTTTTTTAACATCACAAAATAATTGTAATTTTTTTCATTGGTTATTAAGATAGTTTTGTGTGGTTTTGGTTGTATATAAAAAGCAAGGCCTGACTGTATTTGTTTTGGCTTTGGGGCCAAATGTATATTGCCTACAAAATCAGGCAGTTTCTTAAGTATGAAAACCAATGTGAATGTAACAGATAGAGCATGAGCTGTGAAACTGTATGGGCTTGCATTTAACCTCTGCCTCTGGCATTTTCTAGTATATGACCTGGAACAAAGCATTTAACCTCAGTTAATGTGAAAAAGGTACTCAATGAATACTTTTTGAATTTTTTGAATTAATGTTTCCATTTAGCCCTAGTAGCAGTAAGCAGTTAGTAAGTAGCTGTCACCTGTTAGCCACATTTTTCACGATAGTTGTTGTTGTTAAGTGCCGTCAAGTCGGAACCTCCTCGTAGGGACCCCTCCTTGGGTTTCCGAGGGGGTATCACTATGGGAGTAGATTGCCCACCCTTCCTTCTGAGGAGTGGCTGGTGGGTTTGAACCATCAACCTTCTGGTTAGCAGTCAAATGCCTTAGGCACTGTGCCACCAGAGCTCCCATGAGGTGTATAGACTCTCATAATTTCTTATTTTAGATCAGATTTTCTCAACCACTATTGGCAAAGATAATTCCTTGTGGGAGGAGGTACCCTGTGCATTATAGGATGTTTAGCAGCATCCTGGACCCTACTCAATAAATTCCAGTAGCATGTTTGGCAAAGCATGTTTGGCTTCTGCCCAAAGGGCAGGGAGGCCACATCTTCTAACCTCCTGTAACCCCACAAGAGGAAGACAGAATCACCATCAGTAGCCCAAGGCCTATCCCTGCGAGGCCAGACATGCCGCCTCCCTCAAGCCCTAACACCAACCGTTCCTCCCGCAGCACCCACCACCTCTCTGCTGGATTCAGTAATCTCTGCTGGATTCAGTAATTCACTGCAGTGGCCTCACAGAACTCACAGATTATGGGGTTTATTACGGAAGCACCAGGCTACAATTCAAGTTCAGGAAAAATGCTCAGTCTGTCTCAGCCCACCATCTCTCAGCCGGCAGTCCCTCTCAGTCATTCTGTCAGCAGTGCGTGTCTCTCGGTGTCTCTTTCTCAGCAGCGTGTGTCTCTCAGGTGGGCATTTTTCTTAGCAGCATGTCTTTCTCAGCCAGCAGTCAGAGAGACTCCTTCTGCCTCTAGAAGGGCTCCTATTGAGCCTGGCAGAGTGGCCAAACTAACCAATCATAACATCAGAATTCTAAGCACCTGAGAGAGAGCTAATTTCTCAGAGCATTGCTTTGTGCCACTCTCAACAGAAATACCCTAGGTGGATAACTTTAACAATCAGGAGCTCCTCAGTTGCTTACAGCAAATTCTATCAAGGGGTTTACAAAGACTTATGGCTAGAAAAGCCATACCAGGTAATTTACTACACTGCAGGCCACCCCCTGGCTTTTCTAGCCATTATTCCTTTTATACTTCAAAAATTAACATCCCCTTCACCATCAGTTTAAGAAGAACCACACCCATGAAAGTGTGTAAGCCAACCACTTCACTTCATGCCTTTATCTTCTCCCAATTTAGATAGCCAATTTTTAATTTACCCATCCCTATCAAACCAGTACTGTGAGGAGACAAGCATGTTCCTTTCTCACTGAAGAATCTTGTGTTCTGCTTGGAAACTTTGGGCATCTGCATCCATAAACAAAGTCCAGCACAGCGTAAGCCATCAAATTGCAGCAACTTAACACCAACTCAGTGTCAGACATCTTCCTCTTTCTGTGGTCGGGTTCTGGTCAGCTCAGCCCTAGCCATCTCGGCTAGGTCATGGGTTCCAGCTGCCAAGTTTGGGAGTCACACTCTTCCTTTCACTTCAGACCAGCCAGCACCTTCTCACATCCTCAGTCCTCAGGGACTGTTTCAGTGCCTGTAGGCTCACAATTCATCGCACTTCAGATCAGCCAGCCCTTCCTCTCATCCCCAGCCTTTGTGGCCTAGGTCAAAGAGTACCAAACTCAGCCTGTTTCTTCTTTGCTGCTTTTCCCCCATTTCCACTCAAGTGGATCCAGGTGTTCACAAGTGAGCTGCATACAAGCCTACTACTTGCTGGCTTCCTTTAACTCTCAGTCCTGGAAGGGGTTTCTCTCGTGGACCATGACTTTCCTGCCTTGATGCACCCAAAGCCTAACTGCTTGCTCGAAATTAAAAAAGCCAGTCTCTTTTTTTTTAGGTCCTGTCTTCAAATGTAGATCTTCTATTCCCTCAGTAGTACTGGGTGGGGCTCAGATTTTCTACCTAAGCCCCCTATACTCTACACACAGGGTTTGAAACAAAAGCCTGTGTTTCTTCTAGGCAAATTCTGTTTCCCCTTTTAACATATCCAATCAAGTATTGGCTGAAGGTGGACTTACACACTCTTATCCGTATACCCTATTATCATTTCTAATGAATGTACAAGTGGGTAAGAGAACATTCAATACCTGTAGTACATTCAGATAAACACATAATCCAAAACACATAATCCTTTTTAAGACATTCCAGGTTCATCTTTTCACCTTGATTACCTTCCCATTCTATGTATATGGCCTTAGGCTTTGGCTGGGTGTAACCAAAAAGCCATAGCCTCTGAATCAATTGTCTCTTTTAATAGGTAACACCAACCAAAGTAACCATCTAAGAATCCAGAGTTTCACTTCCCAGGCCCCTTTCTTCTTCTTTTTTTTTACAAAGTCCCATGCTTCTGTGAGTCTGGAGCCACTGCAGTGAATCCTACCGCTTCTGACACCAGTTGCTAGAACAGTTTCTCTTAGAAAGATCAGCACAAGTCCAGTCCCCATGAGGCAGAGGTTAAAGATGTCCCAGATGTTCAAACTACCATCCCACTCCATCATTTCAGACATTAACTCCTCCTCCTCCTCTCAGTAATCTCTCCCATCTTAGGGTTCTGTATTTCACTGTAACACTTCACAGAACTCACAGATGCCCAAGGGATTGTCTCACGTAGTAGTGGTGGAGGCTGGCAGGCTGGCAAGTCCCAGGTCCGTGAGTGGTCTGGAGGATCCTCCCAATTCTCGGGGTTGGATGAACCTTGATCAGCAGATCAGATGATGGCTGCTGTCCCAAATCCAGGGGTGAGATGAGGATGAGCCAAAACACAGAACTGGAGCAAGAGGAGGGCAAACCTTCCCAGGAGATTTGTAGGTATACCTTCAAGAAAGCAAAGGGTAGTGATTTGAGTTATACCCTTCAGCAAGGCAGGACTCAAGGTATATTCCACCTGTGTTACATTCAAGTTCAGGAAAAATGCTCAGTCTTTCTCAGCCCACCATCTCTCAGCCAACAGCCTATCTCAGTCATTCTCTCAGCAGTGCATATCTCTCGGTTTCTCTTTCTCAGCAGCATGTCTTTCTCAGCCAGCAGTCAGAGAGACCCCTTCTGCCTCTAGGAGGGCTCCCTTTGAGCCTGGCAGAGTGGCCAAACTAACCAGTCATAACATCAGAATTCTAAGCACCTGAGAGAGAACTCTCAGAACATTGCTTTGTGCCACTCTCAACAGAAATACCGTAGGTGGATAACTTTAACAATCAGGAGTTCCTCAGTTGCTCACAGCAGATTCTACCAAGGGGTTTACAAAGACTTATGGCTAGAAAAGCCATACTAGGTAATTTACTACACCATAGCTTCTTTTTCACTCAATATAATAGTTTTGCTATTTATCCATTTGCTTAGTATGTCAATAGTTCTTGTTTATTTACTGAGTAAGAGTAGTAGTAGAGAAGCTGTAGTTGCATAGCAGTTAAAGCTTTTGGCTGCTAAACAAAAGGTTGGCAGTTTGAACTCACCAGTCACTCTACGGGAGAAAGATTTATAGCCTTGGAATACCTGTGGGGCAGTTCTTCTCAATCATAAAGGATTGCTATGAATTGGAATTGACTCAGTGGTATTGGGTGGGTTTAGGGGTAGTAGTAGGAGTCTCTGGTTGGCTCAAATGGAAAAGCGCTCAAGTATTAGCCAAAAGGTCGGCAGTTTGAACCCACCCAGAGCATCTCCAGAGACAGGCCAGGTGATTTGCTTCTGAAAGGCCACAGCCTTGAAACTCCAATGGAGCAGTTACTTCTGCTCTGCACATTGGGGTGTCCATGAGTTGGAATTGACTTCGTGGCAGTTAACAACAGTATTCCATTTTATGACTATATCACACTTTGTTTACCCACTCTTTAATTGATAGATAATTGAGTTTCTATTCTTTGATTATTATGGTTAAGGATATCTGAGGCATTAGTGGGTTGAAATGGACCAGTTTTGGCCATTTTGAATCAGAAAACCATGCGATCTGCTATGCTGGGAATGACAAATTGAACAGGAATGGTGTGGCATTCATTGTCATAAAGAATGTTTCAAGATCTGTCATGAAGTACAGTGCTGTCACTGACAGGATAATATACATACACCTACGAGGAAGACCTTTAATATTACTATTACTTAAATTGACACACCAACCACCAAAGCCAAAGATGAGGAAATTGAAGATTTTTACCAATTTCTGCAGTCTGAAATAGACCAAACATGCAATCAAGATGTGTTAATTATCACTGGTGATTGGAATGCAAAAGTTGGAAACAGAGAAGAATCACTGATAGTTGGGAAATACGGTCTTGGTGATAGAAATGACGCTGGAGATCACATAATAGAATTTTGCAAGACCAACAACTTATTTATTGCAAATATCTTTTTTCAGCAACACAAACAGCAGCTATACACATGGACTTCTCCAGATGGAACACACAGGAATCAGATTGACTACATCTGTGGAAAATAGTCCATGGATAAGCTCAATATCTTCAGTCAAAACAAGGCCAGGAGCTGATTGTGGGACAGACCATCAGCCGCTCATATGCAAGTTCAAGTTGAAGGTGAAGACAATTAAAAGAAGTCCATGAGAGCCAAAATAGGGCATTGATTATATCCCTCCTGAATTTAGAGACCATCTAAAGAATAGATTTGATGCATTGAACACCAGTGACCGAAAACCAGAAGAATTGTGGGATGACATCAAGAACATCATCCATGAAAAAAGCAAAAGGTCATTAAAAAGACAAGAAAGGAAGAAAAGACCAAAATGGATGTCAGAAGAGACTCTGAAACTTGCCCTTGAAGGGAGAGTAGCTAAAGCAAATGGAAGAATTGACAGGATAAAAGAGCTGAACAGAAAATTTGAAAGAGCAGCTCGAGAAAGTAGAGTCATTTATTTTAATGAAATGTGAAAAGACCTGGAGTTAGAAAACCAAAAGAGAAGAACATGCTTGACATTTCTCAAGCTGAAAGAACTGGGGAAAAAATGATAAGCCTCACATTGCAATATTGAAAGATTCCATGGGTAATATGTTCAGTGATGCAGGAAACATCAAAAGAAGATGGATGGAATACACAGAGTCACTGTACTAAAAAGAATTGGTAGATGACCATTCATTTCAGAAGGTGGCATATGATCAAGAACCAATGGTATTGAAGGAAGAAAGAAGTCAGTGCTGCACTAAATGAATTGGTGAAAAACAAGACTATGGGAATTAACGGAATACTCATTGAGATATTTCAACAAACAGATGCTGTGTGGAGGCATTCACTTGGCTATGCCAGGAAATTTGAAAGACAGCCGCCTAGCCAACTGACTGGAAGAGATCCATATTTGTACCCATTCCAAAGAAAGGTGATCCCACAGAATGTGAAAATTATCGAACAATATCAATATCGCATGCAAGTAAAATCTTACTGAAGGTAATTCAGAAACCATTGCAGCAGTATATAGACAGAGAACTTCCAGAAATGCAAGCTGGATTCAGAAGGGGACATGGAGTGTGGGATATCATAGTTGATGTCAGATGGATCTTGGCTCAAATCAAAGAATACCAGATAGATGTTTACTTGTGTTTTGTTGACTATGCAAAAGCATTTGATTGTGTGGATCATAACTGTGGATAACATTGAGAAGAATGAGAATTCCAGAACACTTAATTGTACTTAACGAGGAACCTGTACATAGACCAGGAGGCTGTTGTTCAAACCTAACAAGGGGATGTTTCATGGTTTAAAATCAGGAAGGGAGTGCATCAGTGTTTTATCCTTTCACCATACTTACTCAGTCTGTATGCTGAGCAAATAATCCAAGAAGCTGGTCTGTATGAAGAAGACATGGCATCAGGATTGGAGGAAGGCTTTTTACAACCTGAGATACGCAGACGACACAACTTGGCTTGCTGAAAGTGAGGATAACTTGTAGCATTTACTGATGAAGATTAAAGACTACCATTGACAGTATGGATTAATATAAGGAAAACAAAAATCCTCACAACTGGACCGATAAGCAGCATCATGATAGATGGAGAAGAAATTGAAGTTGTCAAAGACTTCATATTACTTGGTTCTACAATCAACACCAATAGAAGCAGGAGTCAAAACATCAAAAGACATACTGCATTTGGTAATTTGCTGCAAAAGACCTCTTTCAAGCTCTGAAGTGCAAAGATGTCCTCTTGAAGACTAAGATGTACCTAACCTAAGCCATGGTATTTTTAGTTGCCTCATGTGCATGTGAGAGCTGGACAGTGAAGACCAAAGAAGAGTTGATGCTTTTGAGTTGTGGTGTTGGTGAAGAATGCTGAAAGTACCATGGACTGCTAAAAGAACTAATAAATCTGTCCTGGAAGCAGTGCAGCTGGAATGCTCCTTGGAAGTGAAGATGGCCACACTTAGTCTCACCTACTTTGGTCATGTTGTTAGAAGGGACCATTTCTGGAGAAGGATGTCATGCTTGGTAAAGTGGAGGGTCAACGAAAGAAGGGAAGGCCTTCAACAAGATGGATTGACATGGTGGCTGTGATGGGCTCAGGTATAGTAGAGATCGTGAGGCTGGCACAGGACTGGGCAGTGTTTTGCTCTGTTGTCTATAAGGTCTCTATCAGTTGGAGATGACTCGATGGTACCAAACGACAACAACATTGTTAAGACTGGTATGTACCTACTTTCCTTTTTTTTAGCTTTACCTTGGCTTTTTGGTGCAGCCATGCTAAATGACATTTTATTTGATTATGCTGTGCTTTTTCTTTCCTCTGTGTTTCTGGATACATGCTGTTACCTTTACTTGTCATGCCTTTGCCCTATCATGTCTGATGGTGACCTTTTATACATTTTTTAAGGCTGGTGCAGATGTCATCCAGAAATTGCCAAAATTAACTATTTTTTTCTGTTCCTATCAAACTGTATTCATAGTGTTCTCTAGCTTATTGTTACAGTTCTTGTTTGCATGCCTGTCTTCTTCATTCAGGTATGATGCTGTCTACCTAAATTTTCTCAGTACCCACCCCATCATTATAAGGCCATTATTTACTTACTTACTTCCGAGTCATAGGCCTCTATGATAGTTTCTTTTTTGCCACTGAGTTTGGCTTACCTTTCCCTATCAGTAATCCTCTGTGGATCCAACTGTACTTAGCCTGACATTCAAAATGACTGACTGTAAGTACCACTCCCCGGAAGGAAGGTTGGGCAATCCTACTTCCGTAGTGATACTGCCTCGGAAACCCAAGGAGGGGTCGCTATGAGTCAGGGCTGACTCGATGGCACATAACAACAACAACAACAACAAGTACAGCTAGTTCTCAATTTATGATGGGGTTCTGTTTTGATGACTCTATCGTAAGTTGGTTCTGATGCAAGTTGAATACTTTTTTTTTTAAAAAGTTTTCATTATTATTTCCTTTTATTATCAGTATCTTTATAAATCAGATCTTACTTGTCTTTGGACATCTGGGATTAAGTATCTGAAATGATAACATCAGCAAATTATATGCTGCGACATTGTATGTAGTACACATTACTAATGATAAAATATACCTCCCCTCCCCCAAATACACATGATCTTAACTGTGGTTGGTTGTAAGTGCAGTTCATTGTAACTCAAATATGTTGTAAGTCGAGGACTACTTGGGCAATTTATGTAAGTTTGCCTATTGATCTTTATATGTTAAATAGGGATAAGAATACTTACCTAATAAGGTGGTTTTAAGGATTAAATTAGATAACCTCTTTTCTTGGTAGTTGGCATATGTTAAGAATTTAATAAATGTTATTTCTCTATTTTCGTTCTTTTACCCTCAGATCACTTACCACGTTGTATTACACTGATTTAATATGTGCCAGGTGATAGGATTCTTGGAGGTTTCTTACTATATGGTATATGAAAATAATTCTCAAACAGAAAACAAATGAATAAAGCTATTCCAGGAATTTATTACTGAAACAAACATAGGAATGTCATTGTATTAGACAGTTTGTCAAGAGGTATGGTTAACTATTGTTCATCTTTTGAGACTCATAATTCTATAATAAATGGACTTGTTAGTGATGCTTATCTGAGGCCTTGTTTTGACCTTATGAGAATTTCATTATAATTGTATGTGTTGATAGTTTCAATTGACCCCAGTCTCTGTCCCTGACTGTTAACTGTGATTGCCTTACAGAGTTCTGAGGAACATGAGTGCAGTGATGAAGTCTCTCAGGAAGATGAGAGGTTTATGGGCATGTCCCCTCTCTTACAAGCCCATCATGCCATGGAAAGAATGGAAGAGTTTGTTTGTAAGGTAAGATGGCAATTTCTTGTCATTTCCATGCTACCTATTTAGCCCTTCCCCAATAGAAACCTTTAAAGAGATCAGTAGTTCCTTAGACTTGAGGGCAGAGTTAATCTCATGACTTTAACCCTTTCAAGGCACACAGTACATTTGTTTGCCTGGAGCAAACATGATAAAGTTTTGATAAACCTAAAATAACTAATTGGGAAAGAAATCTTTCCTGCTATAGGTTGATAAAGTCAATGTCCTCTTGATAGTTTAGATACGACAGGATGAAACAAAATTGGGGGTAGTTGTGCCTACACTTAGAGGAAGATATTCAAGTGTCATTTCCAAGTCCATTGAGTCTGCTCTTTGCTTTGATGCAAATGTACTATTTCCTAGAGATTCTATGGGTAATTCAATTACTTGAGGTAGAAATCTCCCAGTTCTTATGCACAGTTAGTATTCTCAGTACAGCTGGTATGTTTTCTGCCTCTTAAGATTTTCTTCCAATTAATTATCTGATGCATCAGGACCTGTTGTGAGAATATAAAAAAATATATATATTTTCCTAAAATGATGACTAGAATTAAAGTTGCTTATTTAGAGAAAATACTAAGGTACACTGGCAAATTTATAGCCATTTGATTAACCTGTTCAGTAGGGTGAAAGGGACCCTGGCAGGTATGATCTAAAGTCAGCATTGTCTGTGTGTATGTGTATGTGTGTCTAAAAATTAATTTATTAAGCATTTCTGGTGAAATCATATATATAGGCATATTTTTTTTCCATTGTGCTTTGGGGTGCAAATTTACAGAGCAGATTTTTATGTTGAACAGTTTGTGTACATTTGGTTTCACTCCCTGATTACCATCCGAAACCTTAACTCACTCTCCTCCCCTCCCTTCTCTGTGTCTCCCACCCCCACCCCCACCCTGCCCTTCTTAGTTATGTACTCCTGTCTGTCCAGCTTTCTCTCCATGTGAATGCTGCCCCTCTGGTGCCCCATGGCTGATTGCTCCAAGGGGTATATCTCTGTAGAATAGGTGGGTGCATCACTGTGGGTTGGGTGTTTTGCATGTAAGTCTTTCTACTGTTGGGCTAAGAGCCAGTCCTTGGGAGTGAGTCCTATCCCAGGCCCGAAGTGTATCCCAGGACCATAGAGATTTTTGTGACACTTAGCTTAAAAAAGCTAAGTGGGTTTTCCTGAAAACTAAATTTAGATTTTCCTATATTCACATCACAATGATGTGATGCTAGAAATAATTGGAGCCAGTTAGTTTAGAACACTATACTTTGGACCAGGGGACGAGAAGAAAACATGATCTGAACATAGATACCTTTTCTAAGACAAGAGGGGGCAGGGTTAGGGTTTATAAAAGTTTATAGGCACATAGAGCTCCTGAGATTTTATTCAGTGTTTGAATATTGGTGGAAAAAAAAAAAAGCCAAGTGAATGGAAACTCTAATAATTGCTATCTTAGGAGTATTAGTACGAAGAGTTGCAAAAGATATATTTCATTTTTCTAAAAACAAATTTGGTGTTCTAAATCTCTCAAATTGTTTATTTAGTGTCTTGACCATTAGGAATTTTTAATATTTATACACCACTGGGGTATTATAGCTGACTTGACTGCTTTTTTTAAATCCTTTTTCTGCTAAGAGCAAAGAATAAAGCAAGTAACACTTTCAATTTAACAGTTAATGGAGAACAAATAGAGCATTTGTTTGCCCCAAACTGATTTACTGAAGAAAAATGAGTGTGATTCAGTATTAGTACCATTCCCTCATCCCCTGTTAATTTGCCTATGAGAGCAGAATGAAGAAGCAGTCCTCCAGGATTGTGCCGCCCCGGTGTGGCAGTGCAACTGACAGTACTTGAAAAGTAGCTGTGTCTAATGACACAAGGATTCTTTTTCTTGCATTGGAAGCAATAAACAGAATAGTTTAAGACAAAGTGCGTTATGACCTTGATGATAGACCTTCCTTTTTGGAAAAGGTTTTCTTGTAGGATTAAACCAAACCAAACCAAACCCACTGCTGTTGAGTCAGATCCGACTCATAGCGACCCCTCCTTGGGTTTCTGAGGTGGTGTTGCTATGGAAGTAGATTGCGCAACCTTCCTTCTGATGAGTGCTGGTGGATTTGAACTGCCATCCTTCTGGTTAGCAGTCAGATGCCTTAGACACTATGCTACTAGAGCTTCTTCTTATAGGATTAGAGGACATAAAATCATTTAGTCTTTAGAGTTTCCAGGTTTAATCTTCATCTCTTTTCTTAACCATCAGTTTTTACTGTTTTACCAGCATAGCCAGGCCAGCAGGGGAATAGGAAGTATGCTGTGGGTAGGCTTTTTTTTTTTTTTTAAGTTTTTAATCTATAATGCATTTTACAATAATACAAATCCAGTGGGCCATTATTAAAATACTTGGTTTAGGCAGTGTCTTTCTTGCGCTTATAAATAAGGCTTTGGATAAGCTATGATCCTATTCTCTTTTCCAGGGGGTACATGAGGATACCTGTTTATAAGGAGCTCTGGTAGCATAGTGCTTAAGGCACTTGACTGCTAACCAGAAGGCTGGCGCTTCAAACCCACCAGCCACTCCTCGGAAGGAAGGTTGGGCAATACTTCCCCGTAGTGATACCGCAAGGAGGAGGGGTTGCTATGAGTTGGGGTCTGACTTGACAGCACATAACAACAACAACAAGCTATGATCCTATTCTCTTTTCTAGGGGGTACATGAGGATATCTATTTCTATTAGCCTTTGGCTGGCTGTATATGATTCCAGGTTGAGAATGAGGGTGCAGTGTCTGTTAAATATGTCACTAGTTGCAGTACAATCATGAAAGTACCACTTCTTGGCTAAGTATTTTGAATGGAATGTTTTTTTAGAAACAATGGAGGAAAAATTACTCTGACATTAAATACATATATAACTAATCAGAAACACAACATAATTCTTTCTGACTATAAAAAGGGAGCAGACTCTTTTGGCTGTGTGTGGTAGTATAATAGCACTTTTGATATGCTCACAGCCCAGTTGTTTGTATATTGTGAGCTGCCTTGAGGATGTAAGGATTATGTTTCTGTTTTTCTCTCCCTATTAAAATTAAAATAAAATTCTCCCGAAATAAAACAGAGTAGCAGCATTTTGTAAGGTTAATCTTAACGATAACTATCTTTTCCATGTTCATTTTGACAGTTTTCTTTTCTCCAGAAAGTCCTATGGAAGATCTCATAAAGCTACTAGGTATTTTTATAAGGGGTAATAATACTATTAGCAGTAGACATTAAAAATCTAGATGCATCTTTTGGTATTACTATATTTAGCACAGAATGGCCAGATAGCCCCAGCAAAAGATAGACTCTAGATCTTGAGGGGGGGGCGGGTAGAATTACATGAAATGAATGTGAGAGTGTGTATGTGTGTATATATTGATAGGGTGTTAGGAGGGCCATATCTGTTTTTGAATTGTTAATCCTCAGTTCCTTTGGAGATGGAGGAGGTATTGTACAGAGGCTTTGTGTTTTTACAAAGTCAATAAGGAAGGATTAAGGAGAGCAGAGAACTGGAAAATGTTTTAAAGTGAAAGGAATGGGTACAGTGGCTAGTGAGTTATGGCAGTCTTTTTGCACAGTAGAGAGAGAGCCAAGTTTTTGTGGCTTGATCATGTTTGTCACAGAACTTCTGAGGGTTAGGGGATTAGGATCACTGTGTGAAGCTGAATTCTGTTGATTTATAGCCTAGTTTCTTGCTTTATAGGGTACTAGACCAAAGGACTGTTATGATCATGTTATTTAACTGGAAGGTAGGTCCCCCCCCCCCCAATCTTACCATTTTTCCTTATCTTTCTGGCTAGCCAAAGCAAATTAGTTTGGGCTTAAGTAAATGTCGTATAAGCTTTCTGGGCTGAAAGCCATTAAAAAAGTCAGAACACAAGAGGCCGAAAAACTATTTAAGGAGGAGGATACCTAGGCCCTGATTCTTTTTTTCCTTTCTGGAGAGAGACAGCAAGGGAAAGGGAGACAAGGTGGCTAAGGGACTTGAATGGCAGTTAAGGCTGAGCTGCTTTGCTCTCTCTCCAGCATGAGAAGAGAGTGGATTAGCCAGTAACTCTGAGGCAGGTGATAGCCTTTGGGGATGATCAGAATCACATACCATCTTTGGGGTGGATGGTAGAGATTAAGAATTTTGAAGCGCTTTATGTTATCTGTCTCTTCTGTCCCTTCCTTTGAAGTAATTAAAGCATTGTTACACTCATTTTATAAATAAGGAAACTGAGGTTCAGAGATTTTGTGATTAATCAAAGCTTATACAACTGGCTAATAGCAGAGACCCCAGATTTTCTGACTCCTGTGCTTTTTTCTACTTCGTTGTGTTTGCTGTGGTGAGAAGAAAAAGAGTAAGGAGGAGGAGAGATTTTAGCAAAAGGTACAAATGTGTGATTTTGTATATACCTACTACTCGCTTATCAACTATCTTGTTATCCTATATCAATACTAAAAAATCTGACTGTTTGGCGCATTAACAACGTACCTCTGGCAGCAACAAATGCCAAGTCAGAGTAATGCTGGCTGTGAAGGTTAAGGTTATATGTCAACTTGGCTGGGCCATGATTCTCAGTGGTTTGGCAGTTACGTATATAATGATGTGGTCATCCTCCATTTCGTATACTGCTGACATTCATTTAATGACTTGGTCTTTAGATGCTAACCATGTCCACAAGTGAGGAGTGGGTGTCGTTCTTTTTCTACAACATGAGTATAAAATAGGAAAACGAGAGGTAAAGTCTATTCTGGAGGACGAAGGGAGGGGTCTGTGTGGATGAGAATTTGGACTCCTCATTCTACCTTTAGCCAGAATAATACAAAGCCTGAAACCCCTCTAAAGAGCATATTCTATAAGTTTGTTTACTCTTTCCTTTTCTTAAGAAAACACCGTCATTTTCAAAATACCTTTTTCATCAGTCTGTTTTTAAGGACTCAGAATATAGAGCATTAAACTTTTTGAATGTATTTATTTGCCTTTTTAAAAATAAATTATTTTTCCTATTGTAAAACAGTGTGGTAAGAGACAGTTGCTGGACCAGTGTTGAGTTGACAATTAAAGCGAAAAAAGGTATTTGATAATATTTTTCTCCTTCCAGGTATGGGAAGGTCGATGGCGAGTAATCCCTCATGATGTGCTACCAGACTGGCTCAAGGATAACGACTTTCTTTTACATGGACACCGGCCACCCATGCCTTCTTTCCGGGCCTGTTTTAAGAGCATTTTCAGAATACACACAGAGACAGGCAACATCTGGACACATCTCTTAGGTATATAATATCAGCTGTGTAATGAATGGCCATTCACTTTATTTCTTTTTATTTTGATGTATTTCAGGATAAGGACAGACCTAAAATAATATTTTTGGTATTTATCATTTTGCTTTCCAAAGTTCTAATGATGAAAATTCTCACAGGTTTATTCTGTGGTTATCCTAATTTATGCTGTGGTTTTATTACAGCTAAGTCATATCTTTTTCCTGCTAGGTTTTTAGTAATCATTGTCCTTGAACCAGGCAAAGGAAAAGGTTCTATATAAAATGTGGTATATTTTAATGAGCCCTGAGATGGAAGGTAGTTACTTAATAGAAATAAGCTGATTTTTAAAAGTAATCTTGTAATCAAGTAATCTTGGAGTAGTATTCACAATTAAATTTAAATTTGGCTTGAAGTAAATGCGATCTGTAATTTTTTTCCCCTTCATGATTGGATGTTAAAGTCCGACAGTGGGGGAAGAATAGTCTTTTCAATAAATGATTCTGGGACTATTGGATGTTCTCATGCAAAAGGATGAATTGGCCTCCAACTCATACCATATACAAAAACTTGAAAGTTACAAATTCTTAGAAGAAAACATAAATGTAAATCTTCATGACCTTGAATTAGGCAACAGTTTCTTAGATGTGACACCTAAAGCACAAGCAACCAAAAGAAAACAGATAAATTAGACATCATCAGAATAAAAAGTTTTTTTTTGTACAAAAGACACCATTAAAGTGAAAAGACAACCTACAGAATGGAAGAATATATTTACAAATCCTATATATCTAATAAAGGAGCTCTGGTAACCTAGGCACTTGATTGCTAACCAGAAGGCTGGCAGTTCAAACCCACCAGCTGTTCCTTGGAAGGAAGGTTGGGCAGTCTACTTCTGTAGTGATACCACCTTGGAAACCCAAGGAGGGGTCGCTATGAGTCGGGGCTGACTCGACGGCACATAACGACAACAACAACAACAACATCTAATAAAAGTTTCCAAAAAACCAAACTCCCTGCTGTCTAATCCGATCTGACTCATAGCGACCCTTCCTTGGATTTCTCAGCTGGTATCACTACGGAAGTAGATTGCCCAATCTTCCAAGGAGTGGCTAATGGGTTTGAACCGCCAGTCTTCTGGTTAGCTGTCAAATGTCTTAGGGACTATACCACCAGAGCTCCCAATAAAGGTTTAGCATCCATTATATATAAAGCACTCTTCCAACTCAGTAATAAGAAGATGAATTGCCTGTTTCAAAAATGAGCAAAAGATATGAATAGACATTTCTCCAAAGAAGATATGTAAGTGGCCAATAAGTGCATTAAAAAATGTTCATCATTAGCTATTAGAGAGGTATAAAGCACTGAGATACAATTTCACCATCACCAGGATATCTGTAATAAAAAGTCAGATAATAACAAGTGTTGGAGAGGATGTGGAGTAGTTGGAACCCTGTGCATTGCTAGTGGCAATGTAAAATGGTGCAACTCCTGTGGAAAACATTTCAACAGTTCCTCAAAAAATTAAACATAGAGCTACAATATGACATAGCATTTTCACTCCTTGTATATACCCAATAAAATTGAAAACATGTTTGTACAAAACTCATTTATAGATGTGTATGAAGCAGCATTATTTATAATAGCTAAAAAGTAGGAACAACCCAAATGTCCATAAACAAATGTTGGGTAAACAAAATGTGAGATTTCCATACAATGGAATGTTATTTAGCCACAAAAAGGGATGAAATACTGATACATGCTACATCATGGATGCCTCTTGAAAGCATTATGCTAAGGAAAAGAAACCAGACACAAAAGACCACATATTGTATGATTCCATTTACTTGAAATGACCAGAAGAGACAAATTCATAGCAATAGAAAATATGTTAGTGGTTG
Organism: Orycteropus afer afer; assembly: GCF_000298275.1. Lineage (NCBI taxonomy): Eukaryota > Metazoa > Chordata > Mammalia > Tubulidentata > Orycteropodidae > Orycteropus > Orycteropus afer. The sequence goes on along the minus strand of NW_006921627.1, from coordinate 3,394,777 downwards.
TCAGGGGCTAAGGGAAGGGGAATATGATGACTTCTAATGGGTCTTTTTGGGGTGATGACATATTTTTGAATTAGATGATAGCAAAGGATGAAACCATGTGAATATACTAAATAGTTCCTAGCCTGACCCCATCTGACCTACATTTGTCGTGTCATACTTGATTTCCACCATACTCCCAATTTCCTACCATTAGTATTGTGAGAATAGAATGCGGAATCAAATAAAATTTGTTGCTGTCTTCTAACTCCAGGGTAAATATTTTATTAAATGCATAGAACAGTCACTCAGCAAATGTTAACTTTTTAATTTCTATACCTTTCTTGTGTTGAGTGGCCCTTCCCTAAGCAATAAGAACATGCTGACTTACTATAGAGAAGAATAGCTTAAGAACTAGATGTGAAATAGCCTGAATAGGCAATTTGCTTTTCTTAATTCTTCAATCTATTGGGCCAGCTGGTGAAGACCAGAGAAGTCTGATGCTCCTTGACTGCAGTTTGTGGAAGAAAGCAGTAATTTTTGGTAGAGTTTGAGAATATTGTGATTCATGCAAAAGCAAAATGGGCCTTAGAAATCTGGGCTTCAGCATTTGTGCCAAAAGCTTTATAAAAGAAACTTCATACTAGTTCTAGAGGTAGAAGAGGACTACTCATTCAGTCTTCTAGGAAGTAGTAGCACTGTCTAGTTTCTTTTTGGATCATATTCATGTAAATAGTTTTTTGTGTTCTGTGTACTCAGTATATGAAGCTGGGATGTACATGATGCCAACCATGTTTGAAATAAAACAAGTTTGGATAATTATTTGGAGAATTTATTCTCATGGAACATCTGATTCAGATATCACTGCAGTTGAGGCTGTGAGTTGGAATGTACTTGGGGCAGCGGGTTTGGTTTTGTGAAGGATTGAAAGCATAATGCTGTCTTTCCAAAAGGATGATCATTATCCCTCCAATGTACTTCTTTCCTAGGTTGTGTATTCTTCCTGTGCCTGGGGATCTTTTATATGTTTCGCCCAAACATCTCCTTTGTTGCCCCTCTGCAAGAGAAGGTGGTCTTTGGATTATTCTTCTTGGGTGCCATTCTCTGCCTTTCTTTTTCATGGCTCTTCCACACAGTCTACTGCCACTCAGAAGGGGTTTCCCGGCTCTTCTCTAAGTAAGTATCTGTAAAGTTTATGTTTTGATCAATGACTTAGAGTCACTGGGTTAGGGAAAAACATCTAGCAGATTTGCAGAATTCTGGATATCATTTGAAGGAAAGGCTTTTTTTTTTTTTTTTTTAATTAAAGTTTGCCTCTGTTATTGATAGCTCACATCATGGGAAGTTAGTTGGAACTTGTTGTGGGCAGTAATTTTTAGCATTAAATGGATTTTTTCTTTTTCTTTTTTTTTAAATCCCAGACTGGACTACTCTGGTATTGCTCTTCTGATTATGGGAAGTTTTGTTCCTTGGCTTTATTATTCTTTCTACTGTAATCCACAACCTTGTTTCATCTATTTGATTGTCATCTGTGTGCTGGGCATTGCAGCCATTATCGTCTCTCAGTGGGACATGTTTGCTACTCCTGAGTATCGGGGAGTAAGAGCAGGTAAGAGTGTGTGGAGGTTTTATATTGAACATTTGTTTATTCACCAGTCATTTATTAAAGTTATTCACCAGTCATTTATTTGCCAAGCATTATGCTATCTGCTTGTGATATTAAGATAAATAAATCATAGTTGCTATCTTTAAGGGACATTTAATGTAGTTGTGGTTGTTGTTGTTGTTATGTGCTGTTGAGTCGGACCCGACTCACAGCGACCCCTCCTTGGGTTTCCGAGGCAGCATCACTATGGAAGTAGATTGCCCCATCTTCCTTCCAAGGAGTGTAGTGAATGTTTATTAGTTGTCTTAAAGTATTAGGGTTGAGGAACAGTGGTGAGCTGTGTTAGACAATTCTGATGTATTTTGGTCTGTATAGTTGGCTTGAGTTTATGGCCTTATGCTATCCATAAGTTGATGGCTCTGTAACCTTCATAAAATAAATAATGATCCCTTTTATTCTTAGTTTGGAGTATATTTTTTGTAGTGATTGGTTCTTTTTGTTGTCATTTTTTATTTTATTTTAAAATGTGTAATCTCCTTATGTGTTCAAGACTTTACCACATACTGATTATGTTTTACTCAAGTAGGCATTATACACCACTTCTGATGTAGAGGTAAAGGGGCATTTTATACTTAAGATGATGATGATGCCTTTTTAACCAGGATCACATAGGAAACCAAATGTCCCTTTGTGGAGCCTTCCTGTAGGAGTATAGAATTGACAGAATGATGTCTGACTGGACTGGGGACTCCTTGTAGACAGGGATGTGTTTTCAGCTTTCTGTCACATTGTCAATCTCAGTACTCACTGAGAATGAATAAGCAGTGTTAAAAGGAACATTTTTCCTTTCAGTCTAAACTGTGGTTCATCTGCAGTCATCTAGAAGATTACGTTCATTCGTTTTTTTAAGTTTTCATATGGCCAAATGAAGGGTGCTTGGGGTTGGCTCTCAGTGCACTGCCATCAAGTTAATTCTGACTCACATTGACCCCCATTGAGTTTCCACGGTGGTAAATCTTTACAGAAATAGATTGCCTCGTCTTTTTTCTATGGAGCGGCTTGTGGGTTAAACTGCCAACTTTCTGGTTAGCATTGTGCCACCAGAGCTCTAGTAATACTTAACAGTGGTGTTAAGCTTGCTTGAGCACATGAGATATTACTTCTTTAGTGAGTAGAGCTGAGCATTCTGCTATTTATATATGGCAGAACCAAGTTCCTGAGTCTGATTTAATGAGTGATAGGCAAGACTGTTAGCAGCATTGCTTAATGTACAGAGAAGAACAAGTGAAAGGACAGGGAGGGTAATCTTCCTTTAGAGCAGAGTTGTTAGTTGCCTTCGATTCAGTTCCAACTCATAGACCAACCCCCCTAACCACCCGTCATCTCCCCAAGTAGAGGCAGCACAGCACAACCACTGCTGTGGAGTTGGATCCAACTCATAGCAACCCCTCCTTGGGTTTCTGAGGCAGGCAGATCACTATGGAAGTAGATTGCCCAACCTTCCTTCTGAGAAGTGGCTGGTGGGTTTGAACTGCCAGCCTTCTGGTTAGCAGTCAAATACCTTAGGTACTATGTCACCAGAGGTCCTCCAAGTAGAGGCAGGAAATATTTTTAATTTATACGTGTGTAGTTCTTGTCTTTTTGTGATAATTGGGATTTTCACTTCTTCTCTTCTCTTTTACATCCCATTTTATTTATGAGTATGCATGTCTGTATGTATGCATACATATATTGCTGCATACCAGCAACTTATTTGGTAATATCCAAAACAAATATAATATGTTCCTTGTCTATTGAGAAAGCTTGTTTTACAAGAGTCGTTCTTAACTGTGTGTCAAAATGCAGGAACAGTTAGTTACTGGCTGCTGCAAATTCTCTGTTGCTTTGGTTAACACATAGGTTTCATAGTTTTTTTAGATCAGTGACCTTCAAACGTTTTTTAATCATGACATTTCCTATTACAGCTCTAAACTTGTGTCTAAGTGACTTCTTATATATATATAAATCACAGATTTTTTATGAAGTGAAAACTTAACCCTCCACTTGTAACACAGTCTGGTACTTTGTACTTTTTAAAATTAAAAACAAAAAAAAAAAGATAAATATTGATCAAAACTTAGTTGATCTTACAAACTTGGTCATTTCTGAAAGATTGAAAAACTGCTTTAGATCATTTTGAAGATATTAGAACTGTGGCTAAGTGATTCTGACAGACTTCTTGTATCTTTTTTGGCCAGGGAGCTCATGTGAGGCTTTCAGAATCATCCCTTTCAGTCTCTCTATTTGTCATCTTACTCAGTACAGTATCTACCCAAGTTAGCTCAGTTGCTCAAAACATTTAAAAATCTTTACCTGCCCAATTATAGGCCATAGATTTAGATTACTATCAAAACTATTTTAGTTTTATGGCATCACTTAACTCCCCATGCTATCTATCTGATTACTGCCTTTTCTACCCTTCCATACTCCCCCATCCATCCCAGAGTCTGTAGCTTCAAAGAGAAAAAGAAATATGTAAAATTTCTTTTTAATGTAATATATGATTGTAGGTAGACAACATTAAGGGATTTTTAAACAAACTTCTGGAGCCATCCTTTCCTAAAACACTTAGCAACATAATTCTAAACCCTTGGAGGACTGCTGAGTTGTTAAGCCAAATCTCTCAGCAGGAGGCTCCTTGCATTTGTAAATAGATCTGTTAGATTATAGCTGTGCTGTCTGGTGTGAGTGGCCCAGAGTTTGAAGAACCTTTTTTCCTTTCAGACAGGAAGCTAATGTTGCATCCTACTTTGAAATATTCAGCTTTCAGAGCTAATTGTTCTGTATTGTGATAATGACTTTTCCTTCATTTTTTCTCTTCTGTATTTTTACTTTATTTTCATCTTGTGATGCCCAGGGGTGTTTCTGGGCTTAGGCCTGAGTGGAATCATTCCTACCTTGCACTATGTCATCTCAGAGGGGTTCCTGAAGGCTGCCACCATAGGGCAGATAGGCTGGTTGATGCTGATGGCCGGCCTCTACATCACAGGAGCTGCCCTGTATGCTGCCCGGATCCCCGAACGCTTTTTTCCTGGCAAGTGTGACATCTGGGTAAGTGTGAACAGGGGTGGTTATGTGTGTATATATAGCTGTTAGCGGGTTGTTGGTAGACAGGGAAGTGATGTAATTAAAAAAAATTTTAGACTCAAACTTGGGAGGTTGGTATTCTAGTACTAATAATTCCGTCTGTAGTAAGCTGTGTTTCTCTGGACAACATGTAAAATAATTACTGACATTCGTTGAGTATTTACTTGGTGCCAGGCACAGTACTAAGCACTTTACATGGGTTACCTCATTTAACACATTTGTCCTCTAAGGTATAAAAACTATTACAGATTTTATTTTACATATTAACAACTGAGAGGGAGGTGAGGTTAGGTAACACAAGGGTACATGCAACTATTAAGTGGTAGAACTGGAATTTGAATCAGGTCAGTTTAATATTGTAGTCTGTGCTCTTGTTCACTACATTGTACAAGTAAGCATTTAGCTATTCTTTGCTTCAGTTTTCTCATTTTGAAATGAGAAAATCTTTCATGAAATGAGCATGATGGACCAGATTTTTACCTAGATCCTTTTTTGAAACCAAAATTCAAAGTGAATGCATGTATGTGTGTTTGGTTAGAAGAGGTAACTGGATGTGGTTAATGCTAAGAGCGGGGGGGGAAGAGAGAAAAATGGAATATTGTCTAATAAAGAGGGCATAGTAATATTTTCAACAGTAGATAGTTGGAGTGTTGTTTATTGTGAAATCTGACTTTGACTTCTGTTCCTCAGCCTATTGCTGATTATTGTAGGCTGAGCTGATCATCTGATCCCTTCAATGTCTAATTTTACTTATCTGTAAAATGAAGGTAATGCTGAACTCAGACAATATTTTGAGCTTAAAATTAGTTAATTTATCTTTCTGAAATTGCCTTAATTCATATTTTGACATTGTTATGAAGGGATTTTTATCCCTTTTTCCATTTTGTTGGGAAAATTAATTCCTTTTGGTCTCCTAGGAAACATTTCTTGGGATGTGACTTGTGGGCTCTTCTAGTTTACTCTTTTAAATATCTTTCTTTTGACAAACACTATATTCCTGCTGTGTACCTTTTCATTTTGAGACTGTAAATGAGAGTATGATTTTTAAAGTGATGTTTGGTGTGGTGATCAGCTGATTACCTCTCGTGAGATGTGAAATAGCATCAGCAGAACAGGTTACATCAGAAGTCACATGCTTGTGTACCAGCTTCTGACCCGAGAGCATAGTGAAAGGATTCCGTTCATAGTCTTTTGGTAATAGTATGTAGTTCATGTAATTCCAGAGTCTTAAGAGCTGAAAGAGACTCTGAGAACCATTTATTTCGTCTTTCTCCCCAATCCTGGAAAACCTTTATTTGTATTTTAACAAATAGCAACATTTAAATGACCTTATGATACTTTTGTCCATGAAATGGACAAAAATAGCCATCAGCAAAGAATATGGAAGGGAAAAAACAAACTCTGTCCAGCTATAGTGCACTGCTGAGCATCAAGGTATCCTCGGATACTTTGTGTTCTGGCAGCAGGAGAGTCTGTCCATCATTTGCCCCTGAGCTCACTAGATACTGCAGAGATAAGTGTACAGATTTTTACAGGACTTAGTAGCAGCACCTTGATTTCTTGAGGGACAGCTGACTTCCAACTCAGCAGAATGTAATACTGCCTAATGGAAGTACCAGGGTCAATGGACACCTCAGAATTTGAGCTCTATCACATCCATTCCCTGCCCTCTGCTCAGCATAAACCAGGATTAAATGCCCTAAGAATCTTTAGCTGACTTTGAATAATACATGGGTTTCTCTACCCCTCACCCTTTTTTTTTTTTTTGTCTCCAGTTTCACTCTCATCAGCTGTTTCACATCTTTGTGGTGGCTGGAGCTTTCGTTCACTTCCATGGTGTCTCAAACCTCCAGGAGTTCCGTTTCATGATTGGCGGGGGCTGCAGTGAAGAGGATGCACTGTGATACCTACCAGTGGCCAGGGATTGACCCTGAACCAGGGCCCACAGCACATGCAGGCCTCCCTTACTGGGCAGTGATGCCAGTACCAGAGGAGCCCCAAAACTTTGACAGCCTCATGGGCTTTGTGATGCCCCAGGGGCTCCACGTGGTATATGACTGAGAAGAGGGGGGAAAAAAAATAAATCATACCTCAAAGGACGGAGTGAATCAATTTGGAGAAAAGGAGAAATGGCCCAAACTCTGACATTTTCTTGGAATCTGCAGATTGAGGGCTCTATAAGACCTTGGCAAACTGGCTTCTGATCTGTATCATATTTATTTGTAGAAGATGGGGAAACAGTTTAGCTGGTGGTTTTTTTCTCCCTTTCTCTCTCCTTAAAACAATAATACAAACCAATTTAGGTGAACATTTATATCCTGTTAAGGGGTGGGAGTGTGGTTTTAGATGCTCTTTTGGGAGAACAAAGAAATTAATGTAAATAAGATTTCTAACTTACTGTTTAAATGAGAATTTATATAAATGTTTAAAACATAGGGATGGGAGGGAGGGAACATTTTTCTATAGAATGAAACATGCAAGTACCACACACTGTTTCAATTTTGCACAAAGTAACTGTAGGAGGATCAGGTGATAGCCCCAGAATGTATAATGCCTTGGTTCACCAAGGTGCCTTCCAAAGGCTGACTGACATACCTTGGACCCTAGTAGGGCAGAGGGCATAGCCCCAGCCCAGTGATCACATGACCACACTCACACCTGAGAGCTGAGACCTTTGGGAGTCGTGAGGTAAGGAAAGCAGTATGTGTTTTCTCAGTGAAAATAGCACGTGAAGGGCTAACAGGATGTGAAATGACAAGGCTCTAGTTAAGGTGCCATTTGAGAGAATGACTTGTTCTCTAGACCCTTTCTAGGGAGCAGAGCCACCTACCTGGAAAAGTCAATTCTGCTGGCATTTAAGGGGCAGTGTTAGCACTGGGGCTGATTTCATTGCTTCCTGGTATCCTGTTGAATTTTGTGGTAATTCTGATCTCTGGAGGTGTGCCAGTTTTCCATATTATTGTTATGGAACTCTGGAACATTGTAAATTTCCCTCTAGTAAAATCACTTCCCTAATTACCCTTCCTCCTTTTCTGAATATAAATTGACCTTTCCCTGGCATCATAGTTCTTGGCATGGAGCCAGCCACAAAAGGGATTCTGACTTGTCTGGGTGCCTCTAGAGCTCATTTGCATGGGTTAGGAGAATCCTGCCTTTGGAGTAGGATGAGTTTCCCCTCTGGTATACTATCTTAGCAAGTCTAGATCTGATGGACACCTCAGGTCTCCTTGAACAGGAAAACTGGCAGAACTGTTACAATGCAAAGTCCAGTACCCAACACTGAGTTGTTGGTGTAACAGAGATAATAGCATGGTGGGAAGTTTAAACGGAAGTTGTAGGTTGTTGCCAGGTAGTCTGATAGAATCCTTAAGGCCATGTCTCTGAAGACTACTAGTAAAAATAAGATTGCTCACCTCCCAGAGGATACCTGGTTACAGTATCAGGGAGAGTGGTAGAGGAAGACTCTGGTTCATAGAATTCTGATCGTGGCTCACAGGCAGGCATCTAAAATGCACTTAGTCTTAGGTTACTATCGTCCAAGACTTGGGTGATTAAATTACATCCTGGGGATTATGGATATTAGAACTAAACATTGACACCCAAGCATAGGGGTTGTTTGGGAATGTGGGAAGGGTCTCCTGTTTATTCAGTATAGAATTTTCTCGGTTGTTTTTCTCCTGTTTCTCCCCTTCAATCTCCAGCAAAAGCTGAGAACCAGGAAGAAAGAGTTCATAGTAGAACCTGGGAAGAATTTAAGAGTATTTTGGTTCTGGATAAAGGCACTGCCCTGGGTACTAGGTGGATTGAGCAAAAGACTCCGGGTGAACTAGTGCAGTGCCTGACAAAATAAAGAACAGTATTAATCCCTTTGAGGAAACAGTCCAGTAGGACAGTGGCCATCTGGAAGGAAGCTCACTTAGTTCCATGGGAGCAACAGCACATATCAGAAGCCAGACTTGCTCTTCAGTCATGCACTTTGGGACACAGGGTATAAGGTGCAGCCCTGTAACAACACCAACAGAAGTAGCAGTGTCTGGCCCCAGTCACCCCACACCCCAAAGGAGGAGCCAAATCTGGTTCAGCATAGCACAAACCCTTAGGAAAAAGGAATTTAACATCACTGATGCATAATCCAATAAAAATCTCCCTCTTTAGGGTGTGTATGTGTGTGGGCATGTGTGCCCATTTATATATGTATTGTCTATGTGCAACTCACTACCAATAGCCTCACTGTGCACTTGGTCTTACAGTGCTAGCTGAGAACTCTCACCAGGTTGGCGCCTGAATGCCTTACTCTCAGCAGTCAGAGGCTTGCTTGCTCTGTGCAGATTTTTAATTTTCTTTTTTGGTCCTAGGCTGGTTTGGACCTCTACAGCTTCCTTCTTTTCACCATTAAATAGTGGCCTTTTTCAGTATTTTTCTCCCTCCCCTTTATAAATTGCTGAAGCCACAAAGCACATTTTTGGGGATCATAGAATAATTGGGTTCCAGAAAGTTACCTGTGTGGTGGCTCCATTCACCATGGGATTTCCCTACTTGCTGTATTCTCAACTTCTTCTAATAAAAAGAACCAAATGGAATATGAACTTCTGTGTATTTTTTCCTGCCTCAGCTTACCTGCCCTTAGCTTTCAGCACTTCTTACTTGAAGCCCTAATTTTAACAGTGAAGCCTAGGAAATTTTCTGTAACTTCCCAGCCTGTGAATGCACAAGTCAAAATACTTAAGCCCAACTCACTTCTCCCAACTCTCACTGTCTCTCTCTCTCTCTCTCTCTCATGCTTTCACCAAAATTGGAACTAGGTTGGAAGTGGAAGAGAGAGAGAACTCTAAAGGCCAGTTTTCAGCTTATTAAAGCTCATAAAAATAATACCTGACATAATGAACACTTTGTGCCAGGAACTGTGTTAAAGGACTTGACATCAAACAATGTCTCTGTGAGAGCTAGTCAGTCTTATTTTCACCCTCATTTTATGGATGAGGGGATTGAAGCTGAGAAAGGTGAAGTTTGACTCTGGTGCCAGTACTCAACAGTAAGGAAAAAACTGCTTTTTCTCTACTTTTTATTCTGATTGAACAGTTAATCTGAGTTATGTTGACCTAAAGGTTTCTGGGTTTGTTACCTTGATCCTGTCTATGTAATTTAAGAAAGGAGAGGAAACCCAACCCTTTTGCCTTAGGTGAATTTAGTTTTTGCAGGGGAATAGCCGGTATTTGGATAATATGTGCAATCCGTGTTCTCATTTTTAATTGTAGCTATAACTTTAGGGTTTACCCACATGTTGCCCTGATACAGAGCACGGAGCACTGGGTTGCATTCTGCTCTTGACAAAAAAGTAAGCTGAGGCGTACAAATAATCCACTTTATTTTTTCCTCATATCTTGCTAAAAGCTATATATATGCTTCCTGTTTCTCAGGTGATGTCCTGGAAACATTGTAGAGGAAATAAAGACAAGTGTGAATTTGGACTTTACAGAACTCCGGGCTCTGGGTCCTCTGGGCAAAGTTACTTTAAGACCATCCCAGAAGGAATAGCCTTTTATCTAAAATACTAGCTTTGGTGGGAGCATGAGCTGTTGCTCACCACCCTTGTGTCCTATCTAGTCAACAAATTTTTCCATGTTCAGCTGTTTGACTCAGGGTTCTTGTAACTGCTGCTTACGATGTCATGGGATGGCATGCATCAGGGCATGGGGAAAACCAGGGAAGTAGGTCAATTAACCAACACATACCTGGAGACAGCTCATCATTGCTCACCTAACCTGTCCCTGCCTTTGCTATGTTAACCTAGAAGTTAAAAGTGGGTTCAGATTCCAATTCTGCCATTTGCCATGTGACATGAGCAAGAAGTCATTTCCCTATCCTAATTTCCTCACCTGTTTGAAAAAATAAATGGGGCTGTAAGACATCCTTTGCATCCTTCACTGAGTTGCTGTGACTCTTAGCAAATCGACTGTTCTCAGACTTCCATAGTGATCGGCTGGCTTTCCTGCCAAACTGTTGGCTGAGTCTTCTCTGTTGAGGTCACTAGGGTTCTGGGTAATGGATCGTCTTTCATATTTATGTTTTGGACCTTAAGATACATCTTCCTTTCCTGCCTCTACCTCCCCAGAACCGTAACTTCACTTGGGATTTTGAAGTGGTTATTGAAGCTCTTTAGCAGAAAGCTCTTTGGTTATGTAGATTTACTAGACAGACTCAGTAGCTAATACATGCCTGGTGCTGGGGAAAGAGGATCTGACAGCAACATTGAGCTCTTGGCTGTTGCAAAGGTGTAAAACATAAATAAGGTTTCAAAATTCTGCCCCCAGTTTATTAAACAACTTAGGTTCCAACTTTTCTCCTCAAAAATCAAGGTGATGGCTCTTCTGCTTGAGCCAGGCTGCCACCTGGTGTCTGTTAATGTCCTATTAAAAGCAGAAAGAGGATGAATAGTGCTGGCCTCTGGAGGCAAAATTTGAGAAAACATTGTGTTCTTCAAGGTAGAGAACAGCAGTGTTAGTTTATGAGAAGTGATTTTTCCTCCCAGTGGTTCTGAACAGAATTTCCAGGTCGTACAGCTTACCCTTGGCTGTGCAGAGACGTGGGGCCCTGATGAAGCAGACGAAACAAAGCCACAAGCTGCACATGCACTTCCTAAGCTTGGCATGTTAATTATATGGCCAAAGAGTTCCCTGAAAATGCCATCCCTGGCTTGGGGGGAAGATGACCCTTCCAAAAGACAGCACTGGATTGTCCTAGAGAGAGAGAGAGGCTAGTAGCCAGTGGCTGGCAGTCAATAGTTGAGATCAAATACTGTTACAGGCTGGAGCATTTATTAATGACAAAGGTATGTGGGTGGCTGTGGGCCATAGCAGGGAGAGGCTGGAGCAAGAGTTAGGAAATGCTCATCCTGTTGAACTGTCAAAATAAGGGCTTCATGACTTGATGTGGGGAAGCTCGGAGCTATGGCAGCCCAGGGAGCAGGAGAAGAGGCTCCCTGCTGCTTTCTAACAGATCTGGGTCATGTGGGCACCTAGGACTTTTGTTTATTATCCCTGGAATCCAAACTTGAATTTCTTCATTCCCGCTTCTATGAAACAAGGTAATACAGGAATGATAAACAAGTATTCAGTGCTTACGATATGCCAAGCATTTTAAGCACATTATATGAAAATCACATTTGAACCTTAGAGTGCTTGCCAATAAATCTGGAGCCCAGTTTAAACTCTCCATCCTTCAGTTTGCTTGTCTATAATGCTATAGTTAGGTGCTACCAAGCCGGTTCTGACTCATAGCAACCCTGTGTACAACAGAATGAAATACTGGTCCTGGGCCATCATCACGATCGTTGCTCTGTTTAAACTCATTCTTGCAGCCACTGCATCAGGCCCTCTCATTGAGGGGCTTCCTCTCTTTCACTGACCCTCTGCTGTACTGAGCACGATGTCCTTCTCCAGGGACTGATCCCTCCTGATAATATGTCTAAAGCACATGAGAAAAAGTCTGGCCATCCTTGCTTTTAAGGAGCATTCTGGCTGTACTTCTTCCAAGACAGATTTGATCGTTCTTCTGGCATGTATAGTCTATGGTATATTCAGCATTCTTTGCTAACACTGTAATTCAAATGCACCATTTTTTTTCTTCCACTGGGCAAATCTGCTGTAAAAGTCCTCTTTAAAGTGTTAAACAGCAAAGCTGTCACTTGAGGACTAAGGTGAACTGACTCAAGCCACAGTATTCTCATTTGCCTCATATGCGTGCAAAAGCTTGACAATGAATAAGGAAGATAGCTATAATATGAGGCTAATAAGAGTACCTATTTCAGAGGGTGGTTGTGAGGATTCGTTGAGTTAGTACACATTATTTACCTAGTACCGTAAACACTAGCTATTACTAGCATTATTCTGCCATTGGCGCAGTGAGAGATCTTCAGCAAATTCCTGATCTCTGATGCTGTTTCTTCAGCTCTAAATGGGGCCATTATATCTACCTCACAGGATTGTTGTGAGACTTAAATTAGTGAATAAAACATATAATCTATAATGTAAGGCACTTTGCAAGTATACTGAATGGGCTCTGTAGAGTTGACTTACTATAGAGGGAAGTGGGCCCATGTGCTGGTGAGAAACTTGTACAGCTTGCACTTTCAAGTATGGAGGGCTGAGGGTAGTGGAGGACCGGGAGGAAGGGCCCCTGAGCCTCTGCACACCTTTATGGGGTTTTGCTGGGCCTCCGTATTGGAGGTTGGTTAAACTTAAGGATCCGAGGCCCCCCTAGAATTTCTATAGTTCTCCTCATACATTGCTCTCACATTGAAGACTACTGCCTCCCAGGAACCTGGGCTCTTGCACCAGGAAGAGGAAGGAAAAGGAAGCTTCTCCAGGATGTCTTCACCCTGCCCCAAGATCATCAGGACCCAGGGAAGGATGTGTGTGTGTGTGTGTGTGTGTGTGTGTAGGGGGTTGGTGAGGCATCCCCTAGACTGGGCAGTTCACCAATAAAGGTTCCTTTCCAGTATGCTCTGCAAATTGAAATGTCCTGAATAGTTCCAGCCTCAGGGACTTCACTCGAGGACACAGTCAACTAGTTTCTTTTGTAGATGAGTGGCTATAGAAATACCATGATGGGACCTGGCTCCCTTGGGGAGTATTTGACCAACATGGAGCCAGACCTCAGGAGAACCCCCCCTCACCATGCCATTGTGAAGGACTGCTCTTCTTCCTGGCCCCTCTCCATCTCCCTTGAACTCATGTAATTTTCAATATAATTATTGTATATCTCAGCCCTTCTGAGCTTAAGATTGGCTTTTCCTTAAATGAATGCAAAATGTCCTTTAAGTTAGGGCTTTATAAAGAAGTTTTTAGAAGTTCTTTAATAGTAATAGTTTGTGGTCTTCACATGCAGCTCATGTGCATGTTTCCTAAAAGGATTTAATGTCTGTTCCTATTCTGGGCCTTTCCCATTAATACTTACTTCTCTGCCTTTGTTGGTTCCAACTGAGCTGCTTTCTACCATGAACCTCACTTTGAGGAAGGTATGTTTTAGGTAGTGCACATGTTCTTGCTTTACTGTCATCTCTTCAGTTGGTTTCATTCTGTTCTTCTTTCCTAGCACCTGTAGGTCCTTGGATTCTCCTAAAGACCAACTTGGTTCATTAGAAAGAGCTGACTCTTCCTTTGGGTTGGTCTGAACATCTGGATAATAGGTGGAACTAAATTCTTCAGTCTTGGTCTCAGTTGAGCTCATGTTGGGCTCCTAAAGAGGAGATGAGAAGGAAGGGAGGATGCCCACTGAGACTTGAAGTGGTTGGTACTAGGTACCCCGGAGTATCTTTGGGAAGTGGTTTCTGGGACAATGGACTTGGCTTCTTGTTCTACCCAACAATCTCATGAGGCAGGGACTGTTAGACAAAGACAGATGTTCACTGAGCTGTGGAAGGTAGGTGATAACCCAGCTGAAGCAAGCTGGATCCCACGTAAGTTGTTCACTCTTGAGAATGTATCTGGAAGGATCACTTTGCCAAAGCAGAGGGTCAGACTGGGTGGATGTCACCGCAGAAGCTGGGGTGGGAGTGCCCAGGCACACAGCGGCAGCAGGAGCAGGGGGAATGAGGCTGAGATGTCCGAGGTGCCACCACAGTCCTGGGCATTCTCCTGTGGACCCAAGAACAGAGATGAGAGGGCAGCATTCATATTGATGGAGCAACCATCCAAGCCAGAAGGAGCAAGAGATAGGGAGGGGCCTCTGGGATTAATAGGGGCTGGAAGCATGGGAAAAGAGGAAAGTTCCAGGAAGCAAAGGAAGTGCTGCCACCTTTGTTAGATGTAGGGTCAAAGTAGAGGCTGCACACTCAGCTTGAGGCCTGGGCTCAAGCCTTCTCTGCTTGCCCCCAGTCTCAGAGTGGCTATGGGGTCAGCCTGTTAGAATAACTTCAGTGAAGTCACATCAGCTCTGAGAGCATCTGTGAAGTGACTTATCTAAGGCAACCATAACCAGCAAAGACTACAATGTATATAAAGCACTGGTTCAGGACCCAAGACCTGGTGGTGCTCAATGAATGGTCACAGTATTATGAATATAGTGGCCTCCTCCCATTTGCTCAGAGCATTCGGAGCTAAGTGAATGAGCAGGAATGAGGAAAGCATGGGAATGCTGTTTTAACTCAATAAGGGCCCAAACCCTGGGAAATATGACTTTCTGTAAAGTCACCCTTGGATTCTGGTTGATATAATAGTGTTTTAGTGACATGGGAGCCAAAATGTGAATGCAGTGTATGAACATGATCCCTCTGAGATGTGTTTATACGTTTGAATTCACAATGTACAGACACGCTCACCTCTGAAAGCACACAGGCATTCACACAGCTGAGCAATGCCCTATTGGCAGAGAATTTGGGGATGAAGATCAATCTCCCCCTTATCACCCCCAACCCCATACCTCTGGGTGGAAGGCATGGCAGGAATCTGGTCGCTGGCGCAGCTTCTGGGAGCGCATCCTGTCACACTTGACAGAGGCATTATGTGCAGAACTCTCTGTCAAGGTCAATTGCTCATGACCAGGGCTGACTGCTGGAGACTCTGGAGAGACCAGCTCTAGAACCGGTGGGCTAGTGCTAGAGGCAGCACCAGTGGCGAGGGGAAGGGGCTGGAAAACAAATAGCGATGCTTCGTGGAGATGTTGTTGGAAAGGGGGCTGAGGCCCCTCTACATCCCTCAATGACATCTATACTCCCAGCCCTCCCTCAGCCCGGCCATTCTGGGGCATTAGAAGGATATATTTGACTTCTGTAGCCTCCTGCAGGACAAGTGGGAAGATGCTGCAATCACACGTGGAGTCTGTCACCAAGAGGAGGAGGTTACTATTGGGAATCTGTTGCATCACAAATATTCTGCAGTAAAAGAGAGAGGTGGGGTCACAGAACTTCATGACAGATTTGGCAGCTATGGAGAAAGGCTTCTATGGAGAAGAGCTTATGGAGACTTCTAGTGCAGGTGGGGCAGCAGGGTAAGGCACTGAACCATGAGGCAATCAGATGAGGGTGAGCTGCAGGAACCATCCTGGGCAACCACCCAGTCCTAATGGCTTATTTTAAGGAGCTCTGCTGGCGTAGTGCCTAAGACAGAGGTTGACCATTCAAACCCACCAGCCACTCCTCGGAAGGAAGACTGAGGAATCTATTTCTGTAAAGATTTACCCACTAAGGGGTAAATGAGTCAGACTAGACTCTATGGCAGTGAGTTTTGTAGTTTTTTAATGGCTTATTTTGCCTACAAGCCATTGGAGTTTCACTGCTTTCCTAGCAGATTGGAGAACATGAGGAAGTCCAAACCCAGAAACTTTTGAGAGTGAAAGGAGTTGTTATTAATATATGTAGGGACAATAGCCCAAATCTGGACTGTCCCAAGCAAATAAGGATTTGTGGTTATTTTCCCTTTGGGTGAGTGTGGTAGTATGTGGGGAAGAAGCAATTCTCTGACTTGGCCACTAGGTGGCACAGTGCTCCTGCATACAGAGCAGGAGTTCTGTGACGAGGGAGGGAGCGAAAGATATGGAAAGCCTGTTATACTTAAGACGTGGTGTGTTGTATAATAGTAATAGCTGCCACTTACTGGGCATTTCCTAAGGGTTGGGCACACATACACACACACAAATATAAATATTCATATAATTGTGTATATATAGAGTTGTGAAAATTAAATGACCACC
>NW_006921627.1:3376286-3377746 GCF_000298275.1 Orycteropus afer afer | reverse complement strand
AACCTTCCTTCCGAGGAGTGGCTGGTGGGTTTGAACCGCCAGCCTTCTGGTTAGCAGTCAAGTGCCTTAGCCACTATGCTACCAGAGCTCCTTGCTTTACAGTAGGGAGCTCTGATAGTGTAGTGCCAGGAGAAAGTCTGGCTGGGGCTTCTGCATGCAGGAGCCAGGCCTGGTTGTAAGATGTCCCTTGCGACCTGACAGTGCTCTGAAGGGCAGCTGAGGGCCCTTCTCCGGCCCCATCCACCCCGAGAGCCTCCTCAAGCTTTCATAACTTCTCATCGCAGCACAGTCTGGATTTCTAAGGGAATGTGAACTTGTTTCTTGTCTCATTCTATTCTTGCTTTCAAACATCACCCCAACGGAGTTGTAGCCTGCAGGGCCTCTGGCAGGGCTAGTGTGTGATGGTTACAAAGCCCTCCTAGACATCTGTCTTGCCAGGGGAGGGGAGAATGTGACTTGACTGGGGTCAGGCAGAGCTGCCCTCAGAGCCATACTTGTGGCAGGCCCCACACTCGATGATCCCATTGGTCTCCCGGATGGCCGTCTGGTGCACAAACACGGGGTACTCCGTGTCACAGGGCTGCAGCATGTCCTGTTTCTTGTGTTTGTGGGCTGCGGGCAGACAGAGACACAGGTGTGAGGAAAGCCATCACAGAGATGGGAGAGGTCTTAGAAGTTATTCCCTGCTGGACCTCTGCTTGAATGCTTCCAGGGCTGGGGAGTTCACTACTACTGTCCAGGCCTGGGTTACCCAATAAGCAAGGAACGCACAGGTCCAATTGTGACTTCCCACCAATTTCCAGTGCATAATTTCACCTGACCCCCACTACGTCAAACCAAATCAAACCTACTGCCACTGAGTCAATTCTGACCCTATAGGACAGAGTAGAACTGCCCCAGAGGGTTTCCAAGGCTGTAAATCTTGGCAGAAGCAGGTTGCCTCATCTTTCTTTCATGGAGTAGCTGGTAGGTTTGAACCACCAAACTTTTGGTTAGCAGTCAAGTGCTTTAACCACTGCACCACCAGAGCTCCTCACCATGTCAGAGATGTGTGGTGAAGCCCAGGCAAAATTGCTTACCTCAGATTAGCAAGTAAACACACTGAAGCCTGTGTGGACCTTGCTCAACGCAAGCTGGTGCATACCAAGCTAACTGGTTAATCTGCCCCTGCTACTACCCTAGTCCATCTGCAAATTCATGCCATTGTTAGATTCCTTAAAAAGCTGGAATTAGAAACACCATTTGACCCAGAAATCCCAATATAAGCTATATATCCCAAAGAAGTGGGAGCCAGGACAAGAACTGATATTGCACACCTATGTCCATTGTAGCACTATTTACAATGGCAAAAAGATGGAAACCTAGGTGCCCATCAACAGAAGAATGAATAAGCAAACTACAGTACATACACACGACGGAATACTATGCAACTCTAAAGAATAATGTGGAATCTGCAAAAC
>NW_006921627.1:3280809-3375793 GCF_000298275.1 Orycteropus afer afer | reverse complement strand
TAGAGATGTTGTTGTTATGTGCAGTGGAGTCATAGCGACCCCTCCTTGGGTTTCCGAGTCAGTATCACTACGGAAGTAGATCGCCCCATCTTCCTTCCGAGGAGTGGCTGGTGGGTTTGAACTGCCAGCCTTCTGGTTAGCAGTCAAGTGCCTTACGCACTAAGCTACCAGAGCTCCTTCCATAGAGATACTGCCTTGGAAACCCAAAGAGAGGTTGCTATGAGTCACAATTGACTCAGTGGCAGTGATGTTTTTTTTTTCACTAGGCAAAAGGTAACATATTCTGAGTTTAACTTCAAAACAAAACAAAAAACAAACCCACTGCCATTGAGTTGGCTGACTCACAGCAACCCCCATAGGGTTCCGAAGTTGTACATCTTTACAGAAGCAGACTGCCTCATCTTCCTCCTGTGGAACGGCTGGGGGGGGAGGGGGGTTGAACCACTGACCTGGTTAGCAGCCTAACGTCCTATGACTTTAATTAAACCATTGTGCAAATTCAGCTCCTAGACAAGCCCTGGGCCAGGCCCAAGCTTCTCCTGGAGAGCAGGTATGCAGTAGAGTAGCAGAAACGCAGGGCCCGCGGAGAGTAGGCAGAGGATGCTGGTGCCCACAGCTGCCTAAGCCCAGGAGACCCCCCTCCCAGCACTTCAGGCTCCTTGTGGGTGGAAGCCTTTTACTCCGTTAAGACAAGGACAAAAGATGGAGGGAACTGAACTCAGCAAAAGGGAAAGTAGAGTCCCTGCAAACTTGCTCTGGAGGACACGTGTCTCCTCCTGCTGGGGCCAGCTCTCAGCTGAAAGAGCTCATGAGTAATTATTGCAAATAGCAACACCACTTTGAGTAGCAACTCAAAAACCAAATTCACTGCCATTGAGTTGAATCTGACTCAAAGTGACCCGCACTGGGTTTCTGAGGTGGTAAATCTTGACAGAAGTAGATTGCCCAATCTTCCTTCCATGGAGTGGCTGGTGGGTTTGGACTGCCAGCCTTCTGGTTAGTAGTCAAATGCCTAAAGCCACCAGACCTCCTTCATTTTAAATAGAGAGGAAAAAAACAAAAAAACAAACTCACTGCCATTGAGTTGATTCTGACTCATAGTGACCTACTTTTGAGTTTCTGAGGTGGTAAATCTTTATAGAAGTAGATTGCCCAATCTTTTTTCTGTGGAGTGGCTGGTGGGTTTGAACTGCCAACCTTCTGGTGAGCAGTCCCAATGCCTTAGGCACATCCCTATTTCTTTGAAACACTCCCCATGCCTTTCATTTGTTCTCATGGCAAATCTGGGGAATAAGGAGGCAGGTGGAATTGTCCCCATTTTGTAGACCTGGAAGTAGAGGCACAGATGTGACATGACTTTCTCAAGGTCATACAGGGGTTTTGTAGGAGAGCTAACTTCCAGGCCCAGAAACTTCCCACCAGACCTTGAGACCAAGAGAGGAGGCCAGTCTATGGCAGAAAAGTCCTAATGAGAGAAGAACCACAGCTTGACCATGGTCAAGATGGTCTCGGGGCAGCTCGCCTTCCTGGCTCCACTCTGGATCAGAAAGCAGGAGCTCTGGCCAAACATGTAGAAAACCCAAGGCTAGCTCCTCTCCTTCCAAGCCAGTTACATTGGCCTTGTGCACAGCCTCAGGGCTGGGCCTGCCTAGCCCTGTCGCCTGAGCCACTTTGTGTGCTAAGTTTATCTCAGTAATAAACATAATGACAATAACAACAATGATATGATAAAGTGACTTTCTGTGGTAGTTATGGTTGTGTGTCAACTTGGCTGGGCCTGATTGAGTGGCTGGGCGGCTGATGTAGTTATTCCCCATGGTGAGATTGGTAATTAACTCCATGGTGGAATCTATTGGAGCAGCTGAGCAGCTGCTTTAGGGATGTGGTCTGCTTCCAGTATATAAAAAGCAGCTTTGAGGAAAGTCTCCAGCTTTTTGGCATGCTTGAACGCTGCATGTAGCTAAGTCATTGTTTAGTCGCCTGCCATGCCTTAATGATCTTGGGACTTTTTCTGGACTTGAATCAATGGCCTGCCATGTGGTTTGGTAATATCAGGACTGTGCCTTTTTATTTGTCAACGTTGGTTTTGTCAGCCTCAGCAGCCAGCAGCTGCCTGAGTGAAGAAAAGCCTCCAGCTTCAGTGGGCTGGGAGCAGGAGGCAGAGCTGAAGCCCAAGGTTGAGGGGCTTTCACCTAGCCCCTATAACCTGGCACTTTGAATTTGGACTTCTAGCCTTCAAAATTGTAACAGAATAAACTCCTACCAAGCTGGGAGCTCTGGTGATGTAGTGCCTAAGACATTTGATTGCTAACCAGAAAGCTGGCAGTTTAAACCCACCAGCCGCTCCTTGGAAGGAAGGTTGGGCAATCTACTTCCATAGTGGTACTGTCTTAGAAACCCAGAGGGGTCGCTATGAGGCAGTTCTGACTCAACGGCAGTGGGTTGTTAAAGCTATTCCACCTGTGGTATTTCTGTTAGAGCAGCACAAAGTAACCAAAACACTTCCCCAAGGCACATGGCCAGGGAAGGGCAGGCCTCAGCACTAGCATCCAAGGTCTTTGGCCTCCAAGGCCAGGCCATTTCTCTGAAGACAGTGAGGACTGGCCAGGCTGGTCCTGGACTGCTGATCAGAAAGAGAAGAAGCTCCAGGGGGTAGCTTCTCTGAAGAAGGAGAATTCTAAACAACATATTGAGGGCAATCCTCTCAGCTTTTGCAAAAGAACTAAAAGCTTCTTCAAGACACAACTGCTGACAGAGAGAGGGAGTGAGAGAGGTGCTGTGGTCCCCCACCCCACCCTGCCTTACTCTGTGAGGTAGCCCTATTTTCCCATGCAGGGGCATGAGGGGCCTGTTTCTAAGTAGCTTGTGACACATGTTCCCGGTTCCTGTCACAAACACCAAGTGACTGTGGACTGCCCCTTAGATCTGTCCCGTGAAGACCATGGGGTGTGATTTCCAAAAGGAGTCTGGAAATGTGGCAGGGAATTTGCCACGTGAGCTGAGGGTCAGAGAATGCCTCCTGGGCCAAAGGCTGCAGGCTTGAGATGAGAGCAGGGAAAGGGAGAGTGTGAAGAACAAGCCAGAGAGAGGTCATCGGTGGAGAAATGGGGTGGGAGTGCAGCCCAGGCAAAGAGTACACTCCAGAGCCCAAGAAAAGGGCTTATTAAGCTGGAGGAACTGAACAAGCTACAGGAGCTCCAGGGCACCTCAGGAGTGGCTGTGTCTTTGGCACTTAAAGATGTCATGTCTTTGGCACTTAAAGATGTCATGGTCATCACTGTGCTGGGGGTGAAGTCAAGACTGAAGATTTTCCTTTGGTTAGTGGTCAGGATTTTTCCCCAGGGTGCTGTCTTTTGGGTACTCTGCCCTGAGATGAGGTCATTGGAGGGATTCTGTCCTAAGACCTTCCTAGTGATGAGAACCAAGGGCTACACCTTCGATCCCTTGTAACCCGGGGCATGGCTGAAGACTCACTGGACACCTGGCTAGAGGCACACACCACACTTTCTTCTTTGTGGGATGACCTGGTGTCCTATCACTTGCCTTTGGTTACAGCTGCTAGACCATATTACCTGTTTTCTCTTGGAATCTAAAATGTTCTTACCCTAGGAGATGGTAGGCATTTTAAATTTTCACTGGGGCAGAGGCTGTGCTTGTGAGGAGTGAGATCTGGACTAGACCCCCACCCCAGGAATGGTGGTTTCATTTGGGAGAGGAGCCTGGGATGCTCTGAGTTAGGGTCCCACGATGGAGAGAACCCATCCCTTCTTAGGCCAAGGCCAAGCCCTTGCAGCTCCCACTGCTACCCCAGTCTCCTCAGTGGATACTACTTACAGTGATGAAAAACAGCTTTGGCTGCTCAGGACATGAGACCCAGCACAGGGTGGACATGGCACAGGAAGGGCATGATGTCACACGAGGTCAGGATATCACAGGGTGATGATGTCACATGGGATGAATGATGTCACATGGATCAGTGATGTCCCAGGATGACGTGTCACACAGAGAGGTGAGAGGAGCCAGGCATGAGAGGAAGGTGATGTGAGTAGACCAGGCAAGATACGATATGAACAAGGAACTGCTCCAGAGTCCCACACCCCCTGTCACCCAGCCCAGCATTTAAAGGTCTCAAACTACCTGATGAAGATGACACTGATAAGGGTTTAATATCAATGCCATGGACGTGTACTCACCCTCAGCCCCACTGTTCCCATGCCAGGTGCCCCAAGCACTCCATTCCAGGAGGAACCTATAGGACACAGGACTGAATCTTGGAGACCTACTTACCCTCCCCATCTGAGTCCCCAAGGGGGCTGGAGCACCAGAGCTCCTGTAGGGCCTTGGTCCATCCCTCTTCTCCTCCAAGACACCCTCTTCCCAACTTGAGGGCTCCTGGGTGGGCAGAATGTTCCCCCTGGATACAGAGTAGAGGGAGGAGGGACCACGCACCCATGGCCAGGTCCACCCAGGGACCTTGCCCTCCTTCCCTGGGGTTGGTACCACATGTAGTGACCTGGACCTCAGGCAAGCCTCGGGCTCAGATGGTGCCCTCATGAACCACACCTGCTTGTCTCTTCTTCCAGCCCCGTCTTTGTCTACCAACCTCCCCCAACCTAGCCCCACTCACAACAAGAGCTCATTCAGCAGCCATCTGGTAGCAGTCAGGAAGGCAGGGATTGGCTGGAAGGGAGAAGGGACATGCCATTAATACCTAGGCCCAAGTGCTTTCTCCTCACACCACAAAAGAGAGAAGAGAGACAGCCACACAGCCCCTCCTGATCCCACCACCTCCCACCCATTGCCTAGCAGAGGAAGCACAGGAAAGGTGTGTTATCTGGGAAATTCCTATTGTAGTTTAGACAATAGGGGGGTTAGACAATGCCCATCAAGAACACTGGTCAGATCCTCATCTTGATGAGCTGCTTGGTGGTGTTTTTAGGGCCACAGCTGCTGAGGATCCTCTGTGGTTTTTGTGACAATGTTGGAGGTGAAGTTAAGTGCATAGCAAGAAGGGGACTACGGCCTTATTCTCTCTGCCAGAGGTCCCATTATTTCACAAGCTGCCAGAATGATTCCCCTGAAGCCCCAAAGATAAGCTTTACAGGGAGTAGGAGCAGGTGAATGCTGGGAGCAAGGATGTGGAGAGGACATTTTGGTCAAAGTCAAGAGTAGGGTCTTGGGCAGACTCTCTGCAGCTGAGTGAGAACAGGGACCAGTGAAGCAGGCAATGCTGGCTGGTTTTGGACACAGTGATGACCTCAGTGTAGGATGAATGTAGGATAAATCAAAAACACCAAACTCAATGCCATTGAGTTGATTCCGACCTATAGTGACCCTAATTGGGTTTCTGAGGCTTTAAATCTTCGTGGAAGTAGATTGCCCTCTTCCTTCCATGGAGCAGCTGATGGAGTGTAGATAGGGTAGGGGATTTTCCATCTTGAGGGAGGAGGGGCTGGGGTGACACTCACATTGCTCAGGGGCTGGGCTGCATTGTGGTGGTGATTCGAGGGCTTACACATGGCCTGGTAGTCAAGCATGGTCACTCTGAAAACCAGATGAATATATGAGTCCAAGCCCATTACCACCCCATGCCCCTGCCTCGGAGGACACTTGCTAGCCGTGTTTTCATCCACCTGACTACTTACAAGTGCACACAAGTTGGGGGAAGGACGAGCAGAAAGAGCACACACTGCAAATTACATTTCTGGACTTTGAGTGGTTTAGGAAAGTGAACAGATAGCAAAGGGCCTGTTCTTTTAGCTGCATGGTTCCCCTTCTGAGGTCTGAGCTGAGGGAGGAGGCACCACCAGCAGTGATGCCCACATGACTTTCTGCCCCTCTCCACGTCATGTCTAGTCCTTGACTCCGGAAAGTTTGCTTTTGGAGCTTTTTGGGGCTTTCATTGTAGATTTTTGAGGCCAGGATCCCGAGGTCCATCTGGACGATTTAGCATCAGATCTTGTCTTGTCTGTGTCTTCTCAGACTGGGGGAAGCACATCCCACTTACTGGCTGAACATCCCCATGCTGAGCAGTTGGGTCATGACAGCACCATCCACCTCCCCCAGAAATCTTCCTGTCTGTGAAGGAGAGAGAGAGAGGAGAGAGAGAGAGAGAGAAGAGAGGGAGAGTGAGTGCAGGATGAAGTCTTCTAAATCTACCAGTCTAGCCTAGGCTTGATTCTGGCTCCAGACTTTTGTTGCCAGCTGGGCCTTTCCCTGTAGATGCCCATCAACGTAATACAAACTGAATCCATTCCAGCCACTCCCCTCTCCTTCAACCTGCTCCTCCTGCCCTATTCTCTATCTCAGAGCTTTGAAACCTGTAATTGTAACCCACTAGTTGAGGAGCTCTGGTGGCATAGTGCCTAAGGCCTTTGACTGCTAACCAGAAGGCTAGCAGTTCAAACCCACCAACCACTCCTCTGAAGGAAGACTGGGCAATTTACTTCCATAGTGATATTGCTTCGGAAATCCAAATACTTGATGGCAGTGAGTTTTAGAGTTTGAATTGGCTGTGATGGGGCCCTGGTAGCACAATGGTTAAATGCTCAACTAACAGAAAGTTTGGTGTTTCTAATCCACCCAGCGGCTCCATGGGAGAAGGACATGGTGACCTGCTCCTGTAAAGATCCCAGCCTAGAAAACTGCATGGGGCAGTTCTACTCTGTTATATGGGGTCACTATGGGTTGAAAATTGACTCGATACCACTTAACAAAAACAGTTGGCTATGGGAGCTCTGGTAGCATAGTGCCTAAGGCACTTGACTGCTAACCAGAAGGCTGGTGATTCAAACCCACCACCAGCCACTCCTTGGAAGGATAGTTGGGCAATCTGCTTCCGTAGTGATACCACCTTGGAAACCCAAGGAGGGGTCGCTATGAGTCGTGTCCGACTCCACAGCATATAACAACAACAACAACAACAACATGAAATTAATCTAGGGTTGCAATCAGAGTTTTTTTTTTTTTTTTTTAATGGTATAGAATTCCTTTGAACAATTCAGTGTGAATCACTTGCAGTAAGGCTAACTAAGGGTTTGTGAAACTTGAATTGTTATATATGTTCTATGAGTGTCTGTGTATGTATGCTGTGTCAGATGTAACATGTATTTCTTTCTCTGGGTCAAGGTAAAAAATGGTTCAAAAGCAGTACTTTGCTCAAACACTGGTATTCTTACCCGCAAGCCAAACAGGTTTGAGAACTTTGGAGTTGCCTTTAATTTCCCCTCCCTCTCCTTCCTCCCCTCCCACTTCCCTTCATCCCTTACATCCTATTAATCATTGTGACCTGTGGTTTGGTCACCCATCTTTCCAACTCCATGGATGATGACTTATCTAGACCTTTGTCCTCTCTCAGCAACCACATTGCCCTCCTAATGGCTCGCTCTCCCTGGTGATTGCTGTCAGAATGTTCTTGGACTATCCTCAAACACAGCTTGTGGGGAAGGGAGCGGGGAGACCAAGCCAATGCCAGGTCAGGTTCCCTTGTAGGGATGCTTTCCAGCTCTTGGGTCTGGCCCCAGTGCCCTCTTTCCAGGCCTTTGGTGAAGGGAACATATCAATTGAGCAGCAGGCTAGGCTGGAGGTGAGGGGACATGGCTCAGAGGAGAGAACCAGATCAATAAGGGAGAGGCAAAGAGTAAGGAAGAGAGTGAAGGGCCAGGGAGTGCAGAACCCAGTGGACACAAGCAGAATCTCTGGCCCTGTGTAATTCCCTCCACGAAAACTCTGTTCCATGGAACGCCTAAAATAATGAAATGTGTTGTAATACTAATAAAATGAAGTGCATCCCTGGTGCAGGAGCTGCGATCCACTTCAAGGAAGCCAGTGATTGTTGGGAGCCTGCCTTGGGGAGCCGAATGGACCCCAAAACACTTTTTAAGGAAATGGAAATTTATTCCAGACAGGGGCCCATTGCAGGGCTCCTGGGTACCAGAAGCAATCAAAGGAATGGTCAACAAGGGATTCTTATAAGTACTCACTTATAAGAATAGTAAATAATTAAAAAATAAGAGATGGTAACAGCGAATAAGGTTGCTATGACTGGGAATTGACTCGATTACCTAAGGACCTCTTTATCTAAGGACCCAGTTTCTCCTTCTTCATCCTGTTAAAGGTTGTAAGGACTAAATGATGACCAAATGAGAAATCACAGTGCATGTCTCTTGGTGGTGTTGGTAGATGTCATCAAGTTCATTTTTGACTCTTAGTCAACCCATGTAATAGAGAAGAACTGCCCGATTGGGTTCTCTAGGCTATAATCTTTACAGATTTTTGGTTGTTGATAGCATATTGGAGTAGTTGTCCCAGTAATACCCACATGGTTTATAATGCTATATTCAGATTTAAAATGTGTAAATAGAGGGCCACAGGCCTCTAGTTGGGCCCAACTCTGGAATCAGGGATGAAGTCAGGAAATACCACTCTCCAAAGGGGAATTTAATTACATTCTACAGTGTGCTTTGGAAAGTGCTCACTTATAAAATTAAAATGTCAAGATGCAACCACTATAAAATGTATGACAAAAATTGTAATCTCAGAAACCAATAAGTTAATGACGAAAGCAAACAGGGGGAAGAAAAAGAAAATTGGAGACAAAGGGGCATTCAGACTGGCAAAGCCTCTTTTATCTCTCTGCTTGGAATACCCTGACTACCCAAATCTGTTTTTCGTTAGCACCTTTTATTTGCAAGATAGTCACTCGCTAGGTGAGTATGACTCAAAAATGAATGAAATGGCCATTGACCAAGAGCTTGCAAACCAGTTTGGATAGACAGACAGGACTTTGATACTGATACCTTCAATAGAGGTATAAACAAGTGGGGGACCCATTTGTTCTGACTGGAGGTCCGGGAAAGTTTCTTTGAAGAGGGCATGGGCAGAACAGAGAAGAAGCAGAGGGAAGTCAAAGACATCCAAATCCTGTCTGTTCTTTAAGGTGCTGTCTTAAAGCACTTATTCCCTGAAGCTCTCCCTGATTCCTTCAGCTTGACTGATACCTCTCAGGCTGGGGATCACTTTCTGCTACTATAGTTACTGTGTGTGTGTGTTGTTTGCCTGTTACCAGACAGCAAGATCCTAGAGGGCTGACATCCCTCTTTCCACCCCCAATGCACTGCATACATCTCATTCACCTTCATGATTCAGGGCATATTTGCTGAAGGGCTGCGTGAGTGGTAGAATGAATGACGTGGGTATGCTGCTCCCTAGGAAGGCCCAGTAGAGTGGGAACAGTCTCTTGATCAGCTTGGCCAAAATTTCCACAAGCCTGGCCAAATTCTAGGATTATTCACTAACAACCCTATTCAGACACCTGATTCTGAGAAGGGAGATCACTGAGAGTAAGACAAGTATATCCTGAACACTGGAAAAATGTATCCTCCTCTGTAAATAACTTAATTTTCCAGGATATGTCACTGGCAGAGATTATCCATTCTTCCTTTCTTTAGTAAGGCAACCCTGACCTTAATTATGGTAGCATGTGCTCAGAGGCCCTGGATGGTGTAAACGGTTAATGGACTTGGCTGCTAACCAAAAGGGTGGAGGTTCAAGTTCACCTAGAGGCATGCTGGAAGAAAGACTTGGTGATCTACTTCTGAAAACTCAGTCACTGAATACCCTGTGGATCACAGTTCTACTCTAACACACATGTGATCACCATGAATTAGAGTTGGAGTCTACTCAAACAGCAACTGGTTGGTTAGCATGTGCTCAGCTGGAGGACTACATTTCCCAGATGACTTTGCAGCTAGGACTGGCCAATGTAAGCAAAAGTTACTTCCAGAAATCTCTTTAGAGGAGGATGACTCTGCTAAGAGGAGCACGTTTTGCTATAGCCCTCTTCCTTCTTTTTGCCTGAAAGGTGGACAACAAGGCAGGAGGTCCTATAGCCATGTTGTGATCTTAAGGATGAGGATACCTGGTGACTTCAGGAAGCCATTCCAGGCCTGGACTGCCTTCATCCAATCTTCTTTTATGCAAGAAAATAAACTTCTAATGTGTTTAAACTACTCCAGTGAGGACTCTATTCCTAGAAGCAAAACACAATTCCTAATGAAGTTGTATTTGCACTTGATCAGAGTGAATCAGTGTCCCAGAGCAGGTATACTAATCTAGTTTCTGAACCTATAAAATAAAGTGGCTAAGTCATTTGACTGCTAACCAGAAGGCTGGTGATTCAAACCCACCAGCCACTCCTCGGAAGGAAGATTGGGCAATCTACTTCCGTAGAGATACCGCCTCAGAAACCCAAGGAGGGGTTTCTGTGAGTCGGATCTGACTCAACAGCAGTGAGTTCGGTTTTGGTTTTTAAACCCTCAACTTTGGATCACATGTCAATTCAGTTCTCCCAGACTGGATGTGGACTGGCATGCCAGCTAGTCCCACTTTCTGAACTTGTCCCAGCACCCAAGCAAACACAGTCACAAAGACTATGCCTCTGTCTACCCACAGCACTATAAAGGGGTTCTGGAGGCTCCAGGCTTCTGTGCCTACAGCTTTACCTCTGTCTTGGTTCTTTCAGACCTAATCAAACTGCTTGCTGGCTCCTCTTTCATTGGGAATGTTGTTAGCTGCCATCAAGTCAGCCCCTCGACTCATGGTGATTCTAGGAGCAATGCAACCAAAACTGCCTGATCCTCTACCGTCCCCATGGTCAGCTGGGGATCAGATCATTGTGATCCATAGGGTTCATAATGGCTGAGTTTCAGAAGTAGACACAGGGCCTTTCTTTCAGCCTGTCTCAGTCTGGAAACTCCTGCTGAAACCTATTCAGCATCATAGCATCATGCAAGTCTCCACTGTCAGGCAAGTTGTGGCTGCACAATGATGTGCACTGGCCGGGAATCAAACCCCGGTCTCCCATGGAAGGCAAGAACTCTACCATGGGCCACCAATGCCCTCTTTCATTGGGGATAATCATAAGTAAACACTGATCCATTGGTTGCCTCAGCTCTGGGGCTGCATTAGAAGGGCCCAGGGTCTCCTGAATGTCAGATGTGTAATGAGCTGGGGAGGGAGGCCGGTAGTGAGGAGAAGCCCTGTGAGGTACCATCCTGGGGTCCAGGCAGGAAGCTGATGGGGCAGGTGGCACAGAGAATGCAGAATGTATTAACAATCTTGCTGGCTGGCAGTAGCCCCCATGCACGGCTAATTTCTATGCCTGTGTAAAGCTGCTGCTGCTAACTTTGGTACAGAAGGAGCAAATGTCACATGGCCTCCTTACCTAAGGACAGCCCCAGATTCTCCTTCTCTAAAAATGGTACAACCCATCCTCTTAAGGGTTGTGAGGACTAAATGATGACCAACTGAGAAATCACAGTGTGTGTCTCTTGGTAGTGTAGGTAGAGGCCATCAAGTTCATTTTTGACTCACAGTCAATCCATGTGACAGAGGAGACCTGCCTCATCAGATTTCCTAGGCTGTATCCTTTCTAGAAGCAGATCTATAGGCCTTTCTCCCAAGGAGTGCCTGGGTGAGTTCAAACCACCAACTTTTTCGTTAACAGCCTAATGCTGAACCATTGTGCCACCAGGGCGCCTGTGTGGCTCCAGTTTCCTTCCATCCTTTCCTTACCTGGCTTCCTGAGCTGTGAGTCTTGACAAATGCCTTTGGCCACACAGTGGTGCCTGGGAAGGAGTGTGGAGTCATGCCACCTCAAAAGCCTGCCCCTGCCAGCCTCACACAAGCAGAGGACGGAGGCATGGTCTTGGGTTCAGGTAACTATTGTAATTTTACTCAGTGGGTCAGGGCCCTTTGGGAAGGCTCAGCTGCCTAAGCAAGGCTGCCCTGGCCTCAGGAAGGCAAAGGCTCTGCTAAAGCCCCAGGAGAACCCTGGGAAGATGTCAGCTGAGGCTGTGAGAAGTAGGAGGCGTGGAGGGGTGAGGAGGTAGGGAGCATGTGCCAGGCAGAGGTTTCTCCCCACATGGGCACCAGAAATGACTGGAAGACAGCTGACATGGCGAGTGGGAGGGAAGACAAAGAGTTTGGGCTGGGTGGGAAGGCAGGAGACAGGGAAGGAGGAGATGGGAGCGGAGGAAAACAGGAGCTGAGGCACAAGACCGATGTGCCAAAGCCCTGTGAAGGCAGAGAGGGTTGCCCTAGTCTGGGCCGCCCTTGGCCGGCCCTGCTCTTTGGGAAGGGAGGAGGGTGCTGCACCCTCTGAGATCCAAGTTCCTCAGACAATGGTGCTGGGATGGAGCTTTTGCTTTCCTGGGCTTTGCTGCCCCTTTGAGGTCCATTTTGAAGCTTCTGTGTGTGGGTGGCTGTTCCTAGGCAAATGACAGGACTCAGAGTCCCCAAATCCAGGGTGACAGATGCACCGTAAACATGACACAGGCCCACAGAGCTGTTGTCACTCTCCTTGGTCCTAGCTGTCGGCTTCCCTGTCTAGGCCCCAAATAGAGGGTTGTAATCCTGTCATTTGTAGTCCTTTATTATAATGCCCACGGAAGCAGCAGACAAGAAATCAAGCAACATATTACATTTGGCAAATCTGCTGCAAAAGACCTCTTTAAAGTGTTGAAAAGCAAAGATGTCACCTTGAAGATGAGGAGGAAGCACATTCTAAAGACTCAGACTCTTTAATCATTATATAATGTCCTTCCTTGTCTCCTATGGTGGTTTTTATCTTAAAGTCATTTTGATCAGAAATTAATATTGCCACCTCTGCTCTTTTACAGTTGCCGTTTGCTTGATAGATGTATCAAGAGCCTGGGAAAAACCTTTGATTTTTAGTCTATTTTTGTCTTTGTCTCTAAGGTGTAACTCTTGTAGACAGCATATTGATGGGTTTTGTTTTCTTATCCAATCTGCAACTCTGTCTCATGAGTGGTGCATTTAATCCATTAACATTCAGTGTAATTATCGACAAGTATGAATTGGTTGCTGTCATTTTGTTATGTGTTTTTTCATGGTGTCCCTGGTTTCTTTGTTCCATACTATTTTCTGTGCTGAACTCATTATGTTTATGAATCGTATTATCATTTCCTTTGTTGCTGTTGTTTTAGTATTTGCTGAATATTTGTGTTTGTCCTCTTTTTTATCATGATGCGAAGGTTTATTATTTTTCTTTGATGTTACCCTGTGATTTATAATTTTCTCCCCGAGTTTGGAATAGTCCATTCTATCTTGCAACTCTCTTGACTTCCTCACTATTTAGAAGTTCTGTAACTACATAGTATTTTCTCTCTTTTTGGTTTGTAGTTGTCCTCATTTGCCAATTGAAGTGTCTGGTTCCCTGTGTATGCTTATTTTACTTTGGATATGTCCATAGCTGTGGTTTCTGGGTTGTCATCTTGTGTATTAATGGTCAGTTTTTGTCTGCTATTTTTGGTTCTCTGTTCAAAGGAATCCCTTTAGTATCTCTTGTAAGGTTGGTCTGGTTTTAACAAATTTCCTTAGTTTCTACTTGTCAGGAAATCTCCTAATTTCACCATCATACTTGAGGGACAACTTTGCCAGGTTTATAATTCTTGGTTGAAAATTTTTCTCTTTTAGGGTTTTATATATACCATCCCATTGCCTTCTCACTTGCATAGTTTCTGCTGAGAAACTTGTTGTCCTTTGTAAGTAACTTTTTGTTTTTTCCATGCTGCTTTCAGGAGTCTATCTTTGTTTTGGGTTTTGATGAGTTTGTGATGATATGCCTAGGTGATTTTCTTTTCGGGTCTATCCTGTTTGGGGTTCGTTGGATTTCCTGAATGGATATATTCTCATCTTACATCACATCAGGGAAGTTCTCCTCCAGCAAATCTTAGACAATTTTCTCAGTGGTTTTATTTTTCTCTTCCTATTCTGGAATTCCAATGACATGTAGGTTATTACTTTTGATGGTATCCCACATTGTCCTTAGGCTTTCTTCATTTTGTTTTGATCTTTTTTCTGATTGATCTCTTTCCAAAGAAGCATTCAAGTATTTGTCTTTAATCTCATTAATTCTGTCTTCCATTGCATCAATTCTACTCCTTTGCCCTTTCAATGTGTTATCTATTTCTGACAATTTAGTATTAGTCTTCTGGATTTCTATCTGTAGATTTTGAATCATTTCTAATTTTCCATTTATTTTGTCATTTTGTTCTTGTATTTTCTTCCAAAATTCTTCTAGGGATTTGTCTGTGTATTCTTTGCTCTGTCTCTCAATCCTTTGAAGATACCTAAATACAATTCTTTTGAATTCCTTATCAGAGAGTTCCAATGCTGTTTCTTCCCCAGGTATGTGTATCTGGATCTGTATCCTGCTCTCTTGTTTCTACCACTTTATCTTGCTTCTTTGTGTGGACTGTGATGGTCTGTTGTTTCTGAGACATTGTGACATTGTTGTATTTAGATCTCTTTTAACTGTGAAGAGCAGCTAAGGGTGATTCAGGTTCTTCTTGGTGGTTTTTTTTATCATAGGCCTGTTGGTGGAGAAGGAGGTAGTGACTCTCAGTAAGTGAAGCTGCAGGAAATGTGGGTATAGTTGTGTCGTATGGGGACTGTTGCTGTCTCCCACTC
Organism: Orycteropus afer afer; assembly: GCF_000298275.1. Lineage (NCBI taxonomy): Eukaryota > Metazoa > Chordata > Mammalia > Tubulidentata > Orycteropodidae > Orycteropus > Orycteropus afer. Next base: position 3,361,300 of record NW_006921627.1, on the reverse strand, counting down.
AGTTAGACAAAAATAGCAATTGAATAACCATCAAAAAAGTAAAAGCAAATGGACAAAAACACACCGTGTAATCACACAGGAACAGTAACCAAAAAAGAGAAAAGAGGAAAAAACAAAAACAAAGCAAAACAAAAAACATTGCTGTATCTGGGGAGAGGGCAATAAGAGAAAAAAGCAGAGAAGGAGAATAATGAAGAAAAAAATGAGAAAAATGTAAAAAGAAAACAAGGAACGGGGTTACCCACAAGAAAGGGAAAAAAAAAAAAAATGGAACTAGGAGCAGGGAAAAGAAAAAAAAATTGAAAACTAGAACCTGGGAAGGGAAGAATAAAGAATGATAATAAAAAGGACAAAAGTAATAATAATAGTAGTAGTTTTAAAAAAGACAAAAACAAACAAACTTAAAAAAAGAAAAAAAAATCTGGACAGGGTGGGGCAGAGCACTTAGTCTCCATCCAAGCACACAGACTGGGATGGAATTCCTGCCAGTCTAGAAGGTGGGTGGGAGTGAAGGATGGCCACACCTCCATTCACCAAGAGGGTGTGAGATGTAAGAGTCTCAACAGGAATGCCACACCTTTTCAGTAGTCCCTGTGTCCGGGATGTCTTTGTGGTTCCCAATAAGCAGAGCTTGTTCTTAAGTCCCTGGAATCTGGGAGAATGCTGTCACTTTAAATATCCAAAACGGTCAAGCCTCTTGTAAACATTCAAAATGGCTGTGCCCTCCGGACAGGCAAAAGTCCACAGCTCAGCCTGCCTTTCTCTTCGCTGCTTCCCCTTTTATTCCTCAGCCACCAGAGCAGTCCTCAGTGCAGTCCCTGGCTAAAAGGGCTGATTTTTAGGTTAATTCTTAGGTCCTACCACCACTTGGCAATATCCAAGCTGTCTGTGTTGAGGATCGCTGCCAGACCGCAGCTCTGTATATCTCCTTTTTTGGTATTTTCATGCAAATTCTTCTGCTAGTTGGAGTTTAGTCCACTTCTATATTCTTCCCTTCAAAGCTCAGGGGTCCAGGATTATCTTCTGTATCTGTGTTAATTGGTTCCCTTTTCTTTGTTGAAGAGGGTCTGTGCAGTCTTCTGCCTATTCTGCCATTTTACTGGAACTCCTGAAGACTATTAACTTGACTAAGACTTATAACTAAAGGCTAGGGCAAATGTCTCCTTGGCATCAGTGACTCCGTTTTGTACTTTCCTGATATACAATGCAGCCTATCACTTCTGTAAAAATTTCCACTGCACCTGGGACCAAAGTATGAGCAATTCTACAGAAAAAAATGTGATTTTCCTTACTTTACTCACAGAGATGTTAAAGAACATCAGTTGTGGTTAAAACCTCGGAGAGATGGCAGTGTTTGCACAGGGAAATAGCTGGGGGGTGAGGCAGGAATGCATGGGAGGGAAGGACACAGAGAGGAAGTGGGAAGAGAGCTGTTACATTGTGAGGAATTGCAAACAATGTCATGAGACAAAATGTGTCTGAACTGCCATATGGAAAATGAATTTACTCTGTAAATTTTCACCCAAATCAAAAATAAAATAAAATAAAAACTTCAGAGAGCTGTATTTATGGTTAGAATAAACTAATGTTACATAGAGACATGCATATAGCTTTTCTAAGGAGCTCTGGTGGCACTGTGGTTGAAGCATTGGGCTGCTAACCAAAAGGCCAGTGGTTGGAACCCACCAGCCACTCCATGGAAGAAAGATGAGGCAGTTCTGACTCATAGCAACCCCTCTTTGGGTTTCCAAGGTGGTATCACTATAGAAGTAGATTGCCCAGTCCTCCTTCCAAGGAGTGGCTGGTGGGTTTGAACCACCAGCCTTCTGGTTAGCAGTCAAATGCCTTAGGCACTGTGCCACAGATACCAGGCTCCAAGTGTCTAGATAACCTAATGTGCCAGGCAACATGGGTTTTGGTGGTTGGCCAATTCTCAGAAAATGCCCCTAGACTTCCCTTTACAGCACTCTGTATCTAAATTTTAAAATTGTTTTAGGAAACTTATAGTCAGCCAAAATCCTGTCACCTAGAGCCATCCCAACAAAGACCAATTCCTGCAGAAGTGGTCAGCCAGGACCCTAGTACCTGCAACTCTGCAAATATTATCCAATCACATCCCTCCAAATATACCTCCACCCTCAATTGCCATTTTTATTTTTATTAACCTCTGTACCTTTGTTTCTCCTGAGACCATTTTGTCAAAAGCTTCTCTGTATTTCACCATTTTGCAAAACACTCTTTCACCATAATAAACTCTTTGTTTTAGATTTCAAACAGACCTGTAGTTTTTTCACTATGACAAAGATTAAGGTGAACCTGATCCAAGTCATGGTATTTTCAGTTGTCTCATATGCACGTGAAAGCTGGATAATGAATAAGGAAAACCAAAGAAGAACTGATGCATTTGAATTACGGTGTTGGTGAAGAATATTGAATATACCATGGACTGCCAGAAGAATCAACAAATCTGTCATGGAAGAAGTACACCCAGAATGCTCCTTAGAAGCAAGGGTGGTAAGACTTTGTCTCACACTTTGGAAGTGTTATCAGGAGGGTCTAGTCCCTAGAGAAGGATATTATGCTTGGGAGGTCAGTGGAAAAGAGAAAGACCTTTAATGAGATGGATTGACACAATGGCTGTAACAATGGGCTCAAACATAGCTGTGATTGTAAGGATGGTGCAGGACCCAGCAGCATTTAGTCATGTTATTCATGCGGTTGCTATGAGTTGGAACTCACTTGATGGCATCTAACAACAACAACAACAACACTATAAGACGGAAGAGAGACCCATTGGGACCAAATGTCTAATCAGCAGGCCTGGAACAGCACCAGAGTGCCAAGCAGCCACTCCCTGGGCCACCTGCAGGTGGGTCCTCTGGGGCTCAAAGCTCATTGTTTGTAGAGGCAGGAGGGCCTGAAAGAGGAAGGGCTTGGAAGAGTTTATCTGGGGGAGATTATTTGCATGTTGAGCAATAACAGGCTTCTCTCTCCAGATCCCCAGGCACCTGAGAAATGCTGAGATTCAGAGAACTTATGGAACTTGTCTGAAGTCACAACTGAGTGAGGAATCTAACTCAGGCCTGCTGACCCTGGAGTACACCCCACTTTCATAACCTTATGCAGCTCAGATGTTGTTGTTGTTGTTGTTGTTATGTGCCATCGAGTCATCCCCAACTCATAGCGACCCCTCCTTGGGTTGCCAAGGCAGTATCACTGTGGAAGTAGATTGCCCCATCTTCCTTCCAAGGAGTGGCAGGTGGGTTTGAACTGCCAGTCTTGTGGTTAGCAGTCAAGTGCCTTAGGCACTAATAGGGTCAAAATCATCCATATGGAAGAGAGAGGAACTGAACCCTGAAAAGATACTGCTGAACACAGGAGTCAGGATTCCTGGGCCTGGCCTTTCAGGGTTCTTGAGGCATTACAAAAAACAAACTCCTTCTAGTCGATTCTGACTCATAGATACTCTGTAGGACAGAGCAGAACTGCCCCATAGGGTTTCCAGGGTTACAATCTTTACTGTCACATCTTTCTCCTGTGGAGTGGCTGGTGGGTTCCAGCTGCTGACCTTTTGATTAGCAGCTGAGTGTTTTAACTGCTGCATTACCAGGGTGCCTCCCTGGAGACATTATTAGTCCTAGTTCCATAAGACTCAGCCAATAGTAGTAGTTTTTAGCATCAGCTGTCAAGTGCAGTGTAACGAATGAACTCTGATCTGAGAATTAACAGAGTGACTCAGGTTGGGGCTCAGGGAAAGGAGGTGGCTACCCAGGAAACTGGGACTTGCAGCTTGCCACACCTTCAGAGAAGGCCAGTTTTCCTGGGGTCACCAACCTTGTCCTACAAATTCTCAAGTCCTATAAAAACCAGTGTTCTCCTAGTTTGGTTTTCCTCGCCATAGCATCTTTTCTAGAACACCTCACTCCCCTTTACCATCAGTCCTCTTTGCTTGTATTTTTACGTGCAAAGCCTGGCATTTCCACAGCAATGAGGCCTTGGCTAATAACTAAACCTTGCTGATCTTTGATCTCTTGCAGTGTAAAATGAGATTAGTACACCCTCACCAATGACGAGGGGAAGGTTTGCCTCTTTTGGGTCCTTACAGGGGTGGTGATGGTGGTAGTGGTGGTGGTTGGGAACAGTGCGCTGTGTTAGGGAGGTGGGGGTAACGCCAAGCTCAGTGGGTGCTTGGGACTCTGGGAGGAGTCTCTAGAAGGTGCCAAGCCTATTATGAAAATTAAATTTTATTTTATTTATACCTTGCTTCATTTCACAAGGATTTTAGGATGGCTTATAAAACTATATATGAAATGAAAAGAAAATAAATAGTTGAAGAAATAGGGAAAAATAAGATAAGTAAGCAAATACTTCATAAAATGTAAAATACATACGTATATCTATAAATATGTATATATATATATATATATAGAGAGAGAGAGAGAGAGAGAGAGTTTCTGGGTGGTACCAATGGTTAACATGGCTTGGCTGGAAGGTTGGGGGTTCGAGTCCACCCAGAGCTGCCTCAAAAGAAAGGCCTGGGTGTCTGCAGCCACTGAAAGCCCTTTGGAGCACAGTTCTATTCTGACACACATGGGGTCACCATGAGTCAGAATTGATTCTGTGGTAACTGTTTTTGGCTACATATTCCCCAAAGTCGTTACCAGTGATACTATATTTTGTGATGACATGCAAGCAAATGTGGTCTGGGTAGACCAGAACCAAATGACCCATTGGGTTATGCAAAAGGCTCATTGTCTTGGAGGGGTGGGGGCTCCTCCTTTCAATGAGCAGCACCTGCCCTTAACAGCTTCTCTTGAAGTGCTCCCTGTTCTTGGATTGGTTCTCATCCTACACCCAGCTCCCTACAAAGTTGTCCTATCTGCCTCTGGAGTCCAGGTCAGCAAACTTTGGCCTGAGGACCAAATGTAGCTCACTGCCTATGTTTGTTCACCTTCAAGCGAAGAATGGTTTTTACATTTTCAAATGATTAAAAATAGAATCAAAAGAAGAAGAATATTCTGTGACAGGTGAAAATGATACGGGATTGAAATTTCAGTGCCCATAAATACAGTTTTATTGGAACAAAGCCACACCCATTCATTTCCATATTGTTTTTGGTTGCATTCGCACTACAGTGACAGAGCTGCGTCATTGTGGCAGCAACCATCTGGCCCACAAAACCTGAAATGTGTACTATCTGGCCTTTTATAGAAAAAGCTGGCTGACTTCTGCTCAAGAGCACTGTCTCTTGGACTTGTCTGTCTTCTCTCTACATCCCTCCTGCCTCGATGTCCAAGGCTTTCACACTTTCTCTGAAACTCCTTAGGCCACCAGGGCCCATCCTCTGCCCCTTGAAAGCCAACACCACAGGACACTTGGAGAAACGGCCATGCTCAGTTACCCAGGGTGACAGGAGTCAGAGCATGAGTGATTAAGAGCATCAGATAGTCACAAAGCCTCATTCCCACCACTGGTTTCAACTTTGTCACCACCCGCTTTCCTCCCTGAGCAATCGATAAGTTCTGAAATTGACTGTTGCTCTGTTCAGTTTGTTGTTGTTGTTGTTGTTGTTATGTGCCGTCGAGTCGGCCCCGACTCATAGCGACCCCTTCTTGGGTTTCCGAGGCAGTATCACTACGGAAGTAGGATTGCCCAACCTTCCTTCCGAGGAGTGGCTGGTGGATTTGAACCGCCAGCCGTCTGGTTAGCAGGCAAGTGTCTTAGCCACTATGCTACCAGAGCTCTGTTCAGTTTAGAAATACTCAAATGGAAGAGTGAAATGGCCAAAAGAGGGTACCAGAGAAGAGGAGGAAAAACAGAGGCACCCAGGTGATCGTAATGAGTGATTAGCAGTTGTTATCGAGTCTGCCCCTGACTCACGGGGACCCATGTGCAACAGGATCAGACTATTGTGATTCACAGTTCTCATTGCTTAACTTTGGGGAGTAGATTGCCAGGCCTTTCTTCCTAGTCTGTCTTAGTCTGGAAGCTCCACTGAAACTTGTTCAGCATCATTGTTGTTGTTGTTATGTGCCGTCGAGTCGTACCTGACTCATAGCGACCCCTCCTTGGGTTTCCGAGGCAGTATCACTAGGGAAGTAGATTGCCCAACCTTCCTTCCGAGGAGTGGCTGGTGGGTTTGAACCACCAGCCTTCTGGTTCAGCATCATAGCAATGTGTAAGTCTCCACTGAGTGATGTGTGGTGGCTATGCATGAGGTGCACTGGTTAGAAACCGAACCCTGGGTCTTCCACATGGAGAGGAAAATTCTGCCACTGAATTACCACTGCCTCAACAACAATTAAAAAAAAACCCCCAAACCCACTGTCATTGAGTTGATTCCAACTCATAGCAACCCCCACTGGGTTTCCAAGGCTGTAAATCTTTATGGAAGTAGATTGCCTCATCTTCCTCCTGTGAAGCAGCTGGTGGGTTTGAACCACTGAACTTCTGGCCAAATGTCATACCCTCTATACCCCAAAACCAAAACCAAACCAAACTCATGGCCGTTGAGTCGGATCCGACTCATAGCAACCCCTCCTTGGATTTTCGAGGTGGTATCACTACGGAAGTAGATTGCCCAGTCTTCCTTCCACCAGAGCTCTGCAATTAATTAGAGTCTTGCAAAAGCTATCTGATCACCAACCCCTGGCTTCAGCTCCTACCAAGAGAAAGTGAATAAAAACATCTTCCTTTTCGCTACTCTTGTTGCTGGAAAGTGCTGCACACAAGTGGGCTGTTTAAAGACCATCTTCAAAGAACTAGATTCCCTGAACACTTGGTGGCCCTTCTTTTTCAGCTGCCCTCTTTCTCAGGTCTTTTTCGCCCACCCTGGTTCCTACCCCAGCCTGAGGACTCCTGTGGATCCTGAAGAGGCCAGAGCCCTGCCTTGTGTGGGACAACCTCAGTCAACAGCATCCTCTGCCGAGGCCTCCCACACCTCTGCCAATACGCTGGGCACTTTAGAACCTTAGGAACCTCAGGAATCATGTAGTCCAGCCCTTCATTTTAAAGAAGAGGAAACTGAGGCACAAGTTGCTTGCTCAAATCACACCTCTAATTAGTGGCAGAGCTCACATTGAACCAATTACTATTTCCATTTCTCAGAGGCTCTGGCTGCAGTTCTTGCGATACTTCAAGCGTGTCTCAAGGAAATCTTTCAGGGGAATATATTCAGGTTTAGACAGGCTCCTTTTCCAGTCTGATTCGATTAAGTAAATAATTAACTTCAGGGCCCAGTTTGGGCCTCGGCATACAAAATCAGCATTGTACTTTCTCTTTTGCAGGTCTGAGCACAGGTCATGTCCAGCAAGACATTTGCCTGCAGGGAGATTAGGATGTCCAAGCCAGCCTCTAGAGGAGGAAGGGTGGTTTCCACTCATTTCTTTCCCCTCCAGCATAATGAGGGTCAGGCTTGGTGGGCTAGAACTGAATTCTGCATAAGGCAGGTCAAGGCGGGAGAAGGAGTCCTGCTGTGCAGTGATTAAGTGCTCGGCTGCTAACCAAAACGTCCATAGTTTGAACTCACCAGCAGCTCCAGGGAAGAAAACACCTGGTGATCTGCTCCTGTAAAAATTACAGCCTCGGAAACCCTGTGGGGTAGTTTGACTCTGTCACAGGGGACCATTATGAGTTGGAGTTGACTCAAAGGCATGCAACAACATCAGTAGGCAGGAAGAGAACAGGAAGTGGGGAATGCTCAGCCTGTTGGGCCCCCATGAAGGTAGAAAAGAGAGGGACAGGGACAGGAGAGTGAGGCAGTGCAAGGGAAGAGAGGGGGCTTCAAAATCTGGGAGGCCACAAGGTCTTTGAAATCTTCCAAGCCCTCAAAGGTCATGCCAGTTAGGGCCACAGACATGGCCCAGAAACCATGGGTGCAGTGTGGTCAGGAGTGGACTCCACAGTGTAGATTCACTGTGCCTCTCCTAATTTCTGTGTGAAGTGGACATTGTCTCTGCTAACCTCAGAGAAGGCAAACTAGTTATAGACAAAGAAGTCCTATCTCCTCTGGCCATCAGAACTGAAGAGTCCTTGGAATTTTGTATTCTTGCCCTGCTGACTTTGGCTCTGAGAAGAGAGGTCATTTTCATCACCTTTTGCTCTTCTTCTTGGCTCTGAGCCAGGCTTGCCTTCTAGATGCTCTGACCTTTTCTTTGATTGAAGTGGTTGTTGAGCATCTTAGCCTCTCTTCCTGCCCCTCTGTCCCTAGTTCTACTTCCCCAATAACTTACCTCTTGGGACTGCTCTGAGATCAGGATGAATCCATTGTTGTCTATGATGAAGCAGTTCAGGTCCTAGGGAAGAAACACAGAAGGAAGTTCACAGCAGGGGCTAGCCACTGACTCCTCCTTCCTTCTGCCTATCCTGGCAGCTTTGGAAGGCAAGCCTGGAGGTCAAATGAATAGATATCCTCTTTGAGCCCAGCAGCACAGAGAAGAAGGGCCCTTGGGAAGGAGGGAAGCTACCCCATTGAGAGTACATGAGTAGAAGGGCCCAAGATTCTCATTTCACCCTTCACACAGAGGAAGAACTTACACTGTCCTGGCAGCTCACTGGGCACGGCTCATCTACCCCACTGCACTAGAAGAAAGAAGAGAAATTGTAGTGGTATATGCCCATGTGCATGAATGTGTGTGTGTGCATCTGTGGATGTAAGGTATATATTGGGGTGTATTCACGTGTAGGGAGTAGTTGATATGTGTATATTGAATGCATGTGTGGTGTGTGCATATATAGTATATACATAGTGTGCCTGCATTTGCAGAAAGCAATGGAGTAGGAAGGTAGGAGCCAGAAACTGAGGTCTGGCCCAGGAGATGTGGGGGAACCAAGAAAGTGGAGAAGGCAAGAATCTAAGAGAGCATCCACTAGTGGCTGCTGAGAGGACTGACTCAGGAGACCTAAGTGAAGGACAGCGGTCTCACTGGGGGAGTGCTCCTGGGGAAGAATTCAAGGTGAAATTGAAGGGACCAGCCCCTCCTCACTGCAAAGATGTTGGTGAGTCCTATGGTCCCTGATCTGGCCCTGGCACTGGCACACCTACCTGTTGTGTCGCTGCCCAGAGTTTGCGTTGGAGGAATTCCAGCTTTATCTGGATGCCCACCGCTATCGAGAAATAGGGAGGGGGAGGGCAAAACCATGTGTGTGTGAAGGGGGGGTGGTTGGAAGGGAGAGAGAGGAGTGAGAGAAAAAAAAATAGATTCACGTTAAACAAAGGAGGTGCATCAGCAGGAACTGAGGGGAGAGATAGCACCCAGACAGAGAGTGGATGGGGAGAGGGAGTCAGACGCCAGAGTGAGAATCTGAGGTTCCTGGGGGTGGGGGGCCAAGAGGAGAGACACTGGTGGCTTCTGCTTCCCCTAGCTGAAGGATAATGACAGAAAATGCCCTGAGAGAAAGATGTGGCTCAGATTCTAGAGAACAATTGAGGACGGTATGTATGTTTGGATCTCTGGGCACTCAAGCCAGGTGGATTGGGCAGGTCATCTCCCTTCTTCCCACAGATGGAAAAATAGAAGCCCAGAGAGATGGAGTCATTTGTTCAAGGTCACATGACCAAAAGTGGTAAATTAAGACTGGAAGGCAGGGCCATTGTGAGTTGGGCCATTCATGGGACTTCCTAGATCTTTAGTCAGGTGCTGTAACAATCTCTTTTATGCTTGATTCTTGCTTAGGGTCTCCCCCACTCTGTAAGAAGGCTCTTTCCTTAACTGAAAATCCTGAGGAGATTTATCCAGGTTTGCAAGCAGGAGACTATAGGTGCTTCCAGCCCACAAAAGTAGCTCTTCCAATGACTCCTCTTAAAAGGGCCACTCATGCCTCTTTCCTTCCTAAATAGACTTGGAGAACCCAAGCTGGTGCTCACACAGTAAGAGAAATCTGGGACAAAGAGCTCCAGGAAAACTTGAGGACAAAGAATAGACTGAAAAGGCAGCTTATACTGAAAAGAAAAAGAAACAAAAATCTAGGCCAACTTCCTACTGTCTGGTACAATAATACAGAAAATGTGTTGGATGCTTCTGATGTGCCAGGCCCCTTGACATCCATGAGTTTGTTTGATCCCCTCAATAGATGACTTCTATTATTGTTCAGACTTTGCAGCTGAGGGAATAGAGGTTTACAGAGGTTTACAGGGCTTAATCAAGTCACCCTGCTAGTAAATAACAGAACCAGCACTTTAACCAGGGCCTGTCTGTCTCGAGGGCCTGTCTTCGTTAGCTAGTGTTGCTATACACAAATAAGTGGGTGGCTCCAAAGAACTGAAATTTATTTTCTCATCATTCCGGAGTCTAAAAGTCCAAACCAGGGTCTCAACCCTGTCAATTCCTTCCTCGTCTGTACCCTGCGGCCTTCCATGGTCCTTAACAACCCTCAGATGGCATCTGTCTTCCTCAGTATTGCTTCTATTGCTTCTGTCTGTGTGTAATCTGCTCTTTTAGGTTTAGGATACACCCTACACTGGTATGACCTCATTAACCTAAGGCATTTGACTGCTAACCAGAAGGCTGGCAGTTCAAACCCACCAGCCACTCCTCAGAAGGAAGGTTAGGCAAACTACTTCTGCAGTGATACCGCCTCGGAAACCCAAGGAGGAGTCGCCATGAGTTGGGTTGGACTCAATGGCAGTGAGTATTTCCAAACAGGATTATATCCACAGGTATGTTGTTGTTGTTGTTTTTTTGCCCTCTAGTCCATTAAACCCACAGTGACCCTATAAGAAAGAGTAGAACTACTTCATAGGGTTTTCTAAGCTATAATCTTCATGCGAGCAGATCGCTAGCTCTTTTCCCTGCAAAGCCACTGGTGGGTTCAAATATCCAACCGTTAGGTAGGCAGCCAAGTGCTTAACCATCTCCTCAACAGTGCTCCTTATCCACAGTTATAGGAGTTAGGATTCCAACACACATACTTGGATGGATAAAATTCAATCCATAACAAGGCTCAAGCTCTTAACCTCTCTACTCTCTAGTCCTGGACTCTAGTCTTGCCAAATGGGGTATGAGTAAGCTGTGCTCCCACCCTAAGCTTGGGTTTCCTCATCTGTAAACCGGGAATAAGGAAGTTGAAGTGTCTGCTCTCAAATGCTCTCAGGAAACAAGGCCAGACACTGTGCCAGGTGTTGCGGATACAAAGATGAACAACAATGGACTCTGTCCTTGGGGAGGGTACAGTCTGTTGGGGAGGCAGAACTTTATAATACAGTGAAATGAGAACCAACAGAGGCATGTATAAGCCTAAGGAGAGGGAGGGAAGGCTTCACAGAGGAGGTGACATTTTAATAAATTCCAAGAGAACCGGGGAGGCACCTGCCCTTTTACATCTCTCCCAAAGAAGAGAAATGAGCATCCAAAGGCTGGGAAGATGACTGCTTCCAGCACCATTGTTTCTGGAAGATGCAGTAGTCTTAGAATACTCTTTCTTGGAAGGAGAGTGGCAGCAAGGATATTGAGCTCTCAAGGTACCATGATCCTGAGCTAACATAGATGGGTGGGCACCTTGCCAGAGATGGGCTCAAATGGCCAGAATAGGGCCTGTGCCCAAATTTGAGAGATCCAGCACTTTATACCACCTGCCTGTCAGTTTGTTGTACTGTGGTGGCTTACATGCTGCTATGGTGCTGGAAGCTATGTCAGTGTTTCAAGTGCCAGCAGGGTCACCCATGGTATTTAGTGGAGCCTCCAGACCAAGAAACTAGGAAGAAAGGCCTGGTGGTTTATTTCTGAAAATTAGCCAATGAAAATCCTATGATCACAAGAGAATATTGTCCAATATATGCTGGGAAATGAGTCCCCAAGGATGGAAGGCACTCAAAATACACACAAAACCCCCACTGTCATAGAGTCAATTCTGACTCATAGTGATCCCCATTGGGTTTCTGAGTCTGTACATCTTTACGGAAGTAGATTGCTTCATCTTCCCCAGAGCGGCTAATGGATTTGAACTGCTGACCTTTTGGCTAGCATGTAAATGCCTTATCCACTATGCCACCAGAGCTCCTTTTTCAAAATACACAGTGGTTACAATAATGAACTCAAGCATACCGACAATCATGAAGATGGTGTGGGACCTGGCAAAGTTTTGTTCTGTTGTACATAAGGGGGTCATGAATCAGAGCTGACTCAATGACAACTACAACAGCAACAAAAACAAGCATTCTATGAGTCATGTCTTTGGACCTTGTACAAATCTGTGTGACAAAGGAAGCCCAGAAGGTGCTCCCAACAATGACCAGTTAACACACAGGCTACTCAAATAGGTGGGCCAAAGTTGACAAGATGTACCTGCTGAGTCCAGCTTCAGTGACTTTATGCTGTTGGCCCACATGGGCTACAGTGACTGCAGGGTGGCTCTCTTTGGCTGCATCCTTCCCAAGGTGCATAGGTAAGCTGCAGCTCTCTGGCTGGGATCTACTCATTGCCATCAAATTGATTTTGACTCATAGGACCTCATGTGTAACAGAGTAGTACTGCTCTGTAGGTTCTCTTGGCTGTAATTTTGTATGTAAGCAGATCACCAGGCCTTTCTTCCATGGTACCACTGGGTGGGTTTGAACCACCAAAATTTAGGTTAGTAGCCAAGCACAAACCTTTTGGACCACCCAGGTACCTTTTAGCTGAGGTCTAGATGCAGCTAATCCTTCATTTATATGCCTAAGAGTGTTCTTTTCTTCTTTTTTTTTTATTAGGATTTGGGTGAAGATTTACAGAGTAAATACACTTTTCATATAGCAGTTCACATATACTTTGTCTCATGTCATTGACCAAAATTTACAATGCAACAGCTCCCCTCCCACTTCCTCCCCATAGTTACCTCCTCCCAGTGTCCATCCCTTCATACTCTTCTGCACCCTGAGCTATCTCCCTGTGCATAAGCAGCCCTTCCTTCTCCCATGATTGTTCTCTCCAGGGCGTGTGTCTACTTGAGGTAAATGTTTAACCTAAGAGTGTTCTTTAGCTCTGTTTAGCCAACTAACTGGAGCCAGTGAAAAGCTCAAACTCACTGACATTGAGTCAGATCTGACTCATAGCAACCCCTTCTTGGGTTTCTGAGGTGGTATCTCTATGGAAATAGATTGCCCAATCTTCCTTCTGAGGAGTGGCTAGTGGGTTTGAACCACAAGCTTTCTGGTTAGCAGTCAAATGCCTTAGGCATTACGCCACCAGAGCTAGCAATTAATAACAGTGGCAAACACTCCTATAGTGCTTCCTCTATGCCAGGCACTGTTCTAACTGCATGATGGATATTATTCCATACAACCCTCACAATGACTCTGAGATAAATACTACCATCTATTTTAGAGGACAGGCTTCCAACACAGAGAAGTTAAGTAACATGCCCAGGATCACACAGCTGATAAACAGAAAATCTCAGATATGAACCAAGCAGCTTGGTTCCTAGATCTATGAACACTATGCCATGTTCATGAGAAATTCCAGAGTCACCCCAAAAGCCACTGGAGAGATTTTCTATCATAATCATTGTGATTTCCTGAATACACATCTGACTTTTCCAATAGGGACTGGAGTTCCAATATGGTGCAGAGATACAGAATTGAATTTTTTTTACCCCAATCTGATAATTCTAGAGAAATTTGGTGGAAAAAGATGAGACTGAGGAGGGGTCAAAGGGCCAGGGTTGTAGCCCTGGATTTGAATTTGTTTCCTCAGCTGTTAAATGGGTCATAATTACACTTACCCTAGAAGGTAGAATGAATATGTGTTTGTTGAGGCTCAAATGAGATGGTGTGGAAGAAAATTATTCTAGACTAGGATTATGGTTCTCAGATTTTAGTGTGCAGTAAAATCACCTGGCAAGTTTGTTAAAACCTCATTCCCAGAGTTTCTCATTCAGTAGGTCTGGGTGTGACCTGAAAATTTGTGTTTCTAAAATGTTCCCAGGTGATGCTGATGCTACTGTCCAGTGACCGTATTTTGAGAACTTCTATTCTAAAACATCACTGTCCAACTAAACTTTCTGAGATGTCCTATATCTGCATTGTCCCATGCAGTGGCCACTAGCCATATGTGGCTAGTGAGCACTTGAAATGTGGTTAGTGGCACTGAGGACCTGCATTTTAAAAATTTTATTTAATTTTGGTGAGTGTAAATTTAGATTTAAGTCACCACACATGGCTGATGGCCGCCATAGTGGACAGTGTCATTCTGGAGCGGGTCTGACATTAGAGATGAAGAAATCAAGGCCCTCAGAAGCCCCTCCCTTGCCTTGTAGTCATATGGCAATTCTGTAGGTGACACTATGGCCAGCCTTCTTTGCCTTATAATATGGGGACATTTGAGTTTTTTGGAGATTTTTTTGCTGCTTCAAGGTCTAGGTGACTGAAAAGAGTAGATGAGAAGATAGACACACTTATTGGTTCATGCAGATGAGAGATACAGACACAGCATACAATCAGCAGGTGAGGTGTGTGCTTGGGAGACTAGCACATTTCTGTCTAAAACTGTACATGGCCCGTTAGTCTCTTCCTCTTCTTTTTTCCTTTTTAAGATCATCCTTGATATTCATTTTAGACAGATTTCTTTTACCTGTAGAAAAAGGCTGAATGAAAGAGGAGGAACCTTCAAACTTTTTTCAGAGGGGAATCACACTAATGCTTACAATGATCTAAACTTTTAGGGCTTGTTGTTGTTGTTGTTATGTGCCATCAAGTCAGACCCGACTCATAGCGACCCCCCCTTGGGTTGCTGAGGCAATATCACTACAGAAGTAGATTGCCCAACCTTCCTTCTGAGGAGTGGCTGGTGGGTTTGAACCGCCAGCCTTCTAGTTAGCAGTCAAGTGTCTTAGGCACTATGCTACCAGAGCTCCCTTTGGAGCTTAAGAAAGCTTATTTAATTCAGTCCTTGGCCTCAGTGGTCAAAGAGGTCTCAGATCCTTTCTAGAACAAGATTCTGCCTTTCTACCCAGACTGTTCACTGTCAAATCTCATAGACCATGAGATTCTGAGCTGCAAGGAATTCTATGATTCTAACATTGCAAATCTTGAGAAGGTAGAAGATTAATTCTTCCCTAATGAAATTGAGATGTTTGAGGCTCCTTGGATAGAAATGGGAAGAGAGGTCACAGAGTAGATTCTTCCCACTGAGTTTCATCTCAACAGCTGGACCTCCAAGGCAAGCTCTATGTCCTTTGCACCTGTGCACCCTTTGCCGAATTTAGGACATTCCAGCTGCCTCCTTGACATCTCACTTGGGACCCCAATAGGCATTTCAAACTTAATGTGCTGAAAACCAAACTTTTCCCTTTCCTGCTCCAACCTGACCCTCCTTGAGTCTTCTCCATTTCAGAGTACATTATCTACCTAATTGCTATGATTTTTCCTCATACCACCCCAATTCTGCAGAACTTAGTTCCAAAATTTAATGAATCTGTCCACTTCTTCCCACTTCTACTGCTGCTATCCTAGATCAGGTCACCATCATCTTTCACTTGGATTAATTGAGTAGACTCCTAAGGAGTCTTCCTCCTTCCCACACCTGCCTCTCTGTGATTTATTCTCCACATATCCACCAGAGTGATCTTTCTGAAGATTTCCTTGCTTAAAACCTTTGAATGGCTTCTGTCATGCATTGAATTTTCTCTCAGAAATATGTGTCAGCTTGGCTATGCCATGATTCCCAGGATTGTGTCATTATCCTCCATTTTGTGATCCTCCATTTTATGTGTTGTAAATCCTAAACAAGATAGATTGACACAGTGGCTGCAACAATGGACTTTGAAGCTGGCACAGGACCGGACAGTGTTTCACTCTATGTTGTACATAGGGTTTTTATGAGTTGGAGCTGCCTTGACGGCACCTAACAGCAACAGCAACAACATATGTTAAGGAGGCAGGATTAGTGTGGGGCATATCTTGAGTCATAGCCTTACAACAGGGCATGACTCAAGTCCCACCCTGACTCATGTCTCACCTTTACTTAAGTCATACCCTTACTCAAGTCATACCCTTGTTTTGAGTCACACCTTTTATGTTACAAGAGATTAAAGGAGAGAAAAGTGAGCAGAGAGAAGAGGGACTGTACTACAACCAAGAAAGAAGAGCCAGGAACTGAGTAGGTCCTTTGGACCCTGTGCTGACCCTCCTAGACCCTGGGGCAAGATTGATGCCAAGATACATGGACATCTCCAAGGAATTGCCAGGCCCACAGATGTTGAAAGGAGACAAGGACCTTCCCCCAAAGCTGACAGAGAGAAAGCCTTCCTCTAGAGCTTGTGCCCTGAATTTGGACTTCTAGCCTCCTAAACTGTGAGAGAATAAATTTCTTTGTTAAAATCATCCATTTGTGGTATTTCTGTTATAGCAGCACTTGGTAACTAAGACAGCTTCCCACTGCCCTTAGAACAAAATCTAAACTTTTTTGTAATATGACTGATAAGACCCTACCTTTCAACTTGCATCATGAGCTGGCTGCCATTCTCCCTGATTTTAACTTGCATCATTTTCTCCCACAAACATTCTAAGCTCAGCTGCATCTCAAGGCCTTTGTACCAGCTGTTATCTCTTCTTGGAATGCTCTCCCCCTAGCACTTTACATGGCTGGCTCCTTCTCATCATTAGATCTCAACCCGAACATTATCTCCAAAGAGACCTTCCCTGACTTCCCAGATAAAGTAGCCTTCCCCTCTACTAGTCATTCTCTATCTCATCACTCTTTTTATTTTCTGTAGAGCATTTATCACCAAGAAGCATGATTTTGTTTATATATTTGATTACTCCTTTACTGTCTGTCTTACTCCATTAGAAGAGGAGCTAGTAGCAGCCTTAGGAGCTGAGTTCAGGATGTACCTGGCACATTAAACACACACATGCACAGACAAAGCAGTTGCCATCAATTCTGACTCATGGTGACACAGTGGGGTTCAATATCTATTTCTTACCTAACTACATATGCACATACATACATACTTGTGAATTCAGTTGAGTCAGCCACTTAACTGGGAAGGAAAATTCTGCCAAGATCTCATAGTCCCGTACCTCTAAGACTCAGGATCTTCTTGAACCTCCTTCCTCCTATGCTCAGCCCCACCCTCTTACAGATACAAGATTTGAGATCCTGAATATTTAGCTGTGCTTTGATTACTTAAAGACTCAGTAGGAGGGATCCACTCAGAAACAGGGAATTTAAGTGAGTGCTGAAAAATGGAATTGGTATAGAGTAGAGGAGGTAGTCCAGAGCTCTGGTGGTGTAGTGCCTAAGGCACTTGACTGCTAACCAGAAGGCTGGCAGTTCAAACCCACCAGCCACTCCTCGAAAGGAAGGTTGGGCAATCTACTTCCATAGTGATATCACCTCGGAAACCCAAGAAGGGGTCCCTATGAATCGGGTCCGACTCAAAGGCACATAACAACAACAACAACACAACAGAGGAGGTAGTAACCAGAAACCAAACCCATTGCAATTGAGTTGATTCCAACTCACAGTGACCCCCACTGGGTTTCTGTGATAGTTGGAGCTGTGTGTCAACTTGGCTGGACCCCAGTTCTCTGTGGTTGTTCCCATGATGGGATCAGATGACTGTGTTCTAAGTGGCCAATCTGCCCAAGGGGAGTTTCCCTAGGGGTGTGGCCTGCTTCCAGGATATCCAGGGACATCCTGGGAAGAGAGACATTCTTTGAGGGATTGGGACCCTGGTGTGTTGACTACAATCTTCTGTGAGTGAGCAGCCCACCTCTCGGCCTGGAGATCTTGGATTCATCTTTCGTTGGAGTCAACAACCATTGTACTGCCTGCCAGCCTTTAATTTCTCGGCCCCCTGAGTTTGCGGAAGCTAAAGCTGCCGCCAGCCTGACGTTTCCTCCAGGGACTTTGGACTTGCCGGCTTCTATACGTTTGTGAGCCATTTTCCTAAGATAATTTTTTTTCTCTCTCTCAATCTCTATATATACGCTTTGCTGGTTTTTGTGTTTCTCTAGAGAACTCAATCTAACACAGTTTCCAAGGAAGTAAATCTTTTTGGAAGTAGATTGCCCTGTCTTCCTTCTGTGGAGTGGCTGGTGGGTTTGAATCACCAACCGTCTGGTTAGCAGTCCAATGCGTTAGACACTGCACCACCAGAGGATGTAGTAACCAAACCAAAAAACCAAACTTACTGCCATCGAGTCAATTCAACTCATAGCGACCCCTCCTTGGGTTTCATGGCAGTATCTCTACAGAAGTAGACTGCCCAATCTTCCTTCTGAGGAGTGGCTGGTAGGTTTGAACTACCAGCCTTCTGGTTAGCAGTCAAATGCCTTAGGCACTATGTCACCAGAGCTCCCTATTTCCATGCTCCTTACTAAGAGGTAGTAAAGAGCATGAAAATAGCTTTAAACATGCATCAACTTTGTGTTGTGCTCTACCTAAACTTCCACCTGTTGACCTTAATAATTTCAAATGTTTCTGTTCAGCTTCTGTCTCAGAACCCAAATCTTGCTTTTTCACCTCAGACAAGATGAACATCCAGCCTTCTCTCAGGCCTGTTGATAGGATCCCTATTCTGCTTCAGTGGTCAGCTGCTGTCAGAAGCCCCATTGGAGCCACCACCTCAGAGGCACACAAGGCTGGCCACCCTCCCTTCCATCACCTCCTGCAAACCTGCTGTATGCAGAAGATAATGTATTATGTTATTATGTTCACAGACAGGCTAATAATTCTCAGTGAAGAGAAATCCAGCAAGGGGGGCCAAGGGGAATTTGAGACACTGGGCCTTCCAGTTGCTTCTCCCAGTGAATTACTAAGAAATCTCCCCCTCATGCCTGAGCAGGGAGGGCCTTTGTTTCAGACACTGATCTTAGTCCTCAGGGGATCTGCCATGACCTGGTAAAAGAGGGTGGATCTTAAGCCCCTTCCTCTTGCCCTCCTCCATCCTGCCTTCCTCCCTCCCTCTCTCGCCTGCCTCTCCACCATGATCTTGTGCCTTCTTCCAAACCAGTTTTCCTTTGCGATCTCCTGCAGTTTGCAGACAGCCTAACAAAGAGCCTCAATAAAGCCATAGGCGGCAGACGGCTTATCAAGATGAACCTCTTTGCTCTGTGTCCGGGCTGTCACCTCGGTGCTGCTTTGTCATCATAGATGGCAAAACAAAACAGCTGCTCTCCACACACACACAGAAATCATCTGTGTTGGGGACCATCACTCCCAGGAGTCAGAAATGCCATCTCTTACCTCCTAGCTCTTATATCTGCCATTTCCTTCCTTCTCCTCTTCTTCTGCAGCATAGCCTGGAGGCTGTGAATTTACCTAGATTGAGAGCTGGAGGTTCCTAGGTCCTAATCCAAGCTGGGAACCCAGCAGATGCTCAGAGAATACTTAGGTCAAAGAGTGCCAGTACAAGATGGGAGACCAGAGAGCTCCATCCACCTCCTCGTTTTACAGGATAGGAAACGGAAGCCCAGAGATTTGAGTGTCCAATAAATAGCTAGTTATGAGAGATCAGTCTAGACTCTTGGTCTCTTGATGCTTGCTCTTGGGGTCTTTCATCTTTCCCATTCCTCACTCAGTTGACAAGAAGGCACAGAGGCGTGGGGGACATAAGGTCAAATGAAGCAGGTCCTTTTTCTTGAACAGCTCACCATATAGGAAAGGACGTTGAATCACACCACACAAAGCCTCTACACAACATTTTCCACCATAAGAACCACTAAAACCAAACCAAACTCACTGCTGTCAAGTCAGATCTGACTCATAGCGATCCCTCCTTGGGTTTCTGAGGCGATATCACTATGGTAGTAGATTGCCCAATCTTCCTTCCAAGGAGTGGTTGGTGGGTTTGAACCACCAGCTTTCTGGTTAACAGTCAAATGCCTTAGGCACTATGCCACCAGAGCTCCTGATAAGAATCACAGGTGATCAGAAAAGACATTCAAGTTCTTTGAAAGAATCAAGGAATCAGGGAAACTTCATAAAGGAGCTGAGTTATTGAAGGAGTGGGAGACAGTCCATGTGTGAGGAGCACATTTCAGGTGCACAGAAGGATGTGTGTTTCAATGGAGATGAGGAAGCAGGAGGGTGTTTAGGGAAAGGCAGGGGCTTCATTTGCTTGAAAGACAGGACCCGTGTGGCACCTGTGCATGGAAGGAACCTACTTGGAAGGACCAGATGAGAGGCAAGAAGCTCCCAAGGGGTAAAAGCTGTTCTCTCCTCTTCTGGCAGAAGTCTCTGGTACTGCCACAGAATAGAAACCAGGAGAGCCAGAGATGGCATGTCACCAGCAGAGCAGGCAGAAAGGAGGGTGCAAGGGTGTCCTGAGTCAAGGGGGCTTCTCAACTCCCATCCCCAGTCCTGGCTGTGACTTTCCTGAGGAAAGCAGCTGAAATGGAAGAGGGACACTGGGACATCGATGACATACTGCCAACACATCAGCTGGCTGTCAGGTAGGCTTGAAGAGATGTACAGGAAGGGTCATTTAGGGGTCAGTGCTTAAAGCTGGAAGATAGGCCTCCTCCCTTACTTGGATGTTGGATCAGACACTTTTCAACTCTCAGAACAACAGTTTCTTCAACTCTGTGATGTCTGAGTTTTTGAATAGCTGTCTTTCCCCTTGGCATGCCAACCCCACTGTAGATAAGAGAAAAGAATTTAGAGAAGCCAGCTGAGTTTTCTCCTGGTTCCGCCAGGGCTCATCCCAGGGCACTGAGGGCACTGCCTCAAGCTTTTGTGGGGCAACCCACCCTGAGGCCTCCAGCCTGCCTTCGCTGCCCTTTTGCTCATACTAATGGTCCTGACTTAGGTGCTGAAAACTTTGGTCAGATCCTGAAGCTCAGTGACCTCTGTATAGCTGTGTGACCAATGGCTTTGTGTGGCTCAAGGTCCCGTTCTGGAAGACTATCAGGCCTGTCAGCCCCACCACCCCCTTTATACTCTTCTAGAAAGAATCACCCTTTGAGGGAGAGAAGAACTCAATTGTTCCTCCTTCCACCAGAGAATGGAGATGCCGCCTG
The DNA here is from genome assembly GCF_000298275.1 of Orycteropus afer afer. Lineage (NCBI taxonomy): Eukaryota > Metazoa > Chordata > Mammalia > Tubulidentata > Orycteropodidae > Orycteropus > Orycteropus afer. Next base: position 3,340,362 of record NW_006921627.1, on the reverse strand, counting down.
CATATCTCTGAAACAGGAGACCGGCCCAGCCTTTCAGGCAGTCTTGGTGGGGACAGTCAGCTGGCTGGCTCTGCATCTGGGTTCTGCCCCTCTCTCCCCACAGGGAAAGAGAGAGAGGAGAAAGGGACAGAGGAGGGGAGGCAGCTGGGGGCGAGAGGGAGCTTGGAGGCGCGTGTGGAAGGACAATAGAGATATACAGTAAAGCAGCTTTCCTATTCCCCGGAGCTGGAAGCGGTTAACCCCTGGCGCTTTTTCCACTGAAATGTGAACATTTCCAGGGTAACGCTGCCCGCCCCGGCCGAGAGCCTCTGGTGTGTGCGCGCCTGTGTGTGCCTTCGCCTGCGCGTACTGCTGTCGCTGTCATCACAGATGTACCCCCAGCTGTCACTCCACTGCTCCGTCTCTTTGCTCGCTCGCACACGCGCGCTCTCTCCTCCCTCTCCCCTTTCTCCTCTCTCCGCCGTCCCTCCCTCTTTCCTTCTCAGTTTGTTATTGACCCAGCGCCCTGTCCCCTGGCAGCTGCCTGCCGGTCGCCGCCGTCTGCGGCAGGCATTCCATCTCTGTCCTGTGTACTGCGTGCCTGCCCCGGTTCCCGGTGAATTGGGGTGACTTGGGCATCTGCGCCCACTGCGCTCTGCCTGGCGGTGGTGTCTGGATCTCTCCGGGAATCCCAGGAGGGGCTCACTGGAAGGAGTAGAGCTTAAGGGGCTCACAGGGTGAAGAAAGGTGAGTGCTAGACGGCTGGTGGGAAAGAATGGCAGGCTGGGTTTTCCGGGTGTCTGGGGCATGCAGGCTGGGGGACCATCTTTGCTGGTCTCTTTGCCCTGCACAGAGAGCTGCTGGATGGTTGCGGCTGCCTCCTGCCTGGAGCAATTGCTGGGGCTTGGGAAGCTGCTCAGGACCAGACGCCTGGGCATCCTGAAGGTCCAGAACACAGATGACTTGGACCTTATGGTGTTGGGACATGAGCTGTGGATTCTCTTGGGGGTGGGGAGGCATGCTAGGCTAGGAGGTGGGGAAGGACGGCAGTGCTGGTACCAGTTGACAGCCCTGGGTAGCATAGAAATCGGCCCCTGCAGCACAGGGAGAGCTAGCCAAGAGCCTTGTGCTGTCTGCATGCCTGGATCAGCACAGACAACCCCGAGAAACTTGGGTGCTATGGGAAGGGGGGGGGACAGCAGCCAGGGTGTTGGTGACAGGGCTGGTGCAGAGAAAGGCAGGGGGTGTCAGGGTGGAGGACTGCCTGAGGCCTGGGAACAAACCATGGGCACTGGGCCACTTTAGAGGTTACCCCCAAAATGGGGTGGCTGGCCTTAAATAAGAGTGCAGAAGAGCCTGCTTCTAGCTGGACATGGGTCCCTGCCGCCATGGGAGAAGCCTCCCTGGTGGGGGTGTGGCTGGAACTGGACTCAGAGGAGCCATCTTCTCTTCCTTGGCAAGCCCAAGGCCCTGCTTGGCCCTTGCATGCTTGAGGCCAAGGCTCAGAAAGTAGGCTTATGAGACTCTGCCCCTTGATTTAAGCTGTGGGCTCAGCTTAGGGGGAGAGGGTGGTGCAAAGCTAAGCCATCCCGCCCTGTGGGGCACGGTCACTATGGGTTGCTCTCAGTAGCCCCAAAGCCCAGTGCTGACAATGCCAGAGAGGAGCAGTCTGGCCAGGAGTTGATTGCTCCAGTCCTCACACCTCCCAGCAGGTCTTGGGCTTGGTCCTCTGCCCTGAGCTGTCTGCATTTCTGGGGAAGTGGGGGGATGGTGGTGATGATGATGTTGGCACCTGGCTGTCAGGCTTACTGGGCATTGCCTTGAGTGGCTCAGATTGACACCCTGCTGCTTAGATAACTACATGAGTGAGGGGAGGGACCAAGCACGTGGCAATGGGGTGGGGGAAGTCCAGCTGGTAGGGAAACCCAACAGCAGCTTCTGTGCTGAGAAGAGCCCATATCCTCCCACCCCCACTCCCCACTGGCAGAAAGTCTCTGGCACTGCCAAAGAAGGGAGACCAGGAAAACCAGGGATGGTGGAGGTAGAAGGAGGAGGAGGTTTCTTAAGCAACCGATCTGACTTGTTTGGGGTTTGGCTGGCAGCTGCGTCTGGGGCCCAGATATGAGCAAGCCCTGTTCCCATGTCTCAGACATGGAAGCTGGGGGGCACTTCCATTGGGGCTGCTTTCGTGTGAGTGGGCAGAGTGGAAGGTGGCATGGGAAGGGATTTGTGTGTAACAGTTGGGGGTGTCTGGGGGAGCTCTGAGGATGGGGAGAGGAGGAAGAAGTCAGATAGTCTTTCCCCTTGCCCCAGGCCTCCTTCCTTCCACACCAAATCAGGCCTCCCCAGCTCGCCCTTCCTCCAGTGGCCTTCCCCTGACCCTGGCCTCAGGCAGTGCACAGACAGGCCAGAGCAGTGACCTCAGTGGTCACTCTCAGCTCATTCATAATGGACCGAGGTTGTTGTCATGAGTATTGACTCAGGGACCTTTCTCTTCCACGTCCCAGAGGATCTGTTTGAGATTGGGAGTACTGGACAAGGAAACAAGGGTGCAGGCATCTGGGAGTGAAAATGGGGCATGGAAATGTTTTAGGATGAACTAGGAGGGTATATATCCATTCCAAGTATGAATCTAGAGATTTTTTAAAACCTGCCTTCTTGCTGCCTGTGCAGTGTGTGTATGGGCATCGTGGGAGGGGAGAGATCTAGAATGTTTCCTAGAAGGGTAGCCAGGCTACCGGCAGCAGCTGGAGAGCCCAGCCTCCCTGTGGGTCCCAATGACATATACTTCCTGGAGCCCCTCTGTATACAGGGCTTAGGACAGTGGTTGCCCTGCTGTCCAAACTCCCTCTTAGCCCTCCTTCCTGGAGTGGGGAGGGTGCTGCTTTTGCAGGCTGAAGAGGGGACCACATTCTGGCTCTGCCTCTTACTGGCATGGTGACCTTCACCTCTCTGCAAAATGAAGAGGTGTGTATATGTGTATGAGTGTGCAGATGCCCCTGAAGGCATCTGTTTTGCTCCTAAAATTCTGTGAGTCTTGGATGTGGAGGGGGCACAGAGGCCTTGTCCTGAGCCAGGGAATTTTAATCAAGGAGAGGGACCAGGGAAGGGAGAACACGGCAGGGCTAGCACCATTCCCCAGGAGTCAGGAGATCTCAGGTTCAGATACAATAGGCATTATAACTGCTTGTGTGGCTTGCACACTTGACTTTCCAGGGCTCAGGTCCTCATGTGTACACCATGGGGGTTGGCCCAGGGGCTGCTGAGATCCAAAGTTCTTGTTATTATCTCCTGGGGCCTTAGGGGGTTCAGGAGAGGGATAAGACCCTGGGGGCTGATGGCTAGATATTAAAGACAAGCCTCAGAGGGAGGGTGTGGAGACTAAGCCTTCTGTTCTAGCTGGAGTTTGAGCAAACCCACCTCAAGGATTAACCTCGGCTATAGAAGTGGATGGAGCAGAAGCATGGACAGGTCTGGGACTGTGTCATCCTAACCCTAACCCCCTGCGATGAATGAGAGCACCAGCAGGCTGCTTGCTGGCCCATGGGCCAAGGCACTGCATGAGGGAAGCTGCTCCCACCCCTGAGTCTCCAGGGGTTCTGCAGCCCACTCAGCTCTCTGTAGGAGCACGTGGAACCTACTGCTCCTACTTGCTGCCTCCTGCTCCATCACTACCTCCCCTACCACCAGCTTTCTTGGAGCTCCCTGCCAACCTTTCCTCACCTCAGCTCTCAACCCTCAGCCCAAAGCATTTCTAGAAAGCCCCTTTCATCTCCCTCCGCCCCCAGATAAGATGTTGGCCTTCCAGGACTTTTCATCAGTGTCTCTGTAATATTATTGGAAAGAGAGGAAGCTAGGAGGGGAAGACTTGGCAGTCACAAAGCTTTGGACTCTGCATTAGTAGGATGGGGATAAGAACACCTGTCCTCAGCTCTAATGAGACAGTGGATGCAGAAACTGTAAAGTGCTGTATAAGTGAAAGGTTGCATTTCCTTTATTCTGCCTTTCTATACTAGGAACCTCCACATGTAAAGAACAGACTAAGAAGCCTATAGAGGCAGCCAAGTTAGGGGCTTTGACACCAGACTGCCTGGGCTCATAGCTGCATTCTTCCACTTGCCTAACCTCAGGCAAGTGACTTAACATCCAGTGCCTCAGTTTCTCCCATCTGTAAAACAGTGTTAATAACATCACTGGTTTCAGAGAGTTGATGTGAGGATTTAGAATTCTGTATAGGTTTTTGTGACTATGGTTATGGTTTCTCCTCATATAGAGCTGCCACACAGGAGGGACTAACGTCAGTATTTATCCTACTCGCTCAGGTCCTAGTTAGCTGTGCAATGGGTCCTCACGCTGATTCAGGTCCATGCCTTTACCTGGTGTCTGACCTCAGGAGCCTGACCAACAGCTTCCTCAGATGTGGCTATTAGTCCCTACCTAGGAGGTGCCAGTGTCTGCTGGGACATGAGATGTGATCTGGCCTCCAAAAAACCAAACTCACTGCCGTTGAGTCAGTCCTGACTCATAGGGACCCCTCCTCCTTGGGTTTCTCAGACAGTCTCTCAATTGAAGTAGATCACCCAGTCTTCCTTCCGAGGAGTGGCTGGGGGGTTTGAACCGCCAGCCTTCTGGTTAGCCTGCAAATGCCTTAGGCACTACACCACCAGAGATCTGACCTAGGGCTTCTCAAACTCAGATCTGGATAGGAATTACCCGAGGATGCTGTTAAAGTTTGCAGATTCTCATTCTCTTGGTCTGGGGTGGGGCCTGAGAGTCTGCATTTTCAGCAAGCTCCCAGGTGAAGCCAGTGCTGCTAGTTCATGGGCTACATTTTGAGTAGCCAGGGGCCAGAGCTCAAAGTCCTATGCTTCTGGTTTTGGGGTTTCCCACTGGCCTGCTCTTAGCTCCCCAGGCTCTATTCTCCAATCCTGGTTTTCTCTGCAGAGCTCAGTGAAGGAGGCCCAGGGACCTGCTGGGTTCCCTCTGATCTCTCTGTCTCTGGGACTTGGGCAAAAAGCCAGGCAAGGATGAGGAGCAGGTCTGGCATCTCAGAACTGATGAGGTTATAGGACTTAGAGATGGGAGATTTTCCTGGCAGGGCCCACCCCACTTTGATTCTTCCCCAGTTTCCACCTGGGTAGGGACTTCCCTCCCAGACTGTGTTAATTTATTTCAGCAGCCGGCCAGCGCCTGCTGCAGCAGCTGCTCTCCAAGCTTCTCAATATAGGTCACCCCCTTTCCTAATGAGGCTGGCTTCTTCTGGGGGCAGGAAGGGTTGCTTGGTTGGACATGTGTTTGTGGGTGGAGGGCTAAGGTATACGAAGTGCTGGGTTTTGGCCTCACATCTCACTGAGGGTCACCTGTGGGTGCCACCCCATTTATGATTTGTCCCCCTGCTGGGCATGCCTTTCCTCCCACTCCTACCATCAGATAGGCTCTGACACCCAGCCAGAAGCCCAAGAGGCTGATGGAGTAGCGTTAGCTATCCCAGAGAGCTCAGGGTCTGGGAGTGGGGGGGCTTGTTTTTGTCACATTTCTCCAGAGGATACCAGGGTCAGCAGTGTCCTGCCACCTCTGATGACAAAGTCTATGCATTGTAGGGACTTGAGCAGGGGACATCTTGGGGATGGGGCATCAGGACCTGTTCTCTAGGCTAGCTTCTCCATTGATTGGCTGTTTGTAGCTCAACCCCTAGGCCCTTTACTGGGGGTGACACTGAGGGACGAAGATGAGTGAGGTGAGGTGGGAAAGAGGAGGTCTCTTTAGGGGAGGACAGGAGCCTCAGGTAGAAATAAGGCCTGAGCTTGAGTGGGAGGGTTTTACCACCAGCTGTCTCCCTAGAGGAAGCCAGAGAGTGGGAGCAGAAGACTGGGTGTGTCTGCAGACTGCATATGGTCCTGAGCACAGGAAAGTTCCTGGTTTAGGGACTGCCCTGGAGGGGTTTTCTCTAGACCTTACTTCTAGGCTGGAGGTAGCTCTGTACATCTGTGTGCTGGGGGCATTTGGGAACTGGGAGGCTCTGGCTCTGCCACCCAGGCTTTGGCATCTGAAGATGAATGCTAGAGGGTTGCCAGCAAAGTGTGCATGTGTGTATGTGTGTGCATGCAAGTGTGTGAATGTGTGACCGTGTGTGTGTGTGCATGCATGTGTGTGAGTGTATGTGTGTGTCAGCACTTTCTTAACTGCACAGCTCTTTGTGGGAGTGTGTTTGCATCACGTGCTGTGTATGGAGCTCCAAGCACGTGTCTGGGGAGGCCTGTGTGTGCACCTTGCTCTGTGCACACATAAGTTATTTCCCTTCAGGGGCCATTGTCACCGGACAATGGGTGAGCAGCCTGCCACCCAATCCCTGACCAACTGTGTGACCTTGGGCAGGTTAGTCATCCTCTCTATGCTTCAGGTGGTCTTTGGCTTACCCAATATTGCACAGGTGCTGTGAGTTCTTGATATGAGGTCTCTTGCTGAAGTAAGGGAGATTGTTCTAAGATGAGGGTCCAAAGCATGGAGAGAGGGTGGGCACTGCTGTCCCTTATGGCAGTCTGTGAAGGCATGTGAGTGAGGGGCAGAAATACGCCCTCTACAGTGAACAAGTCATATAACATGCACTCTATGACAGTCTACACCTGTCTGGGGATCAGGAAGAGAGAAATAAAACCATGTATCAGCTTGGTGGGACTGGGAAAGAGAGATGTTTCCTAGACCTTCCGGAGGCTGCTGAGGGCCCCTCCCCACAGAGGAAGGGAGCTGGTATTTCCTCACCTCTATCATGTGCTCAAGTCCAAGCTAGGAGCATTCACCAGATTATCTCCCAAGAGAGTGTGCAATAAGTATAGTAAATGCTAATTTTCTTCCCTTAATTAAATTGCTCCTCTCAGAAATTCCACCCAATAAGTCATGGTCATCACTTGCAGAGTTAAGAAAGCTGAGACCCAGAGAATTTAAGCATTGTCCAGGGTTATGCAGCCAATGAGCTGCTGGACAGGAATTCTAACCCAGTGCCCTTCTCACTCCACAAATGTGAGTCAGGAGCCTGCTGGGGCCTGGACCCTGAGAGAGCTGGAAAGTGATAGGCCATACTAGGCTAAGATCTCCTCCACTCCTTTTAATCCTAAAAGCAGGGTGGGGACTGGGGCTGCTGCCACTCCCACCTCTGTGCCAGTCAAGAGGCTGGGAAAGGCAGGAGGCTGCATTTCTTGTGACCCCTGTGCTAGCCTTGCCAGGCCCTTTACAAGCAGATCCCTGAAGCTCTGGAGGAGAGAGACAGAACCCAGAGCAGCAGGCCCAGGGCTACCCCCATTCTCAAGCATGGTGCCCTTGCTGGGAGCAAAGCTGACGATCCTGGATCCTGCCTGGGGTTGTATTCTAGTTTGAGCACTGCCAGCTGGAGGCAGACCCCACAAACAGCACCGGCCACCATGGTGGCTCTGTAAGCAGGGAGGGCTATGTGTGTGTCTGTGCTGCTGTGAGGGGATAGAGAAGAAGAGGGGAGGTGGGGGAGAGGAGAGGTGACAGGAGCCGCAGCAGGACCCTAACGCCTGAGGGAAAACCAGCTTCTCGGGATGCTGCGGTTTCTGAGCTGAACACTCAAGCTTCCCGGCAGCTCGATCCACCTCCTCAGCTGTCAGCTTAACTCTGCCATTGGCTCCTGAGGCTCCTAGAATTAAACAGGCCTCTGGGAGAGGGGAGAGGGGAGGCTGCAATAGGAATTACCAGGGGACAAATTTGGCAGCCAAGGAAGGTCAAACTCTGGAAGCCAACCAGAAGCAGTAGGGTGAGAGTAGTGGGCTTGGGGATCGTGTATGCTCTTTGGGGAGCTGAGAGGGAGATGGGGGTGTCAGCTTAGTCTTCTGCCATCTCATTTCCCACCTCACCCTGCACCACATGCAGGAATAGCAAAACAGCCCCTCTCCCACTCCCTGATGGAGGGATGGGAGTGGAGGCTGGCTCCCAGCTGATTGCTTTTGGCCTCATCTGCAGGGAGGTGGGTACTCCAGAGAAGGGGCTGTGCCCCACTTACTGATGGTGCTGGGGCAGCACAGATCCTGGGACCCTAGAAAAGGTGAGTTCTGCCTTTGTCCTCTTTGAAAAAGGAGCCTGCTTTCTGCCTCCCCTGGCTGTCCTTGCCCTGCTCTTCGCTGCACTCTAACCCCTTCCCTCCATGTGTCTGTCTCTCCTGTGTGAGCAGCTGCTGCAGCATGAACCCCCTGAGCTGATGAGTCTTATTATAGACCTGCTGGTGGAAGACGGAGCACTGCAACTCACCTCTAAGGCGACGGTGGAGGGGGAACCAGGGAGCCACCCAGTGGCCGGCCTGCAGACCCCAAGAAGGACCCTGTCACTGCCTCCTCAGGGCACATGGTAAGAGGAGCAGTGGGGTCAGGGAGTGGTGTGAGGGAACAGGTGCTAGCTGGTGCCTGTGACTGCACTCTGCTACCTAAGAGAGATGTCCCTCCACTTCCCACCTGTGACACCAGAGACGCAATAAGAAGAGTCAGGAAGAGGCTGGGGTGGAGACAATGCCTGGGTCCTACAGCCCAGAGCTCAGCACAGTCACAGATAGCTGTGGCTCTTGGCAGATGCCCTTGCTCCCTGCCCCATGCCCAATCACCCGAGGCAGAAGGTTTCTTTGCTTCTCTCTCTCTACTCCCCTTGTACCTCCCACACTCCTCCCACCCCCACTCCCTGGAGGACTCATAACTGAGCAGAACAGGAGAGGGAACTACAAGAAGTGTAAAGAGACACCCAGTCCTCTCCCTAACCCCTGGGCTGGAACGAGACCTCCACTGACTGTTTCTCAGCCAGCTCTCTCTCTCCCAGGACTGAGAGGCCACGCACACCAGGGGCTCTTCTCTCCCTGGAGGTGCAGGGTACAGAGAGCCTTGGGACTCAGCACCATGCTGGCACTGGGCAGTGGCCCCAAGCAGAGGACCAGGCTTGCCCTGCAGTGGAAGCAGATCTCCTGTGAGTACGCCCTAGCCACAGGAGGAGGGCATGGTGGGAGGGGGTGCAGAGTGTGATGGTCAGCAGGACATGAATGCTACATTCAGAGCTGTGGGAATGCCAAAGAAAGAGTTGCATGTTTTGACTTCCTGAGTTTTAAATAAACTGTGTGGTTTCCAACTTGTCCAGAATGTGTTTAACAGACTGGCTGGAGCAGAGGGATGCTGTCTGCCCTCTGCCCCCTGCTGGTGGTCCCAGTTCATGCCAAGCCCTGTTGCTTTCATGGGGAGCTGCCTTCTTCTCTTGCCCTGGACATGAGCTGGGGGAACTTGGAGACCGCTCTTAGGCTCTTTATGCCTGGGTCTTCTCAACTTGAAAATGGAAGGAACTAGTGGTCCCTTGGGATGTGGTGCTAGAAAAGGCCTTAGGTATCTAGTCCAACCCCCAATTCTGTACATGAGGAAACTGAAGCCCTACATTCCCCATAAAGAGGAGTAAATGTTAATGGAGGCAGACCTTGTGAGTTGTGGGAGATGAAGAAGCCCTGAGAATTCTCTTTACAGGAGGTAAAGGAAAAGGTCAATGAGGGCTGGTTTGTCCAAGGCTGCAAGGTAAGAGGTAAGAAATGGTCCTGAGGGACTTGACTCTGCCTGACTTCTCCCCTGTGATCCACAACATAGGCAGACTGAATTATTCACCATGTGAGCAAGGCTGATCCCTGAGCAACTCAGATCCTCTTTCAGCCTCATTCTAGATCATTCAACACCTTACAATACAGGATTATATTTTATTGTCATCAGAGCTCTTCTGCCACCCTAGATTTCCAGGGGGGAAGGCAGAGAGTTAATTCTTTTTGAAATGCTTTCTTCTTTCCTGCTGCCAGTTCTTTCTTAGGGAAGTGGGGAAGGATAGTGGCATCTAGTTATGCTGATCCCTTTGAGGGGGAAGGTGGAGAGGTTGAATTTCTTTCTGAGGAAAGCTAAGTCTGAGGGATGTTGATTTTCAAATGGCATAAGGCTGACCTGACCACAAGTGGGCTCAGAGGGATTAAGGGGTGAGAGATAGTGGCAGGCAACCCCAGATGGCTGGAGAAGATCGCCAGTTGCTCATTTCCTATGACTGTGCTCATTTCTCATCAAAAGCAAAGAGGCTAAGGTATCAGCCTTGCGCTGTGTCTCTCAGCTGTCATCAATCCTTCTGTCCCTTTAAGCCCTGTCCCTTGGGACACCAGACACCTACCAGAGCAAAGACTCAAGAATGCACCTTCCAGGCACTCAGGTCAGGGTGGCTGTTGGCTCCTTGAGTGGAGTCTAGGGCTCTGAACCTCTCCACCACCCCTCCAGCTGGGGTCTTTCCTCTGGGCTCGGTGGGGCTGAATTTGGATGACTGATCTGGTGAAGTTGAACTGTCTGGAGCTCGTCCCTTTTCCTATTCACAGTGAGCAGGTTTCTTTGATGCTCAGAAGGAGTTAAGGAGGGTTTTAAGATCACTATTAGGAAGGGATGAGAGCCCTGGTAGCATAGTGCCTAAGACATTTGACTGCTAACCAGAAAGCTGACGGTTCAAACCCACCAGCTACTCCTCGGAAGGAAGATTGGGCAATCTACTTCCACAGAGATACTGCCTCAGAAACCCAAAGAGGGGTCATTATGAGTTGGATCTGACTCCATGGCAGTGCATTTGGTTTGTTTTTTGGTTATTAGAAAGGGATATTCAACAATGGAATGAACTATTCTGTTGTGACTATTCTCTGAGGGTCACTTCTCCAGCCCTTCTACAGAATGGACCCCATGCTTGCTACCAAAGGGATCCTGTGCAAAGATGGGGCCGGGAAAGGAATGCTGTTAATTGATCCTGTATGCAGAAATGCTGCCCTGCAACCCTTTGGAACTGGAGCCCAGGCTAAGGGCATATTTGACTTTAGGATAAAAATAAATATGAAACTTGTCCTGGGTCTCATGAGTTCCAGTGGCCCCATGCCCCAAGTATTCTTCAAGTTTGAAGTGAAATTGTGCATCTTAGCCTTGTTATTCCCACAGTGCTCTCTAGAGTGGTCCGCTAGGTAGCTTGGGCTCCTGATCCTCACACTGAGTTACTGACCCCATCTTGGATCTGGGGTTCACGTAAATTTGACAGCAGTTAAAGGTTGTAGGGGGCAGGGTTAGGAGTGCCCTCTCGTGCTCTCCCTTTTCCATGCAGAGTACATCTTAGCCTAGTGAAGCTAGGGGTTGGGGGTTGGGGTGCTGGTACAAAAGGGAATGGACCATCAGCATGACCATTTTCTCTTGGAAAGAGAGGATCTTTCTCCTGGCAGCTCTTCTAGAAGAGAAGAGTGGGAGCAGGTTTTCTGACATCCTTATATCCTTTTTTTTTGTTAACATCTATAGTGTCAGTGGGACTCAGGCTCCCAAAGAGATCAATTATGGGAGGTGTCATGAGCTGGGGTGTCCCTGTGGACCAGTATAGTTCATCCTCTAGGCTCAGGCCTTGGGGTCTGTGGGATCATAATCCATTAAATTGATTTCTTTGTCAGATGTGCTGCGAGACTAGAAGTCCTACTGATACCATGTGATGTCCATTAATAGAGAAGTGACTTTGGATTTGTTAATTATCTTTTTATGTGGTTGATAAATATTTGTGCATCAATTGTGGCTTGTGCTAAAAGGAGATCAAAGCAAGAGCCATTATACTATGAACCAGAAAGGAGGAAATAGAAGCAGGAGGTGGTAACCCCTGGTCTGTTGCTTTCTTTCTACCTGTCTATGGCCCCTTCCCCAGGGATCACCTGCTGGATCACCCTGTATGCTGTGGAGGCCCTTCCCCCCTGCCCTTTCTCCTGTAAGTGTGATAGCCGCATCCTGGAGGTGGACTGCAGTGGCCTAGGACTCACCACGGTGCCCCCAGACTTGCCCGCTGCCACCCGAACCCTGTTGCTCTTGAACAATAAGCTGAGTGTCCTGCCAAGCTGGGCTTTCACCAACCTATCCAGCCTGCAGCGGTTGGACCTGTCCAACAACTTCCTGGACCAGCTACCCAGCTCCATTTTCGGGGACCTGACAAATCTGACAGAGCTGCAGTTGCGCAATAACAGCATCAGGACCCTGGACAGGGACCTGCTGCAGCACTCACCCCTCCTCCGCCACCTAGACCTGTCCATCAATGGCCTGGCCCAGCTGCCCCCTGGCCTTTTTGATGGACTTCCAGCCCTGCGCTCCCTCTCGCTTCGCTCCAACCGCTTGCAGAACCTTGACCGGCTGACGTTTGAACCCCTGGTGAGCTTGCAGCTGCTGCAGGTTGGAGACAACCCTTGGGAGTGTGATTGTAACCTGCGTGAGTTCAAGCACTGGATGGAGTGGTTCTCCTACCGAGGTGAGCAGAGCCAGCCTGCTTGGGGGTGAGGGTTGGTAGGACCACTCCTGGCCTCATACTTTTTTCCTGTGACTGGTGCTGAGCCAGGGATAAGGTCAGGGGGAAAAAAGTAGTGACCCTATCTCTCTACCAGCTGTGCTAGAAGAGTCACACATTTCACCTTCAAATGATGAGCCATTAACCTTCCTATGGGCAAGCCAGAGAAGCTGGGTGCCGCTCTCCTTCCTCCCTCCCTCCTCTTCTTTCTTCTCTGTGTCACTTCTAGCCTCCCTTTCTCTTCTCTTTCTTTTGAAGACTGACTCACTGTAACCTGATCTCACTTAACGTAGGTTTAATGAGGGATCTTAAAGACACAGTATGATTTTTCTAGGCTCTTCAGCCCACCAGGTATGCCTCTGGGCTTCCCTGGCAAGGTAGAGGGAGGAAGAAAAACCACCCCCTTCCAGATAATACAGTCAACTCTGAAATACTCATAGTTACAGAAGGGTGGAATATAATTCCACAGATAAAACCAAATTTTTATTCTGATGATGATCTCAACTTCCTCTCCCAAGCATGTTTTTGTCAAAACTTTTAATAAGAAGCCAAATGGTTCTAGTTTTACTGTCTTTCCCTTTCCCCTTTCTTTAAACTGGGAAAGGGCTATAATGACCTATGAACTGATCAAATAAAGCAGAAAAGGAGAGAAGGGAAGTCAGCATCGTTAAAAGTGCCACCTCTGGGTTTGAATCTTGAATCTGCCACCTATTATCAGTGTGATCTTAAGAAACTTGATCAACCTCTCTCTGTGACAGCATGTGCATCTGTAAAGTGGGAAGAATAAGATACCTATCTCATAGCATTCCTGGGAAGATTGAATGAGGTATTCATGTAAGGTGTCTTGAAAAATGCCCAGCATTTAGTAAGTCCTCCATAAAATGTATTTATTTGCTTGCAGTAATCATTTCAATAATAAATGGACTTAATAAAACACAATTAAGGGCTCAGAACAAAGGAGCTGCTCAATGAACATTTTTCTGAATTAATAATATTGAAACTATGTGAAAATAATGACAATACTTTGCATCAGTCTTACTACTTTCATTTTCTATCAAGCCATAATCTCAATTATTTGCATTATGTTCTCATGCATTAGTTAAAAGCACTTTATAAAGTACCACACAAATGTTAGCCACTGTGATAATTTCTCCCACTTGTAAATGGGGAAATAATAATTTATTTTATTTAGTTTAAAAGTATCTTTTTATGTACATTATTTATTTTAATATTTATTTCAGCTAATTGAGATAGATATTATTCTTATTTTACAGCTAAGATAACTAAGACTCATAGGTAATTAAATAAGTTAGAAAAATTGCACAAGGTAGATAGCTAGGATTCAACTTCATGTCTTTTGACCAGGAAAATGTCCTTTTGACTCAGCACTATGGCTTATACAAGGTGGCCCTGGATGAACGTTTACTGAATGTAAGACTTGCTATGGGTCTCCCAAGCAGCCAGTGGCCCCAGGGAGGTAGAGGTCAAGTTTCTTCCTTAGGAAACATCCTTATCCTTTCATACAATCATTAGGAACTAAATCCTAGCACAGGAACTGGGATGAATTTGGGTCCAATATATGTATTTTCTGAGTTTTAAAATAGTATAATTGTTTTTAGCTTTGTTCTCCTTCAAAAAAAAAAAAATCTGGGATGTTCTTATCAGCATCCTGGGGAAAGATTGATGGCTACTGTATGAAGTTTGCAGCAGCTAGGCTGGGAGAGGTAACTGTCGGTGATGGAGTGAGTGGCTGGAGTCCGAGGCCATTTGGAAAGGTGGTCTGTTGCCTGGATCTAGATTTCACGGGAAGCTGAAAGATGGCAAAAATTCGACTTTCCCTTCCTAGGAGACATCTTGAAAGTTTCTTCTCCTTAGTTCCTCCATCTCTCAACCTACTATGCTCAGCATCTGTGCCTCCCCATGGTCATACCTGGCTTCACCATCACCATGAAGTTGCCATGGAGAGTCTGTCTACCTGTCATTGTCCACACCCTCTCTTCACCACTGGCTTCCTCTCCTGTGCTGCTCATATGTCTCTAGGATTCCCTCTCAAGTTTCCTTTGCACTGAGAGGTGCTATAGTTTGGGCATTGATGGGGCCAGTGGGTTGTCCTTATAGGAAAACGAAAACATCTTTGTCCAATTTTTTTTCTCCCTACTCCAGGGAAGTACTCTTAGACAACCAAAGGTTCTGCATAGACGATCAGTGACTGTGGCAGTGGCTTTTGGCTTCTGTCCTTTTTGCAAGAGAGAAGAATCCTGGAGGGACAAGATACTGTGTTGAGGACAGTGTCCCAGGTTCACAGATAGGCAATGAGCAGCCAGATTCAGGGTCAAAAAGAAGAATAGACTTGTAGTCTAGGCAGGGACTCTTGGCTCTCTCTTTACACTGACAGCTCTTCCCTGAGCACTTTCAGTGTTAGCGTTGTCTCACATGCTGTGGATCAGTTTGACTCTGGAGAGGGCAGCCTTGATTGAAATGGTTGCGTACTTACCTAGAACATGGAATAATGATGATATCCATTCCCATGGCTTTTGCAAGGGTTAAATGATGTGAAATATGTAACTGATCTACTGTGGTATGTGACTTAATAAATGTAAGTCTCCCTCCTTCCTTCCTGTGCTATAGATAGTGATTCCATATTGGCAACATTGTTGATAGAAACTATGCCTTCTGGGCCTTCCATTTTGGGGACCTAGTCATAGGGAGAGGAACTCTAGGTTCTGACAGCCTGATTAGCCTCTCCTTTTTTTCTCCCCTGGATGCAGGGGGGCGCCTGGACCAGCTTGCCTGCACCCTACCCAAGGAGCTGAGGGGGAAGGACATGCGCATGGTCCCCATGGAGATGTTCAACTACTGCTCCCAGTTGGAAGACCAGAATAGCTCAGCTGGGCTGGATATTCCTGGACCGCCCTGCACCAAGGCCAGCCTAGAACCTGTTAAGCCCAAGCCAGGGGCTGAGCCCGAGCCCGAGTCCAGCACAGCCTGTCCCCAGAAGCAGAGGTATCGGCCAGTGAGTGTGAGGCGAGCCATAGGCACAGTGATCATTGCGGGGGTTGTCTGCGGCATTGTCTGCATCATGATGGTGGTAGCCGCTGCCTATGGCTGCATCTATGCCTCCCTCATGGCCAAGTACCACCGAGAGCTCAAGAAGCGCCAGCCCCTGATGGGGGACCATGAAGGCGAGCATGAAGACCAGAAGCAGATCTCTTCTGTGGCATAAGCGTCCACCCCAACCTGGCCCAGGTAGGAAGGGCAGGAGAGTACACCAGGGATTGCTCTAGTAAGGGCTTTCCCTTCCCTTGTTCATAGTCCCTGCCTTGGCTTGACACTGGCCACTACTAGTTTCACTCCCCACCCATCTTCTAGCAAATAAGCCACAGTGTGGCTGTCTCTGTGAACCAAACACTCCTCCAAGTCTCCCTGGAAGCCGCCATTGTGCTGAAAGCTCCTGTTGATGCTCCTTGCTGGGCCACCAATTCTTTGGAACATCTGGGGCATCTCTCAAAGCTTCTGACCACAGAGAAGGAATGATGTGTGTGCAAGAGGAGGCCTCTGGACCAAACATTCCCTTATTACCCTTCCCTGCCCTGGGTGTAGTCACAGTGGGGTGCCTCTCCCTACCTCTTGCTTATCCCTACCTCATCTGCACTTAGGGGGTAGGGGGAAAAGTGATACAGGGGCCAGGAGATTTCTGTGACTCTTTTCTAAACCAGAAAGATATCCTCAATCCCCTTACAGTGTGAAAGTACTAGCTTTCAATTGCTGGTACTAAGTTCAAACACACCAATTGTATTGTCTGGATCCAGCACTGAGAAACACAACGTTGTGATTATAACATATTCCATTGGCTGATGCCATTATGACCCTATATCTGCTACAGACCACATTAACCACATTGATCCTGGACTCACTAAGTCGTTTTCATACCAACTCATAGCATCACCAGCACAATCACATGGATAGGAAAATTTACATACACACACACACACACGTGCACATGTGCACATATGCACATATGCACATATGGAGACAGAGGCTATGAGTACTTGGGGTAGTAGAGACATTTTTCCCCTTGGATCTCTAGCCTTAGAACATAGAACCTCTTGCTTCCTACAATCTTCTCAAGTCAATATGGGGGTGGGGTGGGGGAACCCAAACTTATAACACAAGGATTCCTTTGAGATGCTCTAAAGTGGGCCAGAGTGGTGCTGCTGGAGAGACTGCCCATCACCATGGTAACCCACTCACACCTATCCTGCTGGGTTTTCCAGGGACACCAGCACAGAGGCCTTGCAGCTGCAGCATATGTGGACGGCAGCCTCTCCTGTGAGCCCAGCCACATCCCACTGGGTGGTTCTTCAGTGCTGCCTAAGTACACCATCACTGCCAGGCCCTGTGGGGCACCCACCAACCCCACTCCTATAGCCTGCAGCCTGAGAACCACTATTCAGTCTCTTTCACCCTCTCCATCTGCAGCATCTTCAGACCTGTGACTTTGGGCAGAAAGGGAGGACCCTGGGCCTGGGCCATGCTCTGTGGTTGGTGGCACTCTTCTGGAAAAGCAGGTGGCAGGTAGAGAGCATGGTGGCCCTAGCTGAGGCTCATTGCCTACGAACATATCCCAAACAGACTCTAGGAGCAGGGAAAGGCTGCCACATTTTGTTTGGAGGTTTAAATCATGAGGATTGCTTTCCCAGGTACAGAAAACATGGATGAGTGTCTTGGGAATGAAGGTTCTGTCTACTTAGTCTAGCTCTCAAAGCTTTGAATTGTACCTGGACTGAAGTCCAAGCTAGTGAGTAGGCCAGGTACCCTATCTGTGCTTTTTCTGGCCCCCATGCCTAAGGGACAGAGAAACTTGCTTACAGAGCTGGGAAGGCAAGAGAGTGAGAAGAGGGCTGTGCAGGGTTTTCATTCACCCATGAGATCACCACAAGTCAGAACTAACTCAATGGTGACTTTTTTTTTTTTTAAGTGGGTGGTACAAATGGTTAATGTGCTAGGCTGTGAAACAAAAGCTTGGAAGCATCTCAGAAGAAAAGCCTGGTGATCTGCTTCTGAAAGGTCATAGCTTTGAAAACCCTGTGGCACAGTTCACTCTGCACACTTGGGTTGCCATGCATAGGAATCAACTTGGCCACTGGTTATTCTCCCTTCCTAGGTCTGCCCCTTCCCCTTCTGAGTCTGATATAGGGTAATTACCCAGGTCTGCCCTCTGCTGAACACTGGCTTTCCCAAGGCTCAGAGGGGGTCAGGAGGGCATCAGGCTACTTTCTGGCTCAAAGACAGGAGTCTTAGAGGTGCCATAGAGGAAGAAGTTAGCTGGAACACTGAAGTGAAGGGTCTGAGGAAGGCGTCAGATAGGACAGGGCTGGCCCAGCTCCCTTTGCACTCTTCTCACAGAGGAGTGTGAGGGTGAGGTGGGCTGGGTAGGAAGGAGAGGATGAAAGGAGAAAGTCATTCTCCAACCAGGTTGACAGATGGAGCCTCAGGCAAGCATGGCTTGTCAGGAAGGCTGCCTTCCTGGGCTGGAGGCACAGTCTTCCTTCTTCTTTTGGCTCCTGGGCTGATAGGAGATCTGGGGATTTTCTAAAGGGAGTGGGGGGAGGGGAGGGCATTGTCAATGGTGGCATCTTCAGCCTGAGACAGATTTTTAAAGGCAAAATTATATTTCTGGTTTGTTGTTTCAGAAGACCAATAAAGACTGTATTTTCCTATGTACTTCCTGGTGTCACTGGGTGGGGAGGGGATGTAGTGCTGAGAGAATCATTCCTACCCCTCACATAATGGCAGCTAGACAAAGTCCCTCTGGACATCACCCACATGCATAGAGCTCCAGGAGACAGATGGGTAACTCCTGCCTGGGGCCTCGCCGTGGGGCACAGCTGGAGAGAAGTGAAGGGCAGAGTCTTAGATTAAAACAAGGCTCTATAGCACAAGGTTCTATAGCTGAGCATTGCAAGCTAGGAGCTAGGAGGGCTATTTTAATTTCACCCACGCTCCAGCCTGACAGTACAGATGCCTGAGGCTCAGGGGGATTCACTGTGGAGCACAGTGGGTGTGGAGTGAAGGTGAGGCTGAGGACCCTGTAACTGCTCTGCACCCTAGGGGTGCTCAACTACCATGGCTTGACGTGAATCCACCCTGGCAGTGAGGCCAGATGGACCCATGTGATTAGAGGGCATGCATTTGCCAGAGGCTCCCACTGTGTGAAGGGAGTAGGGGGGAGGGTTCCTGAACAGTAGCAGAAGGACCTTGGTGAGGTTGATGAGGTTTGTTGACATGGAGGAGCTCTAGCTTATAACTAGTTTGCACTTGCAAGATTGACTCAAGGGACTAACTATACTTGGTTTACAGCTATGATCCCTCCATGGGGCTTAGTAGGTGGGGAATCAGAACTACATGCACAGAAGGGCTGGAATGGGGACGGAGGACTTGCTAGTCCACCCCAGGCCTAAATGAAGAGCAATTCTCACTGCCACCTGCTTGGACTGTGACCCTCCTTCAGGACTGGACTGGTTTCTGGCTGACTGGATCAGGCTACATGGGTCATTAGGCATCAGAGACCAACACTGAGTTTTCTCCTGCAGTTCTAATTTCTCCTCCCCAGGACTCTTCCTTTGCATGACAAAGTAGGTACAAACCTCAGAAGTGAACCATCAGGAGTCCATTCCTGGGGGACCAGCTGACTCCACAGCAGGACTGGGTTGTTCACATTTCTAAGTGCTACTAAGCATGAGAGTGTAGTCCTCCTCTAGTCCTAACAGTTAATAAAACCAAAAAACCCAACTCTGCCATCGAGTTAGATTCAACTCATAGTGACCCCTCCTTGGGTTTCTGAGGCAGTATCTCTACAGAAGTAGATCACCCCATCTTCCTTCTGAGGAGTGGATAGTGGGTTTGAACAGCCAGCCTTCTGGTTAGCAGTCAAATGCCTTAGGCACTATACCACCAGAGCTCCTTAATTAATAGCAGAATTGAAAGAGGAGTCTTCCCCAAGCCTCTCTGCAGAAGCTGAGAACAGAATCCTGCACAGTCTTTGTAATATATATATACATGTTATTCAAATTCATAGGTCCTGGGGAATTTACCGGAGCATTGGTGGTGCAGTGGCTAAAGTGCTAGAGTGTTAACCAAAAGGCCAGAGGTTTGAACCCACCAGCTGCTTCATGGGAGAAAGATGTGGCAGTCTGTTTCCATAAAGATCACAGCCTAGGAAACTCTATGGGACAGTCCTGTTCTGCCTATAGAGTCTTTATGGGTTGGAATCAACTCAATGGCAACAGGTTTTTTTTTTTTTTTTTTTTTGGTTTTGGGTCATTCATACTCAATGCAAACCAAGAACACACACAAAGTTTTGACCATTAGGTAGGACAGAATTTTCTAAGGTGGAGAGACCTCAGGCTGTTCCAGACAGCAGACTTTGGCACAAAGATCTCTGTTATGCATCAGAGGACATACCTGAAGCCCACAAGCTAGAGACCACGCTGGAAGCACTGTCTGTATATAATGGCAGCACTATAGTTGGGTTTGCCCGGATTCCCAACTAAAGCGTGGGGCTGTGGAGAATTGAAAATGGGTCCTGATTAAAAAGCTAGATTTCTAGAAGCTTTGCATAAGCTATTGATAAATCACCTGTTTAGAGATTAACATTGTCCCTCCTTATTCCTCTGACCTTCTGTATGAGCCCTGGCATTATATACACCTCAGACTGGCATGGAGCTGCCTGGTGCAGCTGGTCTGAGTGCCTGTTCCTACCTTTCCCTTTGCTCAGGGGCAGACATGACAGATGCAGCCTGCCCATCACAGACACCATGCTCACCCATCCTGGTGCTCACCCCTGCACACAGTGCCACCAGGGATGAAACTGCCAGGACAGCAAACAAGCTGCCCACCTCACCTTGAGCCATAGGCCCCAGATGGCCCAGGATCAAGGAGGATGAGCCAAAGGCCAGGAAGAGTAAATTACAAAAGAAAACAAAATAAAATAAAATAATTGAAGTCTGAGGTCTCCAGTGCCTCATCTTTTCCCTGTCACATCTATGAACCCCAGAGCATAAGAGCAATTGTCTGCAGTGAGTTAAACCCAAGGCACCAAGAACACAGTTTCTATGGCAACCCTGCATGGCTCTAATTCAGCTCTGAGTTAAAAATGATATCAAATAATTGGAGAGTGCAGGAGTATACAGCCAGCAGCTGGCCCTGTGGCCCCGTCTTGTTCCTGGGCCCAGACTTCTTTCCTCTCAGGTGCACAGGAGTTGAAAAGACTCAAGTCAAGAAGGGAGTGTGGCAGGCATAGACTGAGCTGGGACCACAAAACAATCTTTAGGAAGATAAGTTAGGGGTCAAATTCGGGTCTGAAAGTAGGTCTGGAATTAGCTTGCCATGATTAAGGAAAGAAAGATGGCCAAGATAGCATAGGGTCCCTTCCAAATGCTGCAGCTGGGTGTGGCCTGAAGACGATCAGTGTTGCAAGTGGTTGCTAACTAGGGTGTTGGGCAAAAATGCCAGGCCATGCCATTCTCTCCCCATTTCTGATCTTGGGGTGGGAAATGGCCCTTAAGCGTGGGTCAGGAAGGCCCTTGTACCCTCTCTAGGAAGGAAGACGTGGCTGGACATCTCTGCCTGACCCCATTCTGCTCCTTCCATCCCCTTTACCAGGGCAGGCTGAGGAGAAAGGTATACTGTCTGCCCTGCCTTCCTCCAGCTGCTCAAGTTCTTCCATCCAGTCTAAGGATGCCAAAGGTACAAGACAGTACCATGGATTCGTGGTTGCTGCTCCTTGAAAGCCCGTTAGGAGTCTCTCAGGAGATGCGAGGAGCCCCGGTGGCACAATGGTTAAGTGCTCAGCTGCTAACCAAAAGGTTGGTACCTCAAACCCACCAGCTGCTCCATGGGAGAAAGACCTGGTGACCTGCTTCCATAAAGATATGGGGCAGTTCTACTCTGTCACATGATGTCATCAGGAGCTGAAAATCAATTTAACAGCACCCAAAACAACACAGCAGGAGATGCAAAAGTTTAATGAGCTAGGTTTGAGTCTACCCAGAGGCACCTCAGAAGACACATCTGGCAATCTACTTCCAAAAATTCATGGGGTCACTGTGAGTAGGAATCAATTTGACAGCAGTTGTTTGTTTTGTTTTTTAAATGTCCATTTGATCATGCAAATTTGCAGAACATATCTGGGTCCAGGTTACAGGAGCTGAAACCAGAATAAGGAGGGCTTCACCACACAGTCCTAACAGTTCTCAGGCCACTAGGCAGAGATGCCAAGGACTTTCTGTTGTTGTTATGTGCTGTCGAGTCAGACCCGACTCAGTGACCCCTCCTTGGGTTTCCGAGGCAGTGTCACTACAGAAGTAGATTGCCGTTAGGGGGATGCCTGTAAGGTCCTTGGGTTCCTGCATCACACGGGTTGAGGCAAATTGCAGCACAGGATAGTGAACCTGGGCTCTAAAGAGAAATGATCTGAGTTCAAATTTTAGCTTCATTAATTATTATCCATGAGACTTTAGGCACATAACGTTTTTGTGTCTTGGTTTCCTCATCTGTGAACTGAAGCCAGAAAAGTATCAGCATCATTGGGTCACCATGAGGACTAAGTGAGGAAGAGTATGGGAAGCAGTTAACATGGCGTCCAGAATATACTGAGCTTACAGATTCAGGATTTGGGTCACAAGCCAAGTTCTCTCAGTGAGATACTAGAGCTCTCCCAGGACAAAAGAAAAGCAACATGCAGAGGGGTGGAAAGAAGGTCTGGGTTGTAACCTGTTGTGTGAGCATGAACAGATGGCTTAATTTCTCTGGGCTTCACTGTACTCACTCCATAAATTATTTTAGATCTAACTTTATTGTTTTATAAACTAAATGACTTAGGAAGGTTCCACTCCCCCTTATCCACATAATCTACCTGAGAGAACTTACTGCTGGCAGACTGTGGCCCCTGCAGACCATATCTGTTTTCCTCTTTCAATTACTGTGTGCCTTATTCTTGGCTGAGAGTCACAACCTCCTGGGCCTCAGGGGCACCAAAGGGCAGCTCCTACCTGCAGCAATGGCTGTCTTCTTGTCCACTGTCACTGCCACAGCTGTGCTTGCTGTTACTACCACTGGCCCGCCTGGACTATCTGGGGAAACAGAAATTTCTGAGTCACTTTCTCAGCACCTGGGGAAGAGGGAGCAGTTGGGTAGGCTAACACCTATTTCCTTCTTGGAATAGAAGACAGTGAATGTGCTAGGTTCAATTCTGTCTACTTCCAAAAAATCAACCATAGAAAAGTCTATGGAATGTATTTCTACTCTGACACAGATGGAGTCGCCATGAGCTGGAATATAAGTACCACTCATACCTTCCTTGAATGATGGTAAGGGTGTGGTGTGTTTGGGAAGTTGTGATAGGTCCATTCCTATCACCACCAGTCTTTAGGGAGTGTCTCCTAAGGGTTGGATGCTGCCTTGCGTTTCTGTGCAGATATGAATTTTCCAGGGAAGTACATGGCCTCTGGCTGCCTGAACAATGTGGTATGCCAGTGTCCCTATGACACTCTGATTTTTGCTCTGTTTGAGGATAGCCCATTAGTATTTCATCAAGCCCGTCTCTGCTTGCTGCTGCCCACGTCAGCTCTAGGCAGTATCAGCTCAGAATCCTGCTGTGACCCATCCTCCCCACACGTGTCTTCTCCACTGGATTTGTGTTGCATCAAATGAGCCTTTGAGCAATGGACAGGCTGTGTTCCAGGGCTTGGTGGTGGAATGATCCTAGGCTGCCCTTTCTCAGTAAGCATGATTCATAGGTGACACTGATGGTCTGCTCAGGAAGCCAGATGCCACATACTCATCTGGCACGTTCAGATCTGCACAGAAGGCTGAATGGTGCCTGACACATCCATGGCATTCCATAAATCCTGGTTGTTGTTGGGACCAACCCACAACCACCACATTACTACACTCCAAGGTCTTTTGCTTGCTTTGCATTTGTCTCCTGTACTTCTGTGACACATACCCATCTTTTGAAGGGCAAGAGAGCTTGTCTTGAGTTGCCTTTTCCACTGTTTTGGAAGAATCAAGTCATCATTGTTGTTACTATTAGCTGCCATGAAGTGGGCCCCTCATTCATGGACACCCCATGCCCAACAGGGTTGGACCATTGTGTCTCATATGGTTTTCACTGGTTTATTTTCTGAAGTAGATCACCAGGCCTTCCTTTCTAGTTTGTCTTAGCCTGGAAGTTCCCTTGAATCCTATTAAGTATCACAACAGCATGAAAGCCTTCACTGATGAACCAGTAGTGGTTAGACATGAAGTATATCAGCTGGGAATTGAACCCAGGTCTTCTGCATGGAAGGCAAGAATTCTATCACTGAACCACCATTGGGGACATTTTCAGCTCTACATTAAAACAGAGACTCTCTGGTTCTGAGGCGGTACATGACTTAATAATTTCTACCAGTCTGTGGTCTTGGACTAGCTTTTCAAAGTAATCTTATCTACAGGTCAAATTCTGTTACTAAAAATTGCAAGGCAGGGGCCAAATATTATCATGTGATAGCATATTTTTTTAGAATGGTTTTATATCAAATGCTATGTGAAACAGGTCATGAGAATCATGTGTGGAAACTGATACTGTAACAGTGTTAGTCCTAACAGATTTACCTACTGGTATCTGATATATTGGTAAGGCGCTCTGGTGGCATAATTGTTAAAGTATTTGGCTGCTAACCAAAAGTTGGTGGTTCAAACTCACCAGCTGCTCCTCAAGGAGAGATAAGGCAATCTGTTTTCATAAAGATTTACAGCCTTAGAAACTGGTGGGGCAGTTCTATTTTGTCCTATAGGGTCACTATGAGTTAGAATCAACTTGATGGCAGTGGTGCAACCTGATAACATGCTTGGCTGCTAACCAAAATGTTGGAAGTTCTATTTCCAGCAGTGTCTCCTAAGAAAGGCTGCAGATCTACTTCAGAAAGATCACAGCCATCGACAACCCTTTTGAGTACAGTTCTACTGTGACACACATGAGGTTCCATGATTTGGAGTTGACTCAATGACAACAGGTTCTATTGCTAAGATTACCCATCACACCTTGATGAAATAAAATATCTCACAGAAATTTAAAATTACACTTTGATGCTAGGAACGTCTATGTATAAGGTTGTTCTTGATTCTAAGAATGTGTAATGATCAAAGAAGTAAGGGCACACAATGGACCCAACAGTCAGCTTCCTCAGCTGGCCTCCAGATTTGAGCATCTAGAAGACACTGCTGTGGCTGACCCCCTGTAGTATTCTCTAGGCCCATAGCCTGCTTTCCGGGCAGACCTTCTGCTGTGCACGTGCTCCAGCCAGCATAGGTTTTTAGAAAACACCTAAATGAGGGTGGGCAGGCCCTAAGAATGCATTCTCTGGAGACAGCAGGAATTTCAGTATCTGGGCCATGTAGCAGCTACTGACCCTGCACCTGGAGTCAATGAGCAGGCAATCATGAGCTTTTGGGACCCTACCCCAGAGGCTGCCCAGAAGAGGTGAGCTATAGAGAGGAGAGTAATAGGCTGGGGCCACCTGGGCATTGGATTCTGTCATGTGCTACCAGGTTTCTCAGGCACTGACTACAAAAGACAGGTCCATGTGGGCAGACCTCAGCCCACCAGGCCCCAGGCAAAGGGCAACAGTGTCAGTCTGAAGAGGGAGAGGAAAGTCTCCACTCTGCTCACCCCAGAGCCAGCTCCTCCCCTTTTCCTCCTCCTCAAGTTTCCCCCCCATTAAAATGAAAGTGTTGTTGTTTTCTTTCTTTTGGGATAGATGGGAGTGTGCAGAGGTGGCCACGTTTCTCCAAGCGTGTGCATGAGCTAAGCAAGTAAGCGAGGGTGTGAAAAGAGAGCGAGCGCCTGCCTCCCTGCTCAGCAGTCCCCCTTTTTGGGTTGCCAGCTTCCCTCTCTTATCCTTGTGGTTCAGTTCCCCACCCACCCATCCTCCTACCTCACCGCCACAAAAAGCTCCCCAGCAGCCTGCAGGCGTAATCCTGTACAGGCAGGAGTGGACCCATCACCATGGCCTGGGGTGTGGGGGCCTGGGCCTTACCCCAGGGAAGCTCCCCAGGACCCTGTGGGGAATCCCTCCTCAGGGGGCCTTTTGTGCTGCTCCAGATAGTATTGGCCAGGAAGGAAGATCTGCCTCTTTCTGGCTCAGGGTGGGCAGTGAAGGAAGGAGACTTTTACCTTACCTTCATTTGAGAACCTCCCTCATGGCCTTTCACTGGGAATGAAAACACACTTTTTCTCCCCCCACTTCCTGTCCTACATTCAGTGTAGTGAAGAGCCCGGATTTGGTGGTAACAGATCTTGTTCTAGGCTGGCTCAGCTGCTCCCTATATGAGTGATCCTGGGTAGGTCAAGGAACCTCTCTGTAATTCGGTTTCTGTCTGTGTAAAATGAGAGATAATAGCACCTATATCATGCGGTTGTGCAAATGAATGAGTTGTTGTTGTTATGTGCCATCGAGTCGGATCTGATTCATAGTGACCCCTCCTTGGGTTTCCAAGGCAGTATCACTATGGAAGTAGATTGCCCAACCTTCCTTCCGAGGAGTGGCTGGTGGGTTTGAACCATCGGCCTTCTGGTTAGCAGTCAAGTGCCTTAGGCATTAGGATACTAGAGCTCATAATGAATGAGTGATAGATAGGAAAATGTTTTATAAAGCATAATACTAGTTATCGGTGTACTTGGTGGAGGGGAGATGGGCATAAGCCAACGCAAAGAAGGCATCAAGAGGGCCCGGAGATGATCCCTTTTCCTCAGATCACCTCTTCCTCGCTGTCTTGGCCTCTCCAGAATTCACCCCCAGGGTCTTGAGGATGGTTTTGGTGGAAGTGGTAGCTGGAAGGGTTTTGGTAGAAGGACATCTCAGAGAAGAAGTTGTTAAGTGCCATCAAGTTGATTTTGATTCATAGCAACCCCATGTGACAGAGGAGAACTGTTCCATAGGCTTCTCCAGGCTGTACTCTTTACAGACACAGGTTGCCAGGTCTTTCTCCCACAGAGCCATTGGGTGAGTTCAAATTGCCAACCTTTTGGTTAGCGGTCCAGTGTTTAACCGTTGTGCCACCAGGGCTCCTTGTTCCAAGTTGACTCCCCAGATCGCCCCTTTCCTTTTGAACATCTCCCTTCCTCTCTCCGGGAGCTCTGGTGGCATAGTGCCTAAGGCATTTGACTGCTAACCAGAAGGCTGGTGGTTCAAACCCACTGGCCACTCCTTGGAAGGAAGATGGGCCAATCTACTTCTGTAGTGAAACTGCCTCCAAAACCCAAGGAGGGGTCACTAAGACTCGGATCCAACTCGACGGCAGTGAGTTTGGTTTGGTTTTTTGGTACTCCTCTCTCTACCTCCTACTCATTGTTTCTCCTCCCACTGGGATGTGGATCCTTTCCAGGCCTGCTGGCTCCACTGTGGCCTGGATCTGCATCTGCTTCCCCCTACAGATAACCTGGTGGAAGTCTGGCTCTATCTCAGAGTCATGGGCCCCTGGACAACCTCTCAGGGCCTCAGTCACTCCATGTGTAAATCAAAAAGCGAAGGTCAAAGGGGCTTGAAGGTTCCTTTTGGTGCTAACAATTCTATGACTCTCTTGGTGATCCTTTTTTTTTTTTTTCCCTTGGCCATTTTTCCAGAGTGGGAGCTGGGGGTTGGAGATAAGTGCCTGCCAGCTCTGAAAATCTTCCTGGTCCTTGGAGTTGGAGGATTCTTCCTGGCTTGGTTGGGGGAGGCCCAACTTTGGCTGCCTTTTCTCATACCCTTAGAGCTATCTGCTACCTGTCTGCATACTCACTCTTCCTGCCAGCTGTGAGGGGCTTCACTGACTCCGAAGTTCCTCAGGGCAGGCCAGGAACTGTGATGCTGGCCCTGAGAGATTTCTAGGGGAATGGAGAGCAGGTTGCTTTCTTTCTGAGATGAGCCATGGTGGGCCTGCAGACTTGGGCAGCATAGCAGCCCCTGAGTTACTCTCATCTGATTTAAGGAAATTCCACGACACTAAGATTTTTAGAGACAGATAAGTCTTAGTGATCAGCTCTTCCAATTCTATTTATATTTAGCATTCTCTTGACTTTTTGGTCAAATCTCTTTCCTTAATTCCATCTGGATTTTCAAATGCCGACTTTGACTGCTGGCCAGATATTAAAATGACCAGTTCCAAATTCAGGGCAGGAATGATCTTTTCAAGCAGCTAAAGTGTGTCAGGAGGGAAGGGAGAAAAGGAACTCCTTGGGGTCTGGGCATTCTCTCCCTTATTGCCTTACTGTCTCCCACCAATGGTGTAGAGGCAGGAGGGGCATCCCGATTTTGGCCCCTGCCCCAGAGTACCTACATATTGTATGTCAATTACCTGATGCCTCTGCTGAGCGGAGATTGAAGACAAAGCTGCCGGCAGGCTGCTCAGCAGCTTGGCGGTACCACAGAGGGAAGTGGTTCATGGTGAATATACTGGTCTTGTCTTCAGGAGTCAGGAACTTCCTGCAAAGAGAAAGATTTGTACCTTCCCCCAAATCTGGAACTCTGCTCACTCCTTTTTTCTTTTCTCATATCAAGTCATCTTAGCTGGGCCAAGAGAATGGTTCCTCAATGTGCTTTTTGCAGAGTTGCAGATAGCCTGAAAAAGTTGTTGTTATTGTGAGCTGTTGTGGAGTGGGCCACAAATGATGGTGACTCCGTGCATGCTGGGATCATATGATTGTGATCCATAAAGTTTTTATTGGCTGATATTTGAAACTAGCTCACCAGGCCTTTCTTCCTAGTCTCTTTTAGTCTGGAAGCTCCACTGAACCTTGTCCAGCATGATAGCAACACACAAGCCTCCACTGACCGACAAATGGTGACTGCACATGAGGTACATTGACTGGGACTCAAACCCAGGTCTCCCCCATACAAGGTGAAAGTGCTATCACTGAACTACCGCTGCCTGTAGTTTGAAAATATTAGTCCCTAAATTGGTACTGCCCCAGAAAATGTTCCCTAGTAATTCTGGCCTTTTCCAGAAGCAAAATGGTGTTGTAACTGATGGCACATTAGTAGCTAAGAAAGGTATTAAAAAAACAAAACAAAACAAAAAAACCCCAACTCATTGCTGTCTAGTTGAGTCCAACTCATAGCAACCCTCATTGTGTTTCTAAGGTTGTAAATCTTTATGGAAGTAGATTACCTCATCTTCCTCCTGTGGAGCAGCTAGTAGTTTGAACTTTTGACCTCTGGTTAGCAGCCAAATGCCTTACCCACTGTACCACCAGAGCTCCTTAGGAGAGGTATAGAGTCTGTATTATGAGGCAACGCTTTCCATTTGTATGTAAACTCTTCTGCCTGCAGGGTTTATTTCATTTGGGTATAGCCTAATGTCTTTTTGTCTGGCTCACTGAAATGTCTGAACAAGGAAATTACACAGCCAACTCTATCATTGTCCTAAAAGAGGGGCATAAATTCCCAAAAATGGTTACTTCAAAAATTATTGCCTCGAGGTTTTAGACTGCATTCTGAGTTTTCCTGTTTTCGGAACAGCTTTACCTTACTAATTATGGTTCTGCATTCCCTGAACACACACCAGCCGACAGAAAGGAGTGTTGGTCCAGAAGCCGAGTGGGAGGGAGGGCGAAACTGGTGGGGGATTAAAAAAGTTACTGTGGATAATCCACAAGGTGGATAGTTAAGATTTAACAGCGATTGACCTACATATTGTATGTACAGATCTGTCTTGTTGCACAATCCGTGGGTGGCCATTCACGTCACGGTTGGGGGGTGAACAGCGCCTTCTGGAGGTGTATGGTGTATGTGTGGCCATATGCGGTAGCTGTATTCATAGGAGGCAAAGGTCTCTGCCAACTCAACAAGGTCTGTGTGTATTGAGGGCCTCTTCCACTCTTGGAAACTCTATAGAGAGGGTATAGGGGAATATCAAGAATGTTTCCACGTCCCTCCTGCCTACAGATGTGGTTTGTCTTTTCCTACCCTTACCAGGTAAAAAGACATTAAAAGAAACCAAACAAAACCCCAAACTCACTGCCATTGAGTTAGTTCTGACTCATAGTGACCCCTCCTTGGGTTTCTGAGGCAGTATCACTACGGATGTAGATTGCCCAGTCTTCCTTCCGAGGAGTTGCTTGTGGGTTTGAACCACCAGCCTTCTGGTGAGCAGTCAAATGCCTTAGGCACTATGCCACCAGAGCTCCTAGTAAAGACATGACACATGATTTTCTCATTGGGGTGGAAGATGAAGGAATGGAAAACACAAGGGGATGAAGAAGCATGAGTGGGTGGTGAGTTTGGAGAAGGAAAGCTCCCTACCACAGATAGGGACCTTAAGGTGAATCCACACTGTATGTATGCACTGGCTCTGGTCCTTTCTGAGTCATTTGCTCTGTCTCTTACAGGGAAAAGGAGCAGAAGTGGGTCAGCAAAACACCTGTCATACATACAATGAGAGGAGGTGAAGAGGGGAGGAGGGGAGAAAAGAGGGAGGAAGAGGGAAGAGAAACTTGTTTTCCTAGAATGCCTCAACTTTGCTTAGCAAGTGTGGATCTGTCACAGACTGCTGGGAGAATCTCAAACATGACATTCCATGGCTAAATGTACTTGTATTTAGCATAGTGTGGGTGGAAGGCGAGGACAGTAACCCCTTCAGCAGTTTTCCTACAGGTGGCTGGTTGCCCTGACCCATCGCAGCCTCATGCTGTGGAGCAACAAGAGCCCCTCCTCCCCAGCACCCTTCTCTGGACTCCCACCCTCCTTTTGCTGCAGCACCCAGTGAGGTGGGCACCCTGGGCAGCCTGGTCTCTAGGCTCCTCAGGCTTCCCCCAGAACCTGGGGTTTGCTTAGAGTGGGGTTTCTTTATTATGGGGGGCTGTGCTGTACATTGTAGAATACTTAGGAGCACCCTGGCCTCTACCCACTAGATGCCAGTAGCACTCTCCCCAACCCTGTGACAACCAAAAATGTCTCCAGACTCTGCCAAATGCCCCCACTGTAGGAAGTTGCAGAATCATGCCCATTCGAGAACTACTGCCTTAGACTCCACAGAAGTCATACCTGGGATCCTATCAGATTACAGTAAGAATCACAAATGGCCCACTCTGAATTAGGGAGTGGGTTGTCTGGAAAGCTTCCCATCTATAGGGCTTCAGTAGTAGCTCCTCTTCCCTTAGGGGATGGGAAAAGTGTGTACCAAGGAGAGGACACAGCCAGAATATTTAGCTTGTCATAGAGACCAGTCTCAGAAGGGAGAACAATGTCAGGGTTTTTGTCAGTGGAAGTGAAATCTCTGATCAACTCTCCCAACTTCAAGATCTCGGCAACTGTCTTCCCCCATTAGTCATACCTCTCCTGGGGATGTCTCCAGGATGTGTTTAAGCCTGGATGGAGGGGTAATTTTCATTCTCTCCAGTATGCAAATCCTAGCTCTTCTACTAGCCCTGGTTTCCTGAAGGCCTGGTACACTAGAGTTCAAGTCTCCTTCTGTCCATGTGTCATAGACACACGCCAGAGGACTTTGTCCCTTCCTGCCCCTACAAGGGTCTCCACTCCCTGAGCTGGCCAGTAGGACTCACTTGTCAGAGACCTTCTCAGAGCCCACGAACAAGCTGCTTCTAAGGAGGCCAGCCCGTGTGCCCAGGAACGCCATGTCCACCACGTCCTCGGACTCTCTGTGAAGCAGACAGAGCAGGAGTAATTAACAGCTGGAGCTGGGGCAGGCCCAGAGGAGGGCTGAGAGAGATTGCAGGGGAAACCTGAAACGTTTTTGAGCCTTCCCATCTCCTAGTTGTTGGGCTCTGTCTGACTCAGGGGAAAACCTTCTAGGAAGGCTGATGTCTCAGAGTTACACACACACACACACACACATTCACAAGCCACTATTAGCATTATGTGTTACATCAGGGAAAATGGGCTTCCTCAGGCAGCACCTCCCCTTGTTAATTGGATCCCCTGGGCCCCTGTATCTCTGCGTTTTCATATATAGCTTCTAATTTGTTGACTTGGCTTTTGGGGGAGTTGGATCTAGAAGACATGGAGGGCACTCAGGCAGAGCTATTTTGTCCTGGGGCCTAAGGAATAGTAACTTCTCATAACCAACACTCACATAGAACCTCACAGTTTTAAAGCACTTTTCACATATTTACCTTATTATTGAAATGTGAAATGAGGACTAGGAGGAGACACTGACTACACGTAAGAGAAGTCCCAGTGGACTTCATAATCTCACCAACAAGATTTGAAAAAACAAATATCTGTTATCCAGCTAGAGTTTAATTTTTTCTCACAGTGTCAAGCAATAATGCTATGACTGAGGGCACCCGGAGCTTGAAAATGTGCAGGGCCAATCACTTCTAACTACATGAATATTCTGGTCTGAAGCCCAATTTGTTTTAGGCTATTATCCAATTATCTCAGTGCCTGGATCTGTGGGTTTTAATGAGTGTGCAAGGTGGGTATTACCCAAAGCATTGCCAGAGAAGCATCTATTCTTTAAGTTCCAGATGTTAGGCTGCTGAGGTTTCACTTGAGGAGGGTATGTAGAGGCTGTACCAGGCAATGTCCATGAGTAGACTCAGGAACTGAAATAAAATATTTGGCCTAGAGACTGGGAAATCACTGAGGAAAAGGGTCTGGAGATGCTGGTCGGGGCCTCCCCATTCCAGGGTGTGCACCGCAATCCTCTGGGGACTTAAACATTACAGATCTGTACCCTATGATAGACCCATCCTCATTGAGAATGGAGCCAAAGTGCAAGTATATCTTTAAAAACTTCCAGATCCAATTTTCTACTCAAAAGTAGCAAGAACAGTACACCAATGTTCATTCTAGCATTAATCACAATAGTCAAAAGGTAGAAACTACCCAAGTGTCTATCAACAGATGAATGGATAAACAAAATGTGGTATATCCATACCAACCAAAAAATAAATAAATAAAATAAACCAAACCCATTGCTGTCTATTTGATTCCGACTCATAGCGACCCCCATTGGGTTTCTAAGGTGGTAAATCTTTATGGAAGTAGATTGCCCCACCTTCCTTCTGCATAGTGGCTGGTGGGTTTGAACCACTAACCTTCTGGTTAGCAGCCAAATGCCTTAGGCACTATGGCACCAGAGCTTATATCTATACAGTGAAATATTATTCAGCCATACAGAGAAAGGGAGCTCTGGTGGTGTAGTACCTAAGGCATATGACTGCTAATCAGAAGGCTGGCTGTTCAAACCCACCAGCCACTTCTCAGAAGGAAGGTTAGGAACCCAACAAGGGGTTGTTATGAGTTGGATACGACTTGACGGTAGTCAGTTTGGTTTTGGTTTTATACAGAGCAAGGGAGTTCTGATACACGTTATGACATGAATGAACCTTGAAGACATTATGCTGGGTGAAATAAATCATACCCAAAAGACAAATTTTGTGTGACTCCACTTATCTGAAATACCTAGAATAGGCAAATGCGTAGAGACAAAGATTTATTAATGGTTGCCAGGGCCTGAGGGCAGGAAGGAATGGGAGTTATTGCTGAAGGGGTATTGAATTTTTGTTTGGGGTGATGAAAAATTTTTGGAAATGTATAGTGGTTATGATAACGCAACTTGGTAAAAGTAATTAGTGTCACTGAATTGTACACTTAAAAATGGTTAAAATGGCAATCTTTTCGTTGTATCTATTTGCCACAATGAAATTAATTTTTTTTTAAAAAAAAGTAGTGACAATAGCCCTGGAAGAAGTGCAGCCAGAATGCTCCTTGCAAGTGAGAATGGCCAGACTTCCTCTCACGTACTTTGGTCATGTAGTCAGAAGGGATCAGTCTCTGGAGAAGGGTATCATTCTTGGTAAAGTGGAGGGTCAACGAAAAAGGGGAAGACCCTCAACAAAATGGATTGACACCGTGGCTGCAATGATGGGCCCAGGTACAGCAAGGATTGTGAGGATACCACACGACTGGGCAGTGTTTTGTCCTGTTGTACATAGGGTCACTATAAGTCGGAGCCAACTCGACAGCACCTAACAACAACAACAATAGTATTTTGACCCTCAACCTAATTATAAATCAACTTCAGCAATTACCAACTCATCGCCAATTTTGTTTCTTCTACAACATCCTCCCACTCACAACTATATTATTTTGAAGAAAGTCTCAGGTATAATTTTATCTTTAAATATTTTAGTTTGTATGATCGAAATACAAGGATTTAAAAATAAAACAACCTCAATATCATCATCACACCTTTAAAACCCCTTACACTTCCTAATATCATAAAAAAATCCAGTCAGTCAGCAAATTTTTCCAACTGCCTTATAAATTTTTTTAACAGCTTGCTTCAATCAGAATCTGACAAAGGTCTATGCATTGCAACTGGTTGATGCTGTCTCTCTGTTTACCTTAATAATATATTAGTATATAATTATATTAATGTTAATATAATTTTATATAATAATATAAAGGAGCTCTGGTGGCACAACAGTAAAGTGCTTGGTGATTCTAACTCATCCAGCGACTCCATAAAGATTACAGCCTAAAAAACTCTATGGGACAATTCTACCCTGTCATATGGGGCCACTATGAGTTGTAAATGACTTGAGGGCACCCCACAATGACATAATATAATAATATCATATGTATTTTATTTGAGATATAATTCACATACCATGCAACTCATTTAAAGTGTACCATTTAGTGGTTTTTAGTAGATTCACAGAGTCATGTGACCATCACCACTATCAATTTTATTTACATTTGTATCACCCCAAAAAGAGACTCCATACCCCTAACAGTCATCTTTTGTCCTTTTATAACCTGATTCCCTTTCTCTGTTCTCTCTCCCTCCCATCTTCTGTTATCCTTGCAATTTCTCTGCTGAACAAATTAGGTCACCTTTTTTTTTGTTTATTGCTTCATTTAAAAATATGTGTGTGATTCTGAAAATACATTTGTATTTCCCTCTTTTTTTAGATAAACAGTAGTGCACTAATGTTTCTCTACTTTGCTGGATCTATTCCATGGCACTAAATAGAGATATTTTGCATTTTTTGCAGCTGATCCATTATGTGGGTCTACCAGAGTTTTTCTTAAACAGTCCCCTCCTGATGGACACTTATATTGTTTCCAGTCTTTCACTGTTACAAATGGTGTTGTGATAGCTATCTCAGGCCCATGTCTTTCCATAGTTTTGCCACTGTATCTTTGGAATAGGTTTCTAGAAGTGGGATCACTGAGCCAAAGGGTAAATGCATATGAAATGTTGCTAGATATTATCAAATTCCCCTCCACAAGATTTGAAACATTTTGATTCCCATGGACAGTAGATGAGAGCGTTTGTTTCCCCACAGGCTCACAACAGTGTGTGTTGCCAAACTTAGATGATTATCCATCTGATATGTGAGAACTACAATCTTGTTGTGGTAGTTAAACTTGTATGTCAACTTGGTTGGGCCTGGCTAAGTGGCTGAGCAGCTGATCGTAGTTATTCCCCATGATGAGACTGCCAATCAGCTCCATGGTGGGATCTATCACAAGCAGCTGAGTAGCTGCTTTGGGTAAGTGGTCTGCTTCCTGTATATAAGAAGCAGCTTTGGGAACGGCCTCTAACTTCTGGCACACTTGAACCCTGCGTGTACTTGTGTCATTGTTCAGCAGCCTGCCATGCTCTGCTGACCTTGGGACTTTCAATGGACTTGAATTAATGGCCTGCTGTGTGGTTTGGTAACATCGGGACTGTGCCATTTTATTTGTCGACCTTGGGCTTGTTAGCCTCAGCAGCCAGTAGCTGCCTGAGTGAAGAGATGCCTCTAGCTTCAGTAGGCTGGGAGCAAGAGCAGAGCTGAGGCCCAAGGTTGAGGGGCTTTCACACAGCCCCTTGAGGCTGGCACTTGGACGTTGGACTTCTAGCCTCCCGAAATGTAAGAGAATAAACTTTTGTTTGTTCAAGCCATCCCATTTGAGGTATATTCCTGTCAGAGCGGCACCAGGTAACCAGAACAGTTGGTATAGTTTTTATTAGCATTTCTTTTATTATGAGCTCAGTGGAACACTTTTTCATGTATTTAAGAACTGTTTGTATTTTTTACCCTGTGAACAGTCTGAATCTCTTGTCTACTTTTCCTATAATGTGGCTGGTTTTTACTTTTCCGTTTTTGGGGTGGGAGCTCTGGTGGCATAGTGCCTAAGGCATTTGACTGCTAACCAGAAGGTTGGCAGTTCAAACCCATCAGCCACTCCTTGGAAGGAAGATTGGGCAATCTACTTCCATAGTGATACTGCCTTGGAAACCCAAGGAGGGGTTACTAGGAGTCGGATCTGACTCAACGGCAGTGAGTTTTTTTGTTGGGGGGGAGGGTCCTTTATCCCTCCCAAGTATATAACATTGGTACAGTAACTGTTTATCTGTTTTTAAAGTTACAAATATTTCCCCCAGTTTGTCATTTCTCGTTTTATCTTGCTCATGTTTTATTTTTGCCATACAAACCTTTTTATGTTGTCAGATTTATCAGTTATTCCTGTATTGCTTCTGAATTTTGAGACATTATTGAGAACATCTCTCTACTCCTAGATTTTAAAGCAATTTGCTTGGTTTTTCTTTTAGTACTTACATGGGTTCATTTTTCACATTTAAATCTCTGAGCCATTTGGACTTTATCCAGGTGTATGGTGTGAGGAAAGAATTCAATTTTATCATTCTCCATATGGCTGTACAGATATTTCAAAACCAATTACTAAAAAGTCCATCTTTTCCTCTCTGATTTGCCATGCTGCCTTGATTATATACTAAATTTCCACATATAACTAAATGAATTTCTGGATTTTCTATTCTGCTATGTTGGTCAGCTTTCTACAGTATTTTTATGCAAATAACACACGTGTTATATGGCTTTTGCAAGCCATGAAACCCCCTTGTACATTAGTTTCCTATGAGTGCTATGCAAGTTATATGTGCATGCATGGCATTTACATGGGCATGTTATATGTAAAAAAAATATAGTACCCATATACCAATATCACCTTTATAAATTTTGTAATATATTTTAATCTTTGGAGGACCACCTTCCTTTCTCAAGCTCTTCTTG
The DNA here is from genome assembly GCF_000298275.1 of Orycteropus afer afer. Taxonomy (NCBI): domain Eukaryota; kingdom Metazoa; phylum Chordata; class Mammalia; order Tubulidentata; family Orycteropodidae; genus Orycteropus; species Orycteropus afer. The sequence goes on along the minus strand of NW_006921627.1, from coordinate 3,303,959 downwards.
CCTGTTCTTCCAAATGAAATTTATGATCAATTTGACTGGCTCTAGAGAAGTACTTGGTGGCATTTTTAGTGGGATTGTATTAAATGTATAAATTATTTTATGGAGGATTAGTATCTTTATGATGTTGAGTCTTCCTATCCAAGAACAGTATATATATGCCTTCCCATTTGTACAAGTCAACTTTTGTGTCTTCCGGGACTGATTTATAAGTTTCCTTCCCTAGGTTTTTTGAAGGAGCTCTGCTGGCGTTGTGCCTAAGGCATTTGACTGCTAACTTCTTCGTAGTTATGCACAGGTATTTTATTTTATTTTCTGCTTTCTAAATAGATCTTCTCATATTATCTCTTCTATCTGGTTTGTGTTTGTATAGAATGTTGTTAGTTTCCATTGCGTTGAATCTGATTCACAGCGGTTGCTGTTCAGAGTAGAAGTGCACTACACAGGTTTTTGAAGCTGTGACCTTTTAGCAGCAGATAAAGGTTATTAATTTCTGAATGTTGAGATTATAACCTGCCATTTTACTAATTCTCTTATTGTTTTAGTAGTTTTCCTATTAATTCTTTTGGGGTTTCCAATAATAATATCATTTTTGTTGTTGTTGTTAATTGTCACCAAGTTAGTCCTGATGAACAACAGAATGAAACACTGCCCCAGTCTTGGGTCATCATCACAATTGTTGCTGGGCTTGAGCCCATTGTTGCGGCCACTGTGTCAATCCATCTTGTTGGGGGTCCTTCCCACTTTTGCTGACCCTCCTCTTTACCCAGCATGATATGTTTCTCTAGGGACTGGTCCCTCCTGATAACATGACCAAAGTATAAGAAACGAAGTCTGATCATTGTTGCTTCTGAGTATTCTGGCTGTACATATTCCAAGACATATTTGTTCATTCTTCTGGCAGTTAAAGGTATATTCAGTATTCTTCACCAACATGACAATTCAAATGCATCAATTCTTCTTTGTTCTTCCTTATTCATTGTCCAGCTTTTGCATGCATAGGAGGCAACTGAAAATACTATGGCTTGGGTTAGGTGCACCTTAGTCTTCAAAGTGACGTCTTTACTCTTTAACACTTTAAAGTCTTTTGCAGCCTATTTGCCTAATGCAACACATCCTTTGATTTCTTGACTGCTCCTTCCATGAACATTGATTGTGGATCCAAGTAAAAGGCAATCCATGACAACTTCAATCTTTTCTCCATTTATTGTGATGTTGCTAATTGGTCCAGTTGTGAGGAGTTTTTTTTTGTTGTTGTTGTTGTTGTTGAGGTGTAATCCATACTGAAGATTGTAGTCTTTGGTCTTCATCAGTTAGTGTTCCAGTCTTCATCACTTTCAGCAAGCAAGGTTGTATCATCCACATATTGCAGGCTGTTAATGAGTCTTCCTCCAATTCTGATGCCAGTTCTTCATATAGTCCAGCTTCTCAGATCATTTGCTCAGCATACAGATTGAATAAGTATGGTGAAAGGACACAACCCTGACACACACCTTTCCTGATTTTAAACCATGTAATATCTCTTTATTGTGTTTGAACAACTGCCTCCTCCTAGTCTATGCATAGGTTCCTCATGAGCACAATTGAGTGTTCTGGAATTCCCATTCTTCACAATGGTATCCATAATTTGTTATGCTTTCTTCCGGTATGATAGCCTTAATGTCATCCCACAACTCATCTTTCCTTCAGTCACTGATGTTCAATTCATCAAACCTGTCAGATAGTCTCTAAATTCAAGTGGGATATACTCAAGGTCATATTTTGGCTCTGTCATATATTTTTTTCAGCTTCAACTTGAACTTGCATATGAGCAATTGAAGTTCTATTCCACAGTTGGCCCCTGTCCTTGTTCTGATTGATGATATAGAGCTTCTCCATTATCTCTTTCTATAGCTATAGTTGATTTGATTCCAGTGTATCTCATCTGGCATAGTCCACATGTACAGTAGTCATTCATGTTGTTGAAAAAAAGCATTTGCAATGAATAAGTCATTGGTCTTGCAAAATTCTATCATGCGATCTCCAGAGTCATTTCTATCACCAAGGCCGTATTTTCCAACTACCTGATGCTTCTTTGTTTCCAATTTTTGCATTTCAGTTACCAGTAGTTATCAATGCATTTTGATGGCATGTTTTGTAAATTTCATTGCTTTTGTTTATAGTTTCCTTGAGCTCTTGGGAGGCCCCCCCCCCACATACATACATACTACATATGTATATGTCTGTCTGTCTGTCTATCTATCTGTCTATCTATCTATCCATCCATCCATCTATCTATCTTCTGAATTCTTTCTCAGGTAGTTTTATTACCTGTTTTTCCTTGGGGAGATTTCCTAATTATTTTGGTCACTTGCTTCCACTATCTTGTCCTGTTTGTTTGAATAGAAGTTGTCTGTTATTGCTGAAACATTTTAAGTTCTTGTTTTTATTTGTTGATTGTGTGTTGGTTTGTTTCAATATATCTGGATGACTGGAACAGGTGTGTTCCTTTGGATGTTAACTTGGCAGCACTAGGGCATCCCAGCTATCTCTAGATTGGTGGAATAATCAGTGGGAATGTAGGTGTGCGTCTCTGACATGAAGAGGAACTGTAGGATGAACAGGTGTTGTCCACTGTCTGTTATTGATCCAGTGGTGCCGAGTTGATAGTGGTGCTTGTCCATTAGGTGAGGTGGTCAATACAGTAGAAATGGCTGACTAGTGGAGAGTTAATGTCATCCTCTTTGAATTCCTTCTGATCTTTGTACACTGTGTCGTTATTGCTGTGTGGATTCTGTGAAGTTCTTCTCCTCTTTTTTTTTTCCCTTCTCATCAACATCTGTGTCTCTATTCAAGATGCCACTGCTTCAAATGGTCCAGCCTCTTCTCTTTCTCCAGTCACTAATCTTGGTCCATTTCCCTTTCCATTCAGCACTCAATCTAATTCTTTATCTTCTCATTTGACACTCAGAATTCCAGGATTATTATTTATATCTGTTTCACTCAGATTTTCAGATTTTGTTGATGAGAGAATTGGCAGATTATGCTAACAGGACACCATCTTTTCTCCTCTTTTGAAAGTCACTTTCTGGTTACAGAGCACTCTCACAGTCTTTATTTGATCAGGCACGGTATCCTTTTTTTTGGCCTCTAGCATCAACAGAAATAAAAAGCCCAATTTGGGGTCCTATTGAAATCAGGATTCCAAGCAAGGCCATTCCACCCACCTGTTCTCTGCATCTTTGGGTAATTTCAGACTACAGAAGTTGGTAAAAGTCTTCAATTTCTTCATCTTTGGCTTTAGTGATTGGTACATAACTTTGAACAAAAGTAGTATTAACTAGTCTACCCTGCAGGCATATGGATATTATCCTGTCACTGACAGCATTATACCTCAAAATAGATCTTGAAATATTCTTTTTGATGACTCCATTCCTCTTCAATTCTCTATTCCTGGTGTAGTAGACCATATGATTGTCTGATTCAAAATGGCCAATACAAGTCTACTTCAGCCATTAATGCCTAGAATGTCTATCTTCATGCATTCCATTTCATTTTTCACAATTTCCAGTTTTCCTAGATTCCTGCTTTCTATATTCCATCTTCCTATTATTAGTGGATGTTTATAGGTGTTTCTTCTCATTTTGAGTTGTGTCACATCAGCAAATGAAGGTCCAACAAGCTTCACTCCATCCACACCATTAAGGTCTACTTTGCTTTGAAGAGGCAGCTCTTCCCTGGTTGTATTTTGAGTGCCTTGGCACCTGAGTGGCTCATCTTCCAGCACTGTATCAGACAATGTTTCACTGCTATTCATAAGGTTTTCAGTGGCCATTTTTTTCAGAAGTGGGTGGCCACCTTCTTCCTAGTCTGTCTTAGTCTGGAACCTCCACTGAAACATGTCTACCAGGATGACCCCACTGGTATTTGAAACTCCAGCATCACAGCAACATGCAAGCCCACCGCAGTACAACCAACAGACAGATGTGTGGGGGTGTATCATCTTTAAAAAGAAATAATTTTACTTTTTCCTTTCTAGTTCTTATTGCTTCTAAGTGCTTTCCCTATTCCAATTGCATTGATTAATTCCTTCAGCACCTTGTTAATCAGCAGTGGTGAAAGCGGGCATGCTTTTCTTGTTCCTGTCGTTAGTGAGGGAGCTTCTCATCCCAGTAAGATGCTGATTTGCAAGCCTAGGTCAATTTTAATTTTATTGTTTTTAAAAACATGAAAGGATATCAATATATTTTCAAATGTCTGTTCTGCATTTATGGAGATGATAATATGCTTTTTCCTTAGCTTTATAATATGTTATTTTACATTAATTCCCTAGGTAATCTTTTCTGGTACACACTCTCATTAAGAATATTTGCTCCTCAATGTTTCTCAACATTTACAATCATCTGTGGCTCATCTATGAACCTGGAAAGATGAAGAGTGTGCACTTTCTCTCCAAACCTACTGATCTAAGGAATGATGCAGAACAGTACAAGGCTTAAGAGTTTAGACTCTGGAGCCAAGCTACCTGGGTTTTTATTCCAGCTCTGCTATTTACTAGGCACATGACTTTGGGCAAGTTGCTTGATCTTGCTATGCTTCAGTTTTCTCATCTATAAAATGGGGATCATGATAACTTACATTGTAGGGTTGGGAAGATAAAATGGGCTGATATACTATAAGCATCTAGAATAGTACCTGGTCTACTGTATTCTTACCAAACACACACACACACACAAACTCATTGTCATCGAGTTATTTCTGACTCACAGTGACCCCCGTGGAATTTCTGAGGCTGTAAATCCTTATGCAAGTAGATTGCCCAGTCTTCCTTCCATGGACCAGCTGGTGGGTTTGAACCACTGACCTTCTGGTTAGCAGTCAAGTCCCTTATCCACTACACCACTAGAGCTCCTTACTGTATTCTTAACCTTATTAATATCTTACATCATGCCCCTCCAATGCACACACATGCCATTCATCTTCTTTTTACCTGGACTTTCTACTCTAGTACCAAGTAAATGGACAACAAAAGGAGTGAGGAAATATAAAACTAAGTGTTGTTGAGTTGATTCTGACTCATGACAACCCTATGTGTGTCACAGTAGAACTGTGATCCATAAGGTTTTCAATGGCTGATTTAGATCATCAGACCTTTCTTCCAAGGTGCCTCTGGGTAGACTTGAACTTCCAACCTTTTGGTTAGTAGGCATGCAGCTAACAATAGAAAGGTAAAGTTTGCACTTCATTGGTATCATGGTTCTACTGGCTGGAAATAAGGCTAAGATCTGCTTAAACTGTTCTCACCACTACACTTTGGCTGATGAACCCTCATGGGTAGAACCTGACCCAGAGAGAAGGGTTCTCAGGATGGGGCTATGTTGGGAGGAGTGGTATTTAGGTCCATATCCATTAACTTGTAAGGGGACCTGCACTTGGCATTTTTACAAAGGGGAGAGAGGTCAGCAGCAATAGGCTGTGTGTGGAAGGTTTGCTGAGAGGCCTGCTTTACTGGGGTTGTGTGAAGGCCATTCTCACTCTGCCCACATCTTAACCGCCTTCATCACCATTGATCTCAGGCCAAGAGCATGTGGGTGGTTTTCTGAGCTGCCAGCCAGGTGGTAGGAGGGTCCTTGACTCAGCCAAAAGAATCCTGGGGCCTGAACCTTCTCCAAACCCTCGGCCCATCCTGGGACATACTCAGAGATGTTGAGAGCCAGCCCAGTCCAGTAAGCTTCCATGGGAGCTGTCACCACTGCGTCAAACAGCACCTCCCGTATCAGCTCTTCATCACCTGGGTAAACAAGATGAGAGGGCAAAATGAAAGACTAATTTACTTGTTTCATCCATGATATGGACATAGCTCATCTGTCCTTTGAAGGAACCTTGAAGTTCATGGAACAAGCTATGCTTCAAGCATGTACCTGGAACATGTAAAACCATCTACATGAATTGAGGAAGTCACTTAACCTCCTTCAGTGTTAGTCTCCTCAATTCCAAAATACATGACTAAAAATAAATGTTTCTAGGACTCTTTCTAGTTCTAACATACTATGAAGTTAAGAGAATACCTCTGTGACATTGGATCTGGACCCCACCTGTCTCTTCCATCTCAGCTCTCACCTACAAGTTTCTTGCCCATCACCCTCATAACATGTTGGTCTCTTGTCAGTCCTGTGGATTTGAACTTGCCAAACTTCTCCTTGCCTAGAGCTTCCACACATGCTGCTCCCTAGTTTGAATGCTCATTTTCCCACTTTGCATAGATGGCTCTTTTTATTCTCAGCTTAAGTGATAACTCCTTACAGAGGTGGTCTTCTCTGACCATCTGTTTAATTGAAACAGACCTCATTTTTCTCCCTCACAGCTCCCTATTATGGCACTTTTCACAATCTGTAATTATCTGTGTCTATATATGTTTGCTTGTTTACTCTCTACCTTTTCCACTAGATTATAAACTCCATGAAAGCAAGGGCCTTGTTTCTTTGGGTTTTGTCTTCACCTTCCATGCCTAGGCCAGAGCCTGGCACAGAATATATGCTCAGTGAATATATATTGATGGAGTGAATGAATGAACAAATAAATGCCCTACTGGGCCAGCATAGGAGGCAGAGTCTTCTTGTGGGAGGGATGCTTATGTTACGTGATGACTTGCTCCTTCTTCTAACAAAGAAGAGGAAGGACCATGCTGAGGGTGTAACCCAATGATTTCACCATTTGCCTTAGTGCAGGGGAATTTAGGGTTAGCCTGAGAACGAGGATTTAAAAAATAATCACAGCTTCAGAGACTTTAATAGGCCATTTGATCTAATATTCTCCTCTGTAGATATAAGGACTCTGGGGTGCAGGGTGTCAGCTCTTCGCCTGGAGCCCTATGTTAGGTGGTGATCAAGACAGACCTAACGGGCTGGTGCCCTTATATGTGTGAGTTTGTCTTCTGAGTCCCAACAGTGCTCTGTGGACAAAGACTTAAAGAGATCTCAGTTCCTGACATGGTGACACATTCATGTCACGACAGCTCCAAGAAGCTTACATACCAACTTGGCCCCATAATAAGCCTGTCTCTGCCTTGTTTCTTTGGAAATCCCCCTGTTCACCCATGGCCACCCATGACTTTGAGGAATAGTACCACAAGACAGCCTTCTACCCTTCCTGCAAAGTCCTGAGCTGCAGGACTTCATTGGAAAAGTTCCTGAGGTGAGGCCTCAGTGGGCAGGTGGCACTCACACTCCAGGTTTGGGTCCTTCCCCGTCAAGAAGTGGACAATGGCCTCCAGCTGGCTGAGCTTCCGGTGGTCTGGATCAATATCTGTGATGCAGTAGATCCTGGAATCCAGAAGAACCAGAGTTACTTCCAAATATTCCGCCATTTTCCTCTCATCCTCTACTCCTCATGAATAGTGATTTTCTTGCTTACCATTCACCGGCCAAGGTCAGATCCGGGTGAAGCAGGTCATGCAGGCCTGAAATCAGAGTTTACACTCATTACGATACATGCCCACTGTTAGCAGAGTTTACCCCTTGCACTGTTAAAAAACAGCTACACAGTGAGCGCCTTTAGACCGGGCTGGATTTTATTCTTTGTTTTGTCTAGGCACTGTCCTTAGCTCAGTGTATGGACTCAATCACGGACTGTGTATTTATCCATGTTACTCCCACTTCCTGAAATGATTGTTCTCTCCATTGTCTCATGTCCAAATATCACATTTTCTTCAAGGTTCAAACACAATGTCTTCAATGATCTACTTGGCCAGATGTCATCTCTTCCTCTCTTTCATGTCACTCACACCTTTTCAAGCTGAATTTTAGTTATTATGGTCATGTTCTAATGATTCCACTCACAGCAGCTCCATAAGGAAGCCCTGTCTAATTCTTCTTAGGATCTCTCCCAGTAGCTAACACTTTGAAATCAGCAATTTCTGTCTAATTGGCTTTACTATACCCAACTGAGCTAAATGGCAGGTCAGAGATAAGCCTGGAGATGGGCTGTGTCTGTTTTATGTAATCTCTGCAGCCTCATTGCCCAGCACGGCTCCTGCATTGGCCATGTGCTTAGCACATGTTTGTTGATTGACTGAACAAATTAAGAAACGCTTTTTTGAGCACTTATTCATGCTCAATATTGAATAGGTGCCCAATCAGAGTTTTGCTAAATTAAAGAAAAGGATGATGAAAGGTGAAGGGGGCATCTATGGAGCCATGAATATTATAGATATAAAGCAAATTGATAAAGGATGAGGTTCCTTTCCTCAGTAAGCCCAGCTAATTCCATGATTCCAAGTCCCTGACCTCTGGCCCATCTCACCACAGAGATGGGTAAAATATAGCATCCTCTTTCCTTTGAGTAATCTAACCTGGGAACACCTGGGTAGAGGAAGAAAAGCCTAAGAAGGAAGAAGGTATAATGGAGGCCTAAGGATTTTGATTATTTTGGAGACAGGGGAAGACAGAGAGAGTGTCCCAGTAGACAAGGACACATGCTATGAAAGGGCAAATAGCATAGCTATATGGGAGAACATAGCTGGCCACCTAACCCAAACTGGGTGGGGGAAAGGGTACCTGCCAGGGACAGCTTCCCAGAAAATGACACTTAAGTTGGGACCTGAAGGTTGGGTCAGAGTTAGCTGCTATAAGAAGAGTGGAGGATGGAGAGGAGAGCATTTTGGGGGAGAGCATAGCATATGGCAAGGCCTGGAAGCTTAGTGTATGGAGGAATGGAAAAAATTCAGAAAGCCATCAAAGATCTTTGAGCATTGACATGATCAGATCTGACATTTCTATAAAGATCCCTCTGGCTAAAGTTTAGAGAAGGAAAGAGGGAGATCAGTTAGGAGGCCATTGTTGTTGTCCAGGAGAGAAATGACAATGACTACAATGGTGGCAGAAAGATGGAGGAATGAGATGCATTTGAGAGATAGTAAAGAGAGATGGAATGTGTTAAGTAGAATAGTGACCAGATCATCTAAGGACTTCCTGTGAGATCCCTGAACCCTGGGTGTAGGTTTTGTTCTCTCAAGGTACTCAGGGTGCTATAAGTCAGGGACAGGTTGGGACAGGGAGTTGGAGTCTCTCTCTTTCATTCTTCCTCCATTTCCCACCATTCTTCTCTGGTTCACTTCCCACAAACCACCTTATTCTTCCTAGTCTTCTCTCTTTCTTATCCCCCGTTTTAGTCTTCTGATGGTGTGGTGGTTATGTTTTGTGTCAACTTAAGTAGACCTGGTTGAGTGGCTGGGCAGCTGGATGTAGTATTCCCTGTGATGAAACTGGTAATTAACTCCATGGTGGAATCTATTGTGAGCAGCTGAGGAGCTGCCTTTGGGGATGTGGCCTAATTCTCGTATATAAGCAGCAGCCTTGTAAATGGTCTCTAGCTTATGGCATGCTTGGGCCCTGCATATAGCTGTGTTGTTGTTCTGCCTGCCATGGTCTGCCGACCTGGGGACTTACAATGGACTTAAATTAATGGCCTGCTGTGTGTTTTGGTAACATCAGGATTGTACCTTTTTACTTGTCAACCTTGGGCTTCTCAGCCTCAGCAGCCAGCAGCTGTCTGAGTGAAGAAAAGCCTCTAGCTTCAGTGGGCTGGGAGCCGGAGGCAGAGCTGAAACCCAAGGCTGAGGAGCTTTCACCCAGCCCCTAGAGCCTGACACTTTGAACTTGGACTTAAAGCCTCCAATGGTAAGAGAATAAACTCCTGTTTAAGGCCATCCCGTTTGTGGTATATTCTTGTCAGAGTGGCATTAGGTGACCAGAACAGATGGCATTGTTCAAAGCAACACATTCCCTTGACTGCCCTCCCTCTCTGGTTCAGCCAAACCTCCCAGAATTGGACTCTGTATTGTCATGCTTTGTCAGTTATTGCAGGACTGACTACCCAACCCTGCAAGGCTGGGTACCAGGACAAACAGAGCCCTCCTCTTCAGGTAGCCGCTGCTCTGAAAGCCCATTCTCATGCCCAAGACCTGGGAGGTAGTCAAACAAACTCCACTCTGGGGCTTGTGTTGGCCAACATCCCAGGAGAATCCAGTTTTTCCTCTATACTATCCATCAGAACTTAAGCTGACATACCTTCTTCTACTGACATGTTTCCAAGGAGGATGTATTCTCCATGGCCCTGGGATAGCACCACTCCCAAACTGTGGGGAGAACAGAGAACACACACACACATCCACAGCACATGACAATCCATCTCCCCGTCTACTCCTTGGTCCTTCCTTCATTCTAAGTTTACAAGCTTCTTATGCTCCTGAGATATGGCATGCATGTCAAACCCCCTTTTTTTTTGTTCTGGCCTCATAGGCTGTCCTGTCTAGAACTGAGGCAACACTTCTATTTTTCCATTAGCCATTCATCCTGAGAAGGACTAATAGGCGATTCTGTAGACCAAGAGCCCTCTTGGCTCCCACTTTAATCAAGACACATCTTGAACCTCATAGGGACCCCCCTGACATGTAGAAAGGGCTCCATGTCTCAGAAAATGTCCCACAAATAGGAAATTCCTTTCCCACCTGGCGAGTTCCACCATGCCTTCCTCTCCTGGTACAGCATTGGTTTTCAACCTTGGCTGAACATTTGAATCACTAATGGAGCTTTAAAAGATCCTAGTCCCAGTCCCCAGCCCTAGAAACTCCAATTAAATTGGTTTGGATGGGTCCTGGGCTCTTGTATTTTCACTAAGTTTCTCAGGTATTCTAATGAGCAGTCAGGGCTGGGAATCATTGTTTCAGAGAGAGATGAGGTAATTCAACAATAAGAGCCATTTGTTTCTAATCTGTATAAGGCTTAGAATCAAATATTTGTAGAGTTTGAAGAAACCCAAGTATCTTAAAATTTGATCCTTTTATTTCACAATAAGGCATTGCTTTAAGAGTTTTGAGCAGATTATGCCATTTAAAACAACAACCTCATAGAGTTGCTATTCTTATTACCCCATTTTACAGCTGGGAAGTCTAAAGCACAGAGAGGTTAAGTAACTTGACTAAAGTCACAAATCTTGTAAGTGGTAGAGTTGGGATTCAAACCCAGGTAGTTTGACTCTAGAGCTTGCATTCTTGCTCACCAGGTGACAGTGGCAAAACAGGTCTAGACCTCAAGTGTCCTGAATGCTGACACATTGCCAACTAAGGATGACAAAATCTAACCCCAAAACTTAAAATTCTACCCCAAGTTGTTGGCATTCATGTTTCATGTACCTCCCACACCCTCTGCAAATAAAACGTGGGTCCCTTACCTGAAAGGTGTGTCATTGATATGTGTGAAGAAGTAGTCATTGGTCAAGAAAAGGACTCGCTTCTGAAAGAGCCAAAAGAGAAGAGTGCTTGCTGGAGAGAAGAGTGCCTAACCATGCCAACTGACTGCTCACCTAATGCCCTTGGAGTTTTCATGACCTCTGTACCACTGCCTTCACTTCTTACCTCCTTCTTTGAGCACTGCTAACATGCCTTATGTTATTAACAACCTGTAGCTGAATCATCTCAAGGCCCAGCAAACTACAACTCTTTGGAGGTTGCCTAGATTTAAGGACTAGGATCTAGACCTGTGCTATCCACTATAGGAACCATTAGCCACATGTGGCTACCAAGCATTTGAAATGTGTGACTGAGGAACTAAATTAAATTTCAAAATAATTTAAATTCATATGTTGTTGTTGTTATGTGCCTTCGAGTTGGACCCGACTCATAGCGACCCCTCTTTGGGTTTCCAAGACAATATCACTATGGAAGTAGATTGCCCAACCTTCCTTCCGAGGAGTGGCTGATGGGTTTGAACCACCAGCCTTCTAGTTAGCAGTCAAGTGCCTTAGGAACTATACTACCAGAGCTCCCAAATTTATAGATGTACATTTAAATAGCCAAAGTAGCTAATAGCTACCATATTTTATATAGTGCAGGGGTAGACAATGCCTTGGGGTCAGCATGAGATCAAAGAAGAAGCTACCAGTTGGGGCTAACAACTTCTAGAGTTCATCTACATACAATCCACTAAGAGAGAATGGGGCGACTTCCAGTAAGATGGAGGAATAGGCAGACAAGTGACACAGACCCTCTTTATCAAAGAAAAGAAAAACCAGTTGACAGAGATAATGAAGATAAGCCTGGAGCCCTGAGCTTTGAAAGGAACTATACAAAAGTGGATTAGGCACCAACTAGTGGAAAAATCTGAACGAAAACAGTGAGGACAGAGATGGTCAGAGCTGCGAACTGTCAGCTACTCTGATGGGACCAACAGCCTGAATATTTCCAAGTGGTGTTAGGATCTGAGAACTGACCTAAAGATCAGGCCTGGTCACCAAGGGCTGCAGGGAGAACTGCTCTGGTAGCCTATGACTAGGAAGGGAAACAGCAAGGAGGGAGATAACCTGAGCTGTTGACTTCCCACTGTCTGAGGGTGCAGCCATTTTGATTGTTTACATGTGGCAGCCATTTTGGACATTTAAAGTGATCGAGGGCACACCCATTTTGAATGTTTACAAGTGGTGGCCATTTTGGATATTTAAAGTGACCAAGGGCTCGGCCATTTTGAATCTTTCCAAGTGACAATCATTTTGGATTTTAAAGTGATAGCATTCTCATTTGGATTCCAGGGACCTAAGAATAGGCTCTGTTTGCCAGGGTCAGCAGGGACATACAAGAGGCTGACAACAGGAAAGGAGACAGGTGGTGAGTGTATAAGTGCTGTCAACTAGTGAATAGAGGAGCACAGTACAATACCTTGCTTGCGTAGATAAGATACAAACAAAATAAAGAAAACGAAAATCATGGGCAAGTCACTCCAAAGTACAATCACCAATTAAATATAAACACAAGCATGTCACAATGACTCAGAGACAATAGGGCATCACAGTCCACACAAAGAAACAAGATAAAGCAGGAGAAACAAGGGACCAGATACAGACCCAAAACACATCCATGAGGAAGATGCAGCATTGGAACTACCTGATGAGGAATTCAAAAGAATTATATTTAGGTATCTTCAAAGGATTGGGAGACAGATCAAGGAAAACACAGACAAAATCCTAGAGGAATTTCATAAGAAAATACAAGAACAAAATGACAAAATAAATGGAAAATTATAAATGATTTAAAATCTACAGATAGAAATCCAGAAGATTAATATTAAATTGTCAGAAATAGATAACACATTGAAAGGGCAAAGGAGTAGAACTGATGCAATGGAAGACAGAATTAATGAGATTGAAGACAAATACCTGAATACTTCTTTGCAAAGGGATCAATCATAAAAAAGATCAAACAAAATGAAGAAAGCCTAAGGTCCATGTGGGATACCATCAAAAGGAATAACCTACGTGCCATTGGAATTCCAGAACAGGAAGAGAAAAATAAAACCACTGAGAAAATTGTCCAAGATTTGTTGGAAGATAACTTCTCTGATATGAAAGATGAGAATATATCCATTCAGGAGTGAACCCCAAACAGGATAGACTCCAAAAGAAAATCACCAAGACATATCATCATCAAACTCACCAAAACCAAAGACAAAGAATCATGAGAGCAGCACAGGAAAAATGAAAAGTTACTTACAAGGGGCAACCAATAAGACTAAGCTTGGATTTCTCAGCAGAAACCATGCAGGCGAGAAGACAGTGGGATGGTATATACAAAACCCTGAAAGAGAAAAATTTCCAACCAAGAATTATGTACCCAGCAAAACTGCCACTCAAATATGGTGAAATTAGGAGATTTCCAGATAAGCAGAAATTATAAAGGAATTTGTGAAAACTAGACCATCCTTAGAAGAGATGCTAAAGGGAGCCCTTTGGACAGAGAAACAACAACAGCCAACAACAACTGACCATTAACACACATGATGACATAACCCAGAAACCAACCCAGCTATGGAAGTATCCAAAGTAAATAAATCTACAAGATTGTAAACAGGGAACCAGAGACATCAATTGGCAAATGAGGACAACAACAAACCAAAAGAGGGAAAAAACTGTGTTGTTACAGAACTTCTAGATGGTAGGGAAGTCAAGACACTACAAGATAGAACAGACTGTTCTAAACTTGGGAAGAAAAGTATAACCTCAGAGAAAAAGGATAAACCTTCACATCAAAATCAAAAAGAGGACCAGCACAAATATTTAGCAAATACTAAAACAATAGCAACAAAGGAAATGATAACACGATTCATAAACAAAATGAGCTCAGCATAGAAAATTATATGGAACAAAGAAATCGACACCATGAAAAAGCACATAACAAAAATGACAGCAACAAATTCTTATTTGCCAATGATTACATATCTGGCAAGGGACTTACATCTAAGATTTATAGAAAACTCCAACACTTCAACATCAAAAGAATTAAAAATCCAATTGAAAAATGGGCAGAAGACATGAATAGACACTTCACCAAGGTGGATATTCAGATGGCCAGCTAATACATGAAGAGATGCTCACAATCATTGGCCATCAGAGAGATGTAAATCAAAACAACAATGAGATACCGCCTCACCCCAGCACTGATGGCAAGGTTGAATGGGACAGAAAATAACAAATGCTGGCAGGGATGTGGAGAGATTGGGACTCTCATACACTGCTGGTGGACCGTGAAGTGATACAACCACTGTGGAAAGCAATATGGGGATTCCTTAGAAAGCTGGAATTAGAGATACCATTTGACCCAGCAATCCCATTACTAGGTATATATCCTACAGAGATGAGAGCCAGGATAGGAACATATACATGCATGCTCATGTTCATCACAGCACTATTTACAATAGCAAAAAGATGGAAACAACCTACGTGCCCATCAGTGGAAGAGTGGATGACCAAACTATGGTACATACACATAATGGAATGCTATGCAGAATAGCATTCCATTATGTGTATGATGGAAGAATAATGTAGAGTCTGCAAAACACCACACAATATGGATGAACTTGGAGATTATGCTGAATGAAATAAGTCAATCACAGAAGGACAAATATAGTATTAGTTCATTGTTGTGGAGGGTCAAGGAAAGGTTTATATATGGAGGGAAACTTTCTTTGTTGGTGGCCAAGTGTGGGATGGAACACTGCAAAAAAAAAAAAAAAAAATGCATTGACCCATGTCACTTTAGTGTATTTCTCTGTACATAAATTATATCTCAATAAAATGCTTTAAAAAAAAAAAGAATAGAATATGGCACCATTCCCCTCTCCACAACACCCCATCTCAGGCTACGTCATTCTTTTACAGTTTCTTTTTCCTTTCAAAGATGTCAACTTTTAGGTTTCATTTAAATGTGTACAAATTAGGGTATCATGGTGGCTAAGAGCATAGACTTGAATCCCTGAGTGGTACAAATGGTTAATGTGCCTGCTGCTAACTAAAAGGTTGGAAGTTCGAATCTACCCAGAGGCATCTCCAAAGAAAGGCCTGGTGATCTTCATCCAAAAATAAGTCGTTGAAAACCTTATTGAACACAGTTCTATTCTGACACACAAAAGATTGCCATGGGTTGGGGTCAACTTGATGACAACTGGTTTTAAGGGCCTTGACTGGGCATCAGACCACTGTGGCTTGAAATCAGCTTTGCTACTTACAAGTTGTGGGGTTTGAGATAAGTTACTTCACTTATCATAAATTACAACGCTTATTTTGGATAAGTTACTTCAGTGCTTTCATTTGTAAGTCAGGATTAACAACAGTAATAACAACAACAACACAACGCACTGCCACACTGCCGTGGAGTTGGATCTGACTCATAGCCACCCCTCTTTGGGTTTCCAAAGTGATATCACTATGGAAGTAGATTGCCCAACCTTCCTTCTGAGGAGTGGCTGGTGGGTTTGAACCACTAGCCTTCTGGTTAGCAGTCAAATGCCTTAAGCACTATGCCACCAGAGCCCCCATCTCTTGCAAAACATTGCTGTGAAGATGGGAGCTTGTTTCTAATTGATGGAGGTGGTATAGGGAAGAACGTGATTTGCTCTGGGCTCTGGAGCGTTCTGTGGATGGTCCTGTCCACACACATATGTTAATGTTATTGAGAAAATCAAGTTTTGTAGTTGGTTTAGGAGTTGTTCTTATTTCTGGTGTCACTTCTTTCTGGCTTTTCTTTTACCCATTTTAGAAATTGGAGTAAGATGTAAGGGACACAGAGGGAGAAGGATGGCATAAAACAAAGGAGGGTGATGGAAGGGTTTTCTTCCTAGGAATCTAGCTTTAGGCTAAACCAGAATTAGCAGTTTCTAGCACCAAACTCAGGTCCCTGGGTGGCACAAGGCGTTTGTGCTTAGCTGCTAAAGGTTGGTAGTTTGAACTTAACCAGCAGCTCCATGGAAGAAAGACCTTGTGAAATGCTTCTGTAAAGATTACAGAGAATCCTGTGGAGCAGTTCTACTCTGTAACACATGGGGTTGCCATAAGTCAGAATCAACCTGATAGCAGTGGGTACGTATGTATATATGTAGCACTGGATTCATCCCCTGGTGAGGTCCTCCTGCCTCTCTGCTTCGGCTAGATCCTTCTTCCCAGTTTCTCTCCATCACAGCAATCTAGGGAGATTTCTTGGGAGATATCTTAGAGGAGTTAGTAGCTAGCAAAATAATGATGGGTTTAAGAGACCTGTGCTCCAAGGTGGGGCTTGTATAGTAGTTAAAGTTATGTGTCAAGTTGGCTGGGCCTGGTTTTGAATGCTGGGCAGCTGAGTATAGTACTCCGCATAATGAGACTGGTAATCAGCTCTGTGGTGGACTCTACTACGAGCAGCTGAGTAGCTGCCTTAGGGCTGTGGTCTGCTTCCAGTATATAAGGAGAAGCTTTAGGAATGGTCTGCAGCTTTTGGCATGCTTGGATCATGCATGTAGCCGAGTCGTTGTTCAGCAGCCTGCCATATTGTCGGCTCATCTTGGGACTTTTAATGGACTTGAATCAATGACCCGCCGTATGGTTTGGTAATATCAGGACTGTGCCTTTTTACTTGTTGAAGTTGGTTTGTCAGCCTCAGCAGCCAGCAGCTGTCTGAAGAGAGCCTCCAGCTTCAGTGGTCCAGGAGCAAGAGGCAGAGCTGAAGTCCAAGGTTGAGGGGCTTTCACCCAGCCCTTAGGGCCTGGCAGTTTGAACTTGGACTTCTAGCCTCCAAACTGTAAAAGAATAAACTCCTGTTTGTTAAAGCCATCCCATTTGTGGTATTTCTGTTAGAGTGGCACTAGAGTTAACCAAAAGAGCTGGCTTGAGTTTCAGAATTGGAGATCATCTTTTTTATTTCTTCTTCTATTTTATTATTTTTTATTGAATAAAAAGGTATATACAGTGAAATACACAGATCTTATTGTATAATTCAGTTAGTTCTGATAAATGCATATAAATAATCATATAATCACTTCCCCAATCAAGATATGGATCATTCCCATCCAATTAGAAAGATCTCTTTGCTTCCTTTCAATGAATCCCCATCCCATCCCACCATAGGCAAATTCTGTTCTGATTTCTGTGTATTAACCACAGATTAGTTTTGCCTGGTATGTGCTCTTTTGTTCAATGCAATGTTTCTAAAATCCATCCATTTGTTGTTGTTGTTGTTATGTGCCGTCGAGTTGGCCCCGACTCATAGCGACCCCTCCTTGAGTTTCCGAGGCAGTATCACTACGGAAGTAGGATTGCCCAACCTTCCTTCCGAGGAGTGGCTGGTGGGTTTGAACCGCCAGCCTTCTGGTTAGCAGTCAAGTGCTTTTAGCCACTATGCTACCAGAGCTCCTAAATCCATCCATATTGTTGTACAAATAAGTACTTTGTTCCTTTTTGTTGCCAAGTAGTATTGCAATGCATGGATATACCACAACTTGTTTTTGCATTCACCTGTTGATGGGCATTTAGGTTATTGTTTCCAGTTTTGGGCTGCAATGAATAAAACTTCTTCAATATTCTTCACCAACACCACAATTCAAATGCACAAATTATTCTGTGGTCTTCCTTATTCATTGTCCAGCTCTCGCACGCATATAAGGCTATTAAAAATACCATGGCTTGGATTAGGCACACCTTAGTCTTCAAAGTGACATCTTTGCTCTGGTACAGCTCTTTACCACTTTAAAGAGGTCCTTTGCAGTAGATTTGCCCAGTGCAATATGTCATTTGATTTCTTGACCGGTGCTTCCATGGACATTGGTTGTGGAGCCAAGTAAAACGAAATATCTAACAACTTCAATCTTTTCTCCATTTGTTATGATGTTACTTATTGGTTCAGTTGTGGGGATTTTTTGTTTTCTTTATGTTGAAGTGTAATCTATAATTTGTAGTTATTTTAACCCATCTGTAGTGTCCTCATTTGTGGCTATGCCCCCTCATTTACAGATACTCTGGCAGGCCAAAGTCTGTTCTCTGACAAGTCAAGAGGTAAAACCATGACTTTCTGCTTGACTTATAGCTGTTCCATTTCAAATGGACTTGAAAGAGCCATTGAGAAAAAAGCCGTATAAATGTGTATTTCACCCAGTGTAGTTCTCTTGATTGAAGGCTTGAATCCCCTTTAACCTCTGTTTCTGCCTGCTTTTGGTCACATTCAAGTGCCTTTAAGTGCTTGTCTTTTATATTTTGTCCTGTGTTTATAATTTTTATCAGCTAGAGTGTTAGTCCAATGTAAACTCTTTCTCTATGACAAAATCAGAAGTCTGAGATCATTTTTCAAGGCTGAGGCAAAAGGAAGAGAGAAGGAAGAGGTCCCTGAATTCTATTAACAGAAAGAAAAGAGATAGAGAAGTTTGGAAGATGATGTAGTGAGTGAAGACATATCAGATCAATCTGCCTCTCTGCTAGAAGACAAATAAATGTTTGTGTTCATGTGTGTGTGTGTGTGTGTGTGTGTGTGTGTGAGAGAGAGAGAGAGAGAGAGAGAGAGAGACAGACAGACAGACAGACAGAAAGAGAGAGAGAAGATCTGAGAGAGTAGCTCAGAACACTACTTCTAATCCTGGGCCCCCGAAATCCATTTGTTGCTGTTGTGTGCTGTCGAGTCAATTCTGACTCATAGTGACCCTACTCAACAGAGTAGAGCTGCTTTATAGGGTTTCCAGAACTGTAACTGTGGTGTTGGTGAAGAGTACTGAAAATACCATAGACTACCAGAAGTACAAACAAATCTGTCCTGGAGGAAGTGCAGCTGGAATGCTCTTTGGAAGAGAGAATGGCCAGACTTTGTCTCACCTACTTTGGTCGTGTTGTCAGAAAGGATCATTCCCTGAAGAAGGATATCATGCTTGGTAAGTCAGTGAAAAAAGAGAAGACCCTCAATGAGATGGATTGATACAGTGGCTACAATGATGAGCTCAAGCATAGCAAGGATTATGAGGATAGCTCAGGACCAGGCAGTGTTTTGTTCTGTTGTACATAGGGTCACCATGAGTTGGAGCCAACTCATTGGCACCTAACAACAACAACAACAATCCTTACAGGAATAGAGTACCATGTTTTCACTCCCAATGAGTTTCTGGGTGGGTTTGAATTGCTAACCTTTTGGTTAGTGAGTAAGCACTTAACCATTGTGCCACCAAGGCTCCTTTAAAATCAGTACATGGGGAGTAAAAGACATTGGGGGGACACAAGAGGAAGTTGCCCCAACTATCTGCAGCAACTACTGGTGTGGTATGTGTGTGTGCATACACATGTGCCCAAGACAGAAGATGATGATATCTGTTAACTTGGAAGAACCCAAAGGTTAGTAAAGAACACTATGTTTGCCTCTCTTCCTCTCCCAGCACCAATTATTTGTTCTAAACTATCAAACAACAGGAAAAGGAAGAAAGGTCTTAGATTGGTTAATCTAGGATACTTTGCTTTTCTGTTTTACTCATTTTAACATGTGTTCCAATTATCTGACCAGGATGGGTTAGAGATGATGATATCTGTTACTGGTCTGCATTTTGGAGCAAAAAGCCTTCTATCAAAATGGTAAATAGTAGGCCTCTAGGCCAAACCTGGACTCCACAGGTTTGATTGCCTAGATACTGGCCCAAAGTGTGTTTTTAACATTTTTGGAATTCATTTGTTGCTGTTGTTAGTTGCTCTCAAGTTGATTCTGATTCATGGTGACTCCAAGTACACAGAGTAGAATAGCTCCATATGGTTTTCAAGGCTGTGAACTTTTGGAAGCAAAGCACCAGGCTTGTCTTCTAAGGTGTCTCTGAGTAGGTTCAAACTGCTAAATAGTCCAACACTTAACTGCTTGAGCTACCCAGGAACTCCTGGGATTAGTTGCAGGCATTTAAAAATATTACTTTTTAGCTATCTCCTTGAGATGGTACATTACTTTCTAGTTTGCTATAGTTCCCACCACCCTAATGCTGAGGACTATCTGCTTCTCTTACTCACTTCCTCTATCACAACCTGTTTGGTTCCATAAGCTTTTGAGTGTGTGAATCCTGCTCTACATATCCTAGAGTTGCTGCTACTGTCCTTGGTAGCTGTGGTGTAGTGAATTACTTGGTATGGCTCTTCTAGCCATGGTCTTTGTGAGTCCCACCAGATGAGTGGGCAGAACTATGCAAATGTGAGATGCTTGTGGCCCACCAAGGGGATTGGATAGCTTGTTAGTAATGTAAATAAATAAGGTACATGCTGCCCTTGTGGGAGTAAGACCATGGAAAATAAGGTGCATGGAACCCTAATGTGGGAATTGGTCACTTTCATTCCCACTAGGCTTAAAATGAACCCTCCTAGAGGCAGAGAGGGAGGATCTCACTGCCACCAAGAGAGAAGAGCCGCAGGTGGAGTGGAACATATCCTTGGACCCAAGATCTCTGCACTGGACCTCCTTGGCAGAGAGATAGCAGAAAACCAGCAGAGATGACTGGCAGAGATGACTGGCAGTGGGACCAACAGGCACAAGACAGAGTGGTGGGCTTGCCAGCCAAAAAAACTGAGTGCTTTTGTGCAGAAGCCTTGCTGGCAGAGTGGGGTGCATCCAGGTGAACCTATCAGCAAAGCTAAAACAGCTTTGTAACACTTGCTCCAGCAGGACAGAGGCTAGGCCAAGAGACCAAGGGCCAAAGAAAGACATGCCTTTTGGGCGTGGCTGAGGGGAGATTGACCTGATTGAAGAATTGTATCCTGAGTGTGTTTCTGAACCTGTTACTAGCTTAATGAGCCCCATAACCATGAGTGTTCTCTCTGAGTTCTCTGTGGCTGTGGCAATGAATTATCGAACCCAGGAGAGAAGTAGTGAGTGCTGTGGGATGAATGGCTGGTGTCAGAACTGGTAAAAAGTTTGGAGGGTGTTTTCATGTCTGGTCTCATAGGAATAAGCCTTGGGCCACTGAAGGTTATTCTGTCTCCCTCTCATGAAGTTACAAGAGGTCAGAAATACTGTCTCCATGACCTTTTTGCAATAGCAGTGTCTTAGTTGCATGTCTAGAGTTCAGGGGAGATGGAGAAAGGTCTGAATTGATCAGTGGGAAATAAGGATGCATGTAAAATCTCCTCGAGAAAACAAAACAAAAAAACAGGGCGTCACATTTCTTGATCCTCATGCCAGGAGAATGATTTAAAGAATAACATATATTCTCACCGTACTTTAAGAAAGATTTCCTTTGCCTCAACCTAGACTTGAAGAATGTTTCTACTGAGAAACAAGGTTATGAGTGGAGATGCATCACTGAGCCAAGAGAGAGGGCTGGGATAGATTGACAGGCAAGAAAACAATGGTACTGTCTGCTGTCTCTGTTAGAAAGAGAAGGCATGTGGGGGAAACAGAGCAGTTGGTAGTGAACAAAATGTAGCAACATCAGGGAAGAATGGCATCATAATAGAGCAGTGAGAGGCTAGATGCCACCGTAGTGGTCTTTATACCAGCAAAATGTCCTACATACAATGTAGGCTTGCTAGCTTCTAGGCATGAGAGTAAAATATAAAGAGATAAAAGACTAAAGAGGGATATTTATGCTATAATGGTGTAGGAGCTCTGGTGGCACAGTGCTTAAGGCATTTGACTACTAAGTAGAAGATTGCTGGTTCAAACCCACCAGCTTCTCCACAGAAGGAAGATGAGGCAATCTACTTCTGTAGAGATTTACTGCCTTGGAAACCCAATGGGGATTGCTATGAGTCAGAGTCGACTCAATGGAAGTGAGTTTGGTTTTTTGTGGGTGTACAAGGAGAAGAGAGGAAAATGAATTTTAAAGATGGAATAGAGTGCTTTCAAAAGAGACTCTTGGGAAATCTTTGAAGTTAAAGAATGAGTTGAGAACTCAGGACCAGTACTACAGAAAGGCGTTATATGTCAGTGGTTAAGAGCAGTGCTCTACAATCAGATACACATGGACTTTGCAGTTTATCATCTGGGTGGCCCCGGGCAAATGTTTACTTCATAGGGTTGTATGTGTTAAAGGAAGAAATATTTGAAAAGTACTTAGCCCAGTTTTTAATAAATATCAGCTGCTAGTAGTAGTGAGGACAGTGGTGATTCAGTGGTGGAATTCTCACCTTCCATGTGGGAGACCAGGGTTTGATTCCCAGCCAATGCACCTGATACACAACCATCAGCCATCTGTGAGTAGTGGTTTGCATGTTGCTCTGATCAGGTTCCAGCAGAGCTTCCAGAGTACAGCAAGTTAGGAAGTAAGGCTTAGCAATCTACTGCTAAAAATCAGCGATGAAAACTCTATAGATCACAATGATCCAATCCCCAACCGATCATGGGGATGGTGCAGGATTGGGTGGAGTATCACTCTGTTGGGCGTGGGGTCACCATGAACTGGAGGCCTAATCAGTGGCAGCTAACAACAACAAGTAGTAGTAGTAAAACATGAACATCTACATTCTACGAAATGTCCGGTCATGGTGATGATCATCCTCACCCCTTCTTTATGTAAAAGCAACCATATGTCAGAGAGCCTTTGCTAAATTGTAAATATGTAACGTGAATGGTTTATGAGCATCAGTGAACACATTTCAAGGGGATAGGCAGAGGTTTCAGGAGAAGTTCAGACTGCCTGAGTCTGGTAAGGACTCTGCCTTGATGGCTTCAAGAAGTTTGAAGGCAGCATGAGAACATAGGTCACTGGAAGAAAAGGATGAAAGACAAATTATACCCACTTCATAAGTTGGTCTTTAGATAACATTAGATATACTATGCTATTATTGGGAGCTCTGGTAGCATAGTGCCTAAGGCACTTGACTGCTAACCAGAAGGCTGGCGGTTCAAACCCACCAGCCACTCCTCGGAAGGAAGG
>NW_006921627.1:3278514-3279659 GCF_000298275.1 Orycteropus afer afer | reverse complement strand
TAGGAGCTACTCATGGCTTGCCATCACTGATGTGGCCCAGTCTGCCTCAATGGGGCCCTTTTCAGCCCAGAACTTACAAAAAAAAAAAAAAAAAAAAATCAAGCAGATGTCACAGAAATCAGATACTGGTCCTAATGAAAATCAGTCCATGGGTCTAAAGGAGATGCAATGCGTTGTTTTTTCTTCCTAATGCTTTCTTGTTTGGCTTCCATGGAGGTCTATGTTTGTGGAAGAACTTGGGTCTAATTGCTGCAGACAGATGCCTGTGTTCTTTTAGCTGAGGCAGATGGGCAACAGGAGGAGGAGGTGGGGGTGGCTGTGAGAGAGGAGGTGACATTTGTAAATATGTCAAGGGACAATGAAAATTTCATAGATGCATTGGAACTTTTTAAATGAGAAGATGAAATGATCTTTTTAAAATGATACGCAGGTCTGTAAAGATAGCAATAGTATCAATGAGGGTGTTGATTCCTGGTTATCTATGGTTACAGATGAAAATCAGCTATAGGCAATACTGACTATATTCAACCTCTTCCCATACAATATGTTTTATGAGAACTGATAGCAATTTGTAAAATTAATAGCCTCTTTCCCCCTTTCCATCATAAACAACAAAAGGGCCAAATAGCAGCAGTATAGGGAAGGAGCCTAATGGCACAGTGATAAAGTGCTCAACTGCTAACAAAAGTTGGTGGTTCAAACCCACCAGCTGCTGTGTAGGAGAAAGATGTGGCAGTTCTGCTACCATAAAGATTTAGAGACTTGGAAACCCTATGCAGTTCTACTCTCTGCCTTATAGGGCTGCTATAGGTTGGAATCAACTTGATGACAGTGAGTTTGGTTTTGGTTTTATAAGAATGAAAGAAGAGCTATGAATGACTTGGGCTAACCTGCTACCTAGCTCAGCAGCTTCCAAAGAAGCATTTATGTGAGCAGTAGTGTAGCTCCTTGACCAGATATTTCTTTATTTTATTTTATTTTGATTTGGGTGAAGATTTACAGAGCAAATTCACTTTCCATACAGCAGTTCACATATACATTGTCGCATGTCATTGACCACAGCTTACCACAATGCAACAGCTCCCCTCCCACTTCCTTCCCATAGTTACCTCTTCCCAGTGTCCATCCCTCCATACACTCCTGCC
>NW_006921627.1:3253388-3278178 GCF_000298275.1 Orycteropus afer afer | reverse complement strand
CCCAAGGAGGGGTCGCTATGAGTCAGGTCCGACTTTAAGGCACATAACAACAACAACAGGCTCCAGCAAGCACTCAAGTCCTAAGTTCTAATTCAGCTAAGTCCAAGTCCCTTGTCACCACCCAAAATGTCTATTAACTGAGGTGCTGCCTTCCTAGGAATAGATAAGGCTCTCTCTAATACCTTACCCCTTTGTCCAGTGGCACCTTCACATCCATAGACAGAGAACCAGTTTCCCCATTGATCATGGCTGTTCTCAGCTTCAAGAGGAAAGAGAATGGTATTAGTTCCTTGCCTTACACTGGAGAGTGCAAGGTATTGAGGTTTCCTGACCAGCTTAGCTGTCATCCCTGGGAACACTTGGTTTTCCCCTTTTTCCTCTTGTCTTTTTTCTCTGAGTAGAATATCAGGAGGGACTATGGAACAGATCTTTTAGTTCAGTTTAGCTTATAATTCTGGGCTTTGACCAAGTCAGTATTCCATTGTGTACTGATGCATTATGGTACATAAACCAAAAAAACTAAACTCACTGCCATCCAGTCAATTTGACTCATAGGGACCCCTCCTTGGGTTTCTGAGGCAGTATCTCTAAGGAAGTAGATTGCCCCAAACTTCCTTCCCAGGAGTGGCTGGTGGGTTTGAACTGCCAGCCTTCATGTCGTATTACTGAAGCAGTTTATTCTAGGATGACATACTGAGACCAAAAGAGGCTAACACATTACTAAAACTCAGCCTCTGAAGTTTATAGACCCGATCTCATTCATCCTCAAGTAATCTTTGTAATTCAAGAAGACATTATTTTTTAGATGTTTAAAGAATTGCCCATTATAGGAATTGCTGCTGGCTTGGGGCTTGGAACAGCCCTGGGACTAAAGTGCTCTCTCTGGGAGAAGTAAAATGAGTGACCTCATAGCTTAACACCTTGTGGCTGACCCATTTTGTTGGAGATAGAGCTAAACTAGCTTCCTTTTCTCCTACTTTCTCCACTCACAATTTCAGTTTGGTCTTCCCACTCCACTTCAGAGAGATCCACGCTGTTGTAGTTAGGCTTTGGTTTAAATTTCTTCCCTTCTCTGTACTGGAGTGAGCAAGTCAGGGAGAAAAACATGAGGTTAACACAAGGCCCTCCTCACGTTTGATCTCTTTTCTAAAGCCTTCCGGTAGACTCATAAAATCAAAGAATCTCAGCAATTCCTTAAGGTTATCTGGGCCAACCTTCTACCCAATTCAGAGCTTCCCCTACCAACGTTCGTGACAGATGGGCTCAGGCCTCTGAGTGAACATTCCCCGCGATGAGGAACTCCCTATTTTGTGAGTCAGCTTGTCATAGTTTTGGATGGCTCTAATTGCGAAAAAGTTCATCCCTATATAAAGCTGAAATCTGTCTCCCTGTAACTTTTACCCATTGATCTTAGTTCTTTCCCTTGGGGCTACTCAGAATGTCTTCCACCTGACAACCCTAGAGATTTCCAAGGCATTTGTCACTCCTAAGACTTCACTTCTACAAACTAAATATTTCCAATTTGCAGATGCCTCAATACCCTTGGAATATGCTCCACGTTGTCAATGTCACTCCTAAAACAGAGTGCCCAGGACAAAAATCAATATTCCAGATAGAATATGACCAGTGTGGTATGGGGTTGACCTCTTTGGGATAAAATATCATGTAGCTATGAGTAATGTCCAGGATTCTGCTTAACTTCTTAGAGAGCTATCCCACTCTGCTAGTTCAAATTGAATTTTCATTCAATTACATCCCTTTGGTCTTTCTTACATGACACACTGTTAAATTGCATCTCCACAATCTTATGCTTGAGCACTGAGTATTTTGGCAGAACATTCCATGTATCCCTAATACATTTTGTCTTGTTAGTTTCAGCCCATTGTTTTAAAATAATACCTTGTGCATACTAATTTTCTCATTCGATGCATTAGCCATACCTTTTAGACTTTATGGCATCTGCTTTGTGTATTTTCATCTTGTTGACAGAATTTTTTTAACGGGACAGAGCCAAGGACAGATATTGCAGTGCCTAGTAAAGACTTCCTTCCCTCTAACATGACATAGAGCCATTAATCAACATTCTTTGAGTGTTATTATTTTCTGGTCCTGTCTTTATCTTTGTCTGTCTGTCTATCTATCTCTGTCTGTCTCTTGGATACAAAGACAAATATCATCAAGTTATATGCTATTAGGTCTGCAGCACTTCCCAGGTTTAGTTAAGTAATCCTATTGAAAAAGGAAAGAGAATAACTTATCAGAAGGTAAATTAAGAATTAATCAGAGGCTCTAGTTTTAATAGAATGAACCCCCAAGCAGATGTTTGAAGTCCCCTATAAGCATGCTTTTGTCATTTTTTCATTCAGGAAAGTGTCATCCTTATCTCTCACCTGTCCTGGTGATCTGTAGTTTAACTGCCACAACAGTACCCACTTTCATTCTTTTTCTTCTCACTCATGCCTGGGTGATGCCTCCATTCTTGGTGTTATTGGTGTCCATACACATGGCAAACAGCTCTGCCCTGCCATCTTCCACATTAGATCTATTTATTTTGAATAAGATACAATATTCCACTCCTGTTTGCTAAATCCTGATGACACCTGAAAGAGCATCTTTAGCTCTTCGTATTAAAATCATAATTTCACTTTGTTAATTACTCATACTCTAGGCACTAACATAGAAAAAATTCAGGCCAAAAGTATCCTCTTTCGATTTATTATGAGGCATCTCCTCTGTAGTTTTCCTTTTTTTTTTTTTTTTTTTTAACTCAACTACTGTTCTCCTTATTATTCATCATAAATTGATAGAGCTTTCCTTAGAAATATGATTAAATCAGCTTTATAATATCTCTTGTTATATAATTATATCCTATGTTGTGTTGTTGCCTATTGTCTCATTTATGTAAGTCTTATTTCCTTAATTACCCCATAAATTTTATTTCTGTTTATAGCATTCTTCACAGCAGTAAAAAGTAAGGCACACAGTAGTTCTACAACATGGACTTGTTGGTTGAAGCTTTGTATTCATCTAGATTAAATAGATGATGACAGGTAGGTTTCTGATCAATGCCCCTTAATTCTATAATTGAGCTCTAGGATCAACATATTTATTACTTCTCTAGTGAGTCATTTTCTGGCATTGGGGCTGCCTCCCACAGAACACACTGGTACAGGAGAGTCATATATCATGAGTTCAGATGCTGTGGCATAAAACCTAAAATTAACGCCCAATACTGTGTACTGCTTTGACATCTGGGGAAAACCAGGATGTTCTTTGCATAACCTAACCTAAAGTTCCCTTTTCCATTCTGTTCCTGTGGGTAAGGTCCCCTAGCCAAACAACCTTCCTTATCATGGGACCAAGCACAGTTCCTGCTTACTCCTGAGTAGTGGGTTTCAGTTCCCTGCCAGCCCATGGAATAATTCAAACAATCCAATCAAATCCTCCTATGGGAACTGGGACATGCCATCCTCTGAATATACAAAGCCTGCCTCCCACAGCTCATGTTGTTCACCCGATTTCCTAGGACAACCCCTGTGTGGCCCCTGCATGAAGTGCAGGGGTGTCTTCCTCCCCTGGGTTGTGAGTATATGAAACAATTAGAGAATAATACCACATGTATGGTGACTAATAAATTGCTGATAATTTCATCTGTTCAGTGTTAGATATTGTGTGTTTGGTCATCTCCAAAACGCTAGTATAGGAATTCCTCCCAATGGGGTGAATAAACCAAACCCACTGCCATCAAGTCTATTCTGACTCATAGTGACCTTATAGGACAGAATAGAACTGCCCCATGGGGTCTCCAAAGCTATAAATCTTTACGGAAGAAGACTATCACATCTTTGTCCTGTGGAGTGACTGGTGGATTTGAACTGCCAGTCTTTTTGTTAGCAGCTGAGAACTTTAACCACTGGGCTCAAATGGAGTGGATAGGAGGTGATTAAAACAGATGCCTGTCGAATTTGAACTGGGAAGAGTAGACAGAGTGGTTTCCAGTGGATCCTAATTTCTCTTTACTCTGAACCACTATAGGTTGCTTTGAGAAGCTCAATTAGTTGCCTGGGGGCATTCAGTCTCCATTTGAACTAAATGGAATGGAATGTGGTTAGTTTGATCTCTCCAAATGACACCTGGGGCAGATGAGCCCCTTGGTAATTTCTTGGAAATTACCAAATTTTCTTGGAAAAGTATTAGACTGGTAGAGAGGAAAAGCTAAAGTTCCTAGGGTTGTGACTTCTCTCCCCCCACTAACAACCACACTGAAAGGTGTAGCCATTATTGCCATGTATAGTGGTCAAGTGCCATCACTAGGGATAGTAGGGAGCCTCTAGCCTTGAAGGCAGGAGCTCTGGTAGCATAGTGCCTAAGGCACTTGACTGCTAACCAGAAGGCTGGCGGTTCAAACTCATCAGCCACTCCTCGGAAGGAAGGTTGGGCAATCCTACTTCCGTAGTGATACTGCTTCGGAAACCCAAGGAGGGGTTGCTATGAGTCGGGGCGACTCGACGGCAAATAACAACAACAGCCCTGAAGGCAGAGCTATTAGATAAGATGATGCAACTTTTCCTTTTAAGCCATCAGTTGCTCAGTTGAGCCCATGTGAAAATCCTCCTAGTCTGTGTCAAGATGGGGATAGCTAGGAAGAGGACAGGAACACTCAGGAATACACCCTAAGACAAACTCAAGAGCATTTCAGCAACTCACCCCACACCTCTCACAAAAGGTGTCCTGCCATTTTTATTGTTAACTTGATATTAACAGCCTTTTGGTGGGGCCCTGGAGTTATGCTTATATGGCATCAGACTCCAAAAGGGAATGTGGAGCTACCTACTGATGGGAGAATGTAAGTGGCTGTGTCCTATGGGGCTTCTATAACCACACAACTGCACACTTCATTACATGTTCACTGGTCAGGTTCATCAATCATTTCAAACATTTTTTTTTTTTTTTGGACTCGTCTCTCCTGCTAGATTATAAATCGTTAGAAAACAGGGACCGTAACTGAAATACATTTTTTTTTTCTCATACTACTCATAGTAGAGTGCTGGATTTCTGAATGGAGCCCAATAATGTGTTCGTTGTTTCAACTACATTTATGAACCCCCCCCCCCAAGTCCTATAGTCAGACTTCCAAGACAAATAAGATTTATACCTACCAAGGGTCGGAGGTCAGGATGTGAGAGGATGTAGCCATTGTTAGTGTTCAAGAAGGCATATCCATGCACTCCTAGCTGCCAAAGACAGGGATTGAGGTGCATTAGACCTGTTGTTTGTGTTGGATCATTGGATGGTTAAAGATGGCTGCTCATGGCAGAGAATTTCCCAAATATGAATATAACTGAACCAGTGGCCTTCTTCTACCCTTTAATGTCTGATTTCTACATCAAAAAAATTATTGTGGTAAAATATAAAGAGTACAAAAATTTGCCATTTTGAAGAATACAGTTAAGTAGCGTTAATTGGATTGACCGTGTTTTATACTCATACCACTATTTCCAAAATTGCTTCATCACCCCAAACAGAAATTCAGTAGCCTTTAGCAATAAGTCCCCATTTTTCCCTGCCCTCCTCCAGCCCCTACTCATACCCACTGCTGTTGAATTGACTCAGATTCATAGTGACCCTATAAGACAGAGTAGAATTGCCCTGTAGGGTTTCCAGGACTGTAATCTTTACGGAAGCAGAGTGCCACATCTTTTTTTCTATGAAGTGCTGGTGGATTTGAGCCACTAACTTTTCAGTTAGCAGTTGAGCACATAACCACTGTGTCACCAGGCCTCCTTCTTCAGCCCCTGGCCACCTCCAATTCCTTTCCATCCCTATGAATTTGCCTATTCAGATATTGCATATAATATTTGGCTTATTTCACTCAGTGCAATGTTTTTAAGGTTCATCCATGTCATAGCATGTATCAGAACTTCACTGCTCTTTGTGGATTAATAATAGTCCATTATACACATATATACACACACACATACATTAAGGAACTCTGGCAGTGCAGTGCCGAAGATATTTGACTGCTAACCAGAGGGTTGGTGGTTCTAAACCTACAAGCTGCTTCATGGAAGGAAGATGGGGCAATCTACTTTCATAAAGATTTATCACCTTCAAAACCCAATGGGGGTTGCTATGAGTCCGAATCGACTCGATGGCAGTAAGTTTGTTTTTGGTTTTTATATGTATATACTAATTTTGTTCATTCATTCATCTGCTGATAGACCCTTGGGTTATTTCCACCTTTTGGCTATTGTGAATAATGTTATTATGAACATTGGTGTACGAGTATCTGTTTGAGTCTCTGTTTTCAATGCTTTTGGATATATACTTAGAAGTGGAATTGTTGGGTCACCTGGTAATTTTTTTGTTTAACACTTTGAAAAACTTACCCTTTAATTTTGAAATCCTTTCCAAATTCTATTGTTTACAACAATAATGTTGTACCACAACTCAACCCTTTTCCCACCACATGCTCTAGGTGCTTTAATGATAAAATCTCATTCACTCTCACAACATGAATGCATAGCTTACAGGAGCAGATTGAGAAACTGAGGCACAACCCAGGGGAAAACTCTTTGAAGCCCACAGAGCATGTTACAGTAAGCACTGGCAAAGGACTCAGGAATCCAGGCTGCTACTCCCATGCTTAACATCCTACACTTCTCTGGGGACCAGATGGAGAGGCCCCAGCCCAGCTCTGAATCTGGCTGTCACTGTCTGGAGAAAGGATACTAACACTGGCTGGAGAAACTCCTGGGTGACCTGTGACCCCCTTTCAGGGACCTGACCTAGGCTCACCTTATACCGAGGTGCCAGCTTCATCAGCTCGCGCAAGGCCACATCAGAGCCCACCACACCCAGGAGAATGCCATGCGATCGCTGGAAGGAAAGATGCTGAGTCAGGGGATACACAGCTTCCCTGGGAGTAGGGTCAGGCTGAACCAGAGCCCAGAAATAGAAGCTTAGATCTCAAGTGGTTCTTCATCTGCCATTAGATTTTTGGCTGAGCTTCCTGGATAAAAATCTAGAATCTATCAGGAGAGGTCTCAGGAGCAATCTCAGCTGCTGGGAAGATTAATGGTCAATATTAATATTTAAGTTGTAATATCTAAATGAAATAAAAGTTGAATAAAATATGAATCTTCACAGCAGATGCTGAAGTACTGGGATCTCAGGGATGAGAATCTACAGGTGCTATGGTGCTATAGGAAACATTTTCCGACCAGATGGAGAATGGAAGGTTCTGGAAATTATCTCACCAGAGGCCTTTACAAACAAGTTAGAGTCTACCCAGACTGGTAGGTTAAGTATGGTTTTGCTGAAGGCTGCGCAGATAACCTCTCTAGCCTTATCTCCCCAGAGCAGTGGCCCCAAGTGCATAGCAGTAGACTGGCATCATGCTGGCTGTAGTAGAACCACTGGAGGAGTCTGGAAAAGTATGGTTCCTCCAATTCTCTACTGAGAGATTCTGGTGTAGCCTGTCTGGGTCAAGGTCTGGGAATACGCATTTAAAAACCCTCCCAAGGTGGTTGTGATGCCTAGCCAAGTCAAGAACCATTGATCTAAAGAAAGATACCAGCCAGTGCCTCCAAGTTCTGATCACTGCTGCAACCTCTCAGGGAGTGACCACTCACCGTTTCATTCTTTTTGCTGAAGACTGGCATGGCCACAGTAGTCAGTAGCATTAAGCTCTGGGCCTGTGAGGTGAAGAGCTGTCAGAGAGGAAAAAGTAAAGGACAAGCGTCAGTCCAAAGAGGTCCAGTAGTTTACCCTGCTCCGAGCACATAGCATGAAGGGCCCACCATCATTGTTATCAACTACACAATGTCTAATGAAAAGGAAGAAATTCCAAATGATGTTTCCTTTCTCTGCAAATGGAGAACTGGCAGAAATTCTGCATGAGAGAGGTGTGCTATGGAGGAGGATAAAGCTGATATCACTCACCAAAAACACTCCTAAGACTGAGCAAGTCTCATAATCCCAGAGCCCACAACCCAGCTCTCAGTCAGGCTCATTGAACTTTCATAGCTCAGCCATGCCAAGGATGAGTATGAACCCACAGAACTGGCCTGTCCCACACATGCCTATGAACAAAGAGGTTTAACATGGAAAAACTTTCTAAGAAATCTCTGATATGGACCCAAGGTTGGTCTGAGGGAACCACTTAAGGGGGAGAAAGACAGATCCAGAATCATCTGCAAACAAAAGTCCATATGTGGAAGCACAGTATAAGAACAGGTCACAGTGTATTTGTGGTCACCATCTTGGTCATCCCTAACACACATAGAATAGACCTTCAGTCTCTTCTCCACTCAATCATTTCCAACCTGTGAGCATATTTTCCTTCTGACTGCCTGTATTACCATACCATGTCCTCTAGCTACCTTGGAAAGGGGCTCTACCCATGTGTCTCATTCCAAAGCAAAGACAAGTTTTGAAAATAGGTGTGCATCAACACTTTTAAGAGTCTCATCCTCATTTAGATAAACCAAAAGATGTTGCTGAGTCATGGACTTTATTGGAAAATTAGGAACTTTTTGACCATGAAGTCCCTTTTCTTAATTTCATCTGATTTTCAATTTAGATTGAAAGTAAGGTTTTCTGAAGGTGAGCTGCAATTTTGTTCTGAGCTCAGACACATCAATAAAGACAAGGTGAATGCTATCAAGTCTGTGTGAGTTATGAATTTATGAAGCCAGAGGTGCTTCTACCCCTGCTTCTCTAGGGAGCCCCATGCTTTCCTCTCACCTGCCCTCTCCCTTAGGAGTCATCTCTCACTGTGCAGGATCCCAGTGCAGTGGGCACCTATCCTCCCACATCTGTGCCAGGCAGGAGACCTGCCCTGGGCTCAGTGAGCAACACTGAGAACTCAGAAGTTCTCAAAGTTGTACCCAAGAGATTTACAGATGACTCTTTGACAACAGGGACTCCTAAGTCAACAGAAGGAGAGGCAAGGGGGTGGAAAGAGAAGATTTAGAGACTAGAAGGTCTTCCTAATTGAGGGGACAGCTGTCATTTTTAAAAATGAAGATAAAACTGTGCTCTTATAAGTGAACATGAAGGGAAGCAGGAGCCTGGAGGTCTCGGAGCTCTGGTGGTGTAGTGGATAAGGGACTTGACTGTGAACTGGAAGGTCAGTGGTTCAAACCCACCAACTGCTCTGCAGAAGGATGACTGGGTGATCTACTTCCATCAAGATTTACAGCCTCAGTAACCCAATGGTGGTCATTATGAGTCAGAAATGACTCAATGACAGTGATTTTTTTTTTTTTTTTTAAGGGGCCTCAAAGGTTAAGATGGCCATGAAATGCCAAGGGATGACCTGGTATTACCTGTCTGAAATCATTTTTATAGTAAAGCAAAGATATGCCTTTACTCACCTACATTCTCCTTCCTTGTCCCTTCTGCCAAACACACACCCAAACAGTGCTGGCCACCCTGAGTCAGGGTGCATGCTTCCCTCACTGGATTTCAGGGTTCTGGAAGTTGTGAGTACAAACTTAGCCTTCCCTTTGCCAGCTCCTTTGGCATGAACACAAACATTCACGTGTGTGGGAAGCATACAAGCAGGGTCCACTGGAGAAGAGGCCCCTTCCTTAGGCTGTGGTAGTTAATGTAAGGCATGGATGGATGGATGGTGGATGCATGGATGGATGCATGGATGGATGGGTAGATGAATGAAGAATGGAAGAGAGCAAACAACATGAGACAAAGTACAAAGGAAGACAAGAACAAAGAATAGATCTCTCTCTCTCTGTCGTGCTCATACTCTTTCTTATTGACACTCTCATTCTCTGTCAATGGTATCTGCCCTGAATAGGGTCCTGAGAACACCTGGAAAATGAAAGAAGGAACCTGCCCCAACAAAGGAAGCATTTCTTTTCAGAGCACCTGCTTTGGGAGCAGTAGTTGGTGATAGTTGGACTACATCACCTGAGCATGACTTTATTGGCTGAACCCCTTTAAGGTAGATTAATGAGCTTTTCACTCAAAAACTGGCAAGATGGTTCATATCTACTATTAATAGGTAGAAGTAAGCATGCTACTGACCTTAGAGTAAGTCAGAAGTAAAGCTGAAAGTTTGCATTCCTAGCCTCGCCTGCAGCTAGGAGTCAACATTGGCCAATGAGATATAAGTTCAAGTGTCATGCAAAACTCCCTAGAAGTTCCTTTTACAGGTGTGGGACATGCCACTCTCTCCTTCCACCATCTTGCTGCTCTATTGACTAGAGATTCACTAGCCACCTTGGATTAGGAGGACAAGAGTCACAGCTGGAGATGCAAAGGGGAAAACAGGAAGGATCCTGGGCCAGTGATGACCAGAGAGGTCCTCATCAGCTCAGAGCCACCATCCTTGGACTTCTTTTACATGAGGAAGAAACACACTTCTATCCTATTCATGTCCGTATTTTTAGGTCTCTCTTAATCTCAGGCTGAAACATCATCATAGAAGCAAGTGGCTTGTGTGTGATTGGAGAGGTACCATGAAGGTTCCTCTTCCCAAAAAACATCTGAGATTTTACCTTTGATAATTTATTCCTTTGTGTAAGTCATTGCTGCCCACAGGCAGTTTCTTGGAAAATGCAGGTACCCACGAAGGGAGAGCACATGATTAAGCAATATGATTGATTGTGAATGATTGGCCTGACTACTCTCTTCCATAACAGGTAGGAGGGAAGGACAATGAGATAGGTGAGTCCCAGTAGGGAAAGGCAGGAGAAATTAGTTTGGAACAGAGGGGCTCTGTCTATGGGGACAGCTCTGGGCAGGTTAGCTGAAAGGATTTCTGGCATCCAGAGCAGCATATGGGCATGGACCTGCTATTGGGCTGAGGGGTGCCAGGGGAGGGAGGAGAAAATGCATGAAAGACTGGCCATATTCACCCCTTCACAGTGTTATGCTCACTCCTCTCCTGACCCAGAAACTCACCACTTACAACCCAGGGTCCCTAACTCTGGAGCACCTGTCAGAGCCCTACCTTGCTGTCCAGGTAGGCTTCTGTCCAGATGATGTCATGGTCATGGTTTATGACCATGGGACGGCTGAGCACATGCAGGTACTCCATCACATTCTCCTGGGCATCTGCCAGCGTGGAGATCTGTGTGTAATAACCTGGTGGAGGGGAAGGGTTTTGTGGTTTTAGTGATGTGTTGCTCCTCTCGGCATCTCCCAGCAGGGCCCAAGCACACTTCCCCCAAGTGCTGATGCCTCACAGCTGAGCCCTGCATTGGGCATTGCCCTGAGCCATAGAGAACTACTTCCCTATGGCTGTGTTATGTGCTAAGGTTACTCCCTCTTCCAGGGGCTGCAGGAGAGCATCAGTGTTGAAGGGGGATGCAAAGGCCCTGGCCCTAACTCACTTTGGGAGAACTCTAGGGCCCTTTCAGCCCCAAAGCTCCTCATAGGGGCAGCAGAGGCCTCAGATGCAATCACACTGTGAGTTGGCTGCTCCCTCTCCCAACCCTGCCTTCTTCATTTCCTCATAGGTGTGTCTTCCAGTAACACTTCCCAGTAAACATTGTGCATGCAACTATAGGTCTCAGAATCTGCCCAATCTAAGACAGGTATTCCTTGCTCAGTCTCCTCATTTCTCTGATCATTGCCCTTCCTCAGATTATGAGGTGGAGTGCTATGGCTTCTTCACTATAGCCATTGTGATATTTAAAGAGCAAATGGCCTTAAGGCTATCAGTGATTTGGTCCACGAACACCTCTTTGGTCTCAGTGCTCATCACCTCGCACAATGCACTCATCCCATACTCAGGTAAAATGGGACATCTTTCTGTTCCCAACAGCCTTTGTACATGCTATGCCCTTTGTCTGGAATAGCCTTCCTTGCTCTGTAGGTCTGGCTAATTCTTACCAGTTCTTCATGTCTCAGCGTAGAGACTCTTTCTTCAGGAAGCCTTCCCTGACTCCCCAAATGGGAAAGTGACTCTCCCGTTGCACCCTCAGCACCCTGCACAGCCTGAGCCCCTCCAGAAGTTGAGAATTTACAGTTCATTTGTTTGTCTCTTGTGCTGGGCAGTAACAAGAGCCAGGCTGAGCCTGCTCTGACTATTCTCAGTTCCCCAGGGTACCAGGTTCCCAGTAACTGAATCAATGGGGTCTAAGCTGGCACTGAGAGACCCAGGCCTTGGGGTCTGCTTAGAGATAGCACAGGATTGTTTGCACACTAAACATTATTCTAGAGAAAATGGTGAGCCTGTTTTTGGTTTGGAAGCAGAACCAGCGTAAATGGGTTTAGTTTTCAGCAAGAAGAATGAAAGCTAGGCAACAGAGAGAACTTATATTTAAAATATTGGTCTCTCCTTTGCCTTGTGTCAGGGTTTTTTTTTTTTTTTGAAAAGAGAGTCCTTCTCTCTTCTGTAAACACTGGAGAGATGTTTCCTAAGTTCTATTTCAGGAGGCTTTATGACTTAGGAATAGGCCCTATAGGAGTAATCAAGCATTTACTTAAGGTTCTATGGAGCAATAAGCATTTTGTCTTACTTTTTCTAAATAATAGGAAGAAGGACATGTACTGTCATTCTTGGCACACTACCACTCCATTGCAAAGCCTCAGTGCAGAAGCCTGCATGTGGCACCTCTGGGTGTCCCCTTGTGCTCAGGTGAAGGCTACAAGGCACTTGGCTGTCATATCACCTACCTTTGTTGTTACATGCAATCCGTTTCATGCGGTCAGCAAAAGTCACTTCTCTCCCAATGAGATAGGTGAAAACTCGGACCTAATCCACAAGACAGAGTGACTCAGCAGACATTTTCTCCACCAAACAGCAATAATTCCTGGCCACAGTAATCCTAGCTATCCTTATTTATGTGAATCTTAGATGTTGGGTCAAACACTTTGCAGGCTTTGGATTCCCCAAGTCTCACCCTGCTGGCACAAATGGTTAAGTGCTCAGCTACTAACTGAAACGTTGGTGGTTTGAATCCACTCAGCAGCTTTGTAGGAAGAAAACCTGATCATCTGCTCCCATAAAGATTATAGTGAAGAGAACCCTATGGGGAAGTTCTACTCTTTCACCATGAATCAAAATCATATTGATGGCTCCTAACAACAACGTCTCCTTGTGATCAGAAAAAATGCTGAGGTCCATGCAGCAAAAATGACTTGTACAAGGCCAGGATGAGTG
Source organism: Orycteropus afer afer (assembly GCF_000298275.1). Taxonomy (NCBI): domain Eukaryota; kingdom Metazoa; phylum Chordata; class Mammalia; order Tubulidentata; family Orycteropodidae; genus Orycteropus; species Orycteropus afer. Next base: position 3,265,043 of record NW_006921627.1, on the reverse strand, counting down.
TAGAGCAGGTATGAGGCTAAGGTTCACAGCCCAGCAAAATCAGGTTCTGGTCCTGACCTCGCTCACATTCCTCCTCTCTGAGTCCTCCATATCTAAAAACTGGTTGCCATTGAGTAAATTTTGACTCATGGAAACTGATGTGTGTCAGAGTAGAACTATACTCCATAGAGTTTTCAGTGGCTGATTTTTCTGAAGTAGATTACCAGGCCTTTCTTTTGAGAAATGTCTGGGTAGACTCAAATCTTCAGCTTTTCAGTTAGTAGCCTAGCACATTAAACTTTTGAACCACTCAGGACAACTTCTTTGTGCCTAAGATTGTCATAAGTTTTGACCACCAAAATGGGATTGTTGTTGTCAGGTGTCATTGAGTTGATTGCAACTCATAGCAAGCCTAAGTACAACAGAATGAAATGCTATCCAATCCTGCACCATTCTCACAATTATTGCTATGTTCCAGCCCATGGTTGCAGCCACTGTGTCAGTCCATTTTTCCATAAAGATTGAAGCCTAGGAAACCTTATAGAGCAGTTCTACTCTGTTATATAGGGTCACTATGGGTTGGAATTGACTTAGTGGCACACAACAACAACAGGACAGAACATTTGAACTCACTGAAGCCCTGGCTTTTCTGTGTTACACTGGTTATCCTATGCAGTAGGAGAACTCTTCCCTTGGCCCCTTCCACTCCCCCTTAATCCCCTACTGGGAGGGTAACCTTGCGGTCTGGCCAGTTATACTTCTCAAATACTGGCTCGTAGTCCTCCACGGCACCATCGGTGATCAACATGATGGCCTGGTTACAGAGGCTTCCTTGCCTGGCCTCCTGGAACTGTGTGAGAAGGCACCATGACTTCAGGTTGTGAACTGCCCTCCCTCTGCTTCTCTTAACCCCATCACTCCCTCTGGGCTTCCACAGGGGCACATACCTGCTTAAGAATCTGGAAGGCTTCACTCAGAGCTTGGTCTAGGATCCCCACACCTTTGACCATCAGCTTCTCCACCAGCTGTTTGAAATGCTACCATAGGTAAGAAATTTGATGAGGGTCAGGGGGTTGACTGTACCAGGGAGGCTTCACCTTTGGTCATAATTTATGAGGCTGTTTAGAGCTATTGTCTAGAGGAACACAATTGCAGGTTTCACCTCTTCATGATCTGGCTAATTTCATGGGCTAGACCTCTGAAATTGTTGTTTTCAAATAGCCCCAAGGTAAACTAAGAGAGTGAGAATGGCTTGGTACAAATCCATCCCCTCTACTGGAAGGATACAGCTAAGTGTGAGCACTACCACAGGACAGTGCAGAGGCAGGGGGGATGACTGATTTGCTGGGAGCTAACGCTGAGGTTCCTGGGGTCCCTAGCATCCTCAACATCCTAGCCCTTAACTCAACGGTGAGCATTTCACAGGAGTAACTATGGAGGCAACCAAGGACTCTAGAAAGCAACCTCTGGCCCAGGATTCAAGAGCAATCCAAATCCAAATCCCCCATCACAGAGGAAAAGCTCTATGACGTGCAAAATATCACTTTAAAAAAGCAGTTGCCACATCCTCTCCTCCATGGTCTTTTACCAGAGAAAAAGACTCAACCTAATGGGTTTGAATTTCTCCTCCTTTGAGGGAAGGTCCCATGAAGACTAACAGAGTAGAAAGGTCCACACAGGGAAGCAAAGAGGGAGACTGAGTTCTGGATCATCCACAGAGTGAAAAACCAGTGAAAAACTTAAATAGCCAAGGTTCCCTTAGATGCAAACTTTCACTGTTTGCTCTGAATAGATATGCACCATATTTATAAGAGAGATTTCTTGGACATATTTACATAGTTAACACAGATTTGCTTTGCCCTCTTTCCAAGTGCCATGAAGTAAGTTCAAGGGAGCCATCAAGGCAGTCTGCACAAACACCCCAATATCTTAGCAGCAGGGGCTCAGAAGTATCAGGCCATAGATGGACACTTACCTCTCGATTGTCTTGGTCTGCTTGGACCAGGATCCCTTTAAAGCAAGGCTCAATGTAGTGAACATAGTCATTGTACTGTAGTTGTAGTGGGGCGAGGGAAGGAGAGAACAAACAGGATGAGTTGGAAAGTCAGGGCCTGGTGAAGAACCAAAACACTTGATAGGATAATCAGGGGTGAGATTCACCTAGGCCTGTGTGTAATATTATCTTGGGGTACTCTTTACTTTTTGCCAATTTCCTAATAGAAGAGAGTAGGGAGAGCAGCAGGGTCTAAAAATTCTCCCTCAAATCCTGACCTTGGGGCATTTTCTGAATGACATTCTTTTCCCAGAGTACAGACAATCTGAAGTTACTGAAGAATTCCTTTGGTCTCTGCCCCCAAGACCGGACAAGGTGCCTCTATAGGGGTGTCCAGTGTCTTCCATGTGCATCCCTTCCCCAACAGGCTAGGTGGGAGGATGAGACATTGTGCCCTTTTCTCTCTCTGCTGTGTGTATATGAAGAGGGTCCTTTTGCTATCAACAGAGGGTGGGGGTGGGAAAGGAAATGAATTATTGTTTGTCTCTCCCTTTTTATTAGTCACCTTTATTCCTCATAGTTAAATTCCAATTTTCGGTATTGTTCTAGTATCCTTAGTGCATTTTCTACATAAATCAGAGAGGAAAAAGAGAGATGGTGGTGACCAAATGGTAGAATGGCATGGATGCTCTGGGGAGAATGAATATTGGATGTGAAAGCTGTCCCTAACTGGTACTCTCCAAACTGCCAAAAAAGCTGGGGGGTTGGAAGAGGAGAGCCAGTGTTGGGTGGGAAGACAGGTAGGCTCTGAGGGATGAACTCGTGCTGTTCCACTCTTATGGAGTGATGGGACCTGTTATCTGTGGCCATCCTTTCACTCCTGCAGGTCTAGGCACAGGGATGCAGAGAGGGTCAGGATGGGGAGGTGGGGCCTAGGAATCACACAAGCAGGTAAATAGAGAGAGGCCTCAGGGGAGTGGACTGAAAATAGGAGAATGGGCAGCCATTTTCATGCCCCAGCAGGATTGTTTTTTTTTTTCATTTGTGCTTTTCATGTTGTGATAAAATACACATAGCGTAGAATTTACCATCAATGACATTTAGTACATTCGCAGTGTTGTTCAAATATCACCACTATTTAATTCCAGAACATTTTTATCACCCCATTCTCTCTCTCTCGCTCTTTTTTTTTTTTTTTTTTTTTTTGTACTTTTTATTGTAGTGAAACTTTGCACTTTTTATTGGGTGAAACTTTACAAAGCTATAGTTCTCCATTCAAAAACTTATGCACATTCTTTTCATGACATTTGTTACAATTCCCTCAATGTAACAGCATTCTTCTTTTCCGCCCTAGGTTCCTAGTTTCTGCTGTCCTCCTTTCCTGCCTCTTCTGGCCTTTTGAGCTTTATCTTTGGGCAAATGCTGCTCTTTTGGTCTCATATGTTTGATTGTACTGAGGAGTACATTCCTTCCTGGAGGTATTATTCATTTTATGCCTATCTATTGTTTGGCTGAAAGCTGATCCCCAGGAAGCAGAATTATTTTAAAGTTAGACAATTTTGCCTTGGCATTTCTTTGCTAGGTAAGTAAATTCCATTAAAGATAGAAATTTTGGGTAATGTGACAGGCTGTGGATGGAACTTTTGGATCAGCGCCCTTCAACTTTCAGTGCCCTTCAAAGTCCCTGCCAAAAAAACCAAACTCACTATCATCGAGTAAATTCTGACTCATAGAAACCCTCACTGTGTTTCTAAGACTGTAAATCTTTATGGAAGCAGACTACCTCATCTTTATTCCATGGAGAGACTGGTGAGTTTGAACCACTGGCCTTTTGATTAGCAGCCAAATGCCTTAACCACTACACCACCAGAGCTCCTTTCAAAGCCCCTAGGTGGCTGTCAACTCTATCCTCTTGGAGGATTCAAATGGCACACCTTAGTGTGACATTTAAAAACAGTCTCCTAACTTGTCACTCTTCTTTTCTTTCTTCTTTAATCCTCCACTTCATAACTTTTCCAGTCATAAGTGAAGAGTTGCCATAAAAACAGGTCCCAGATTTGTTGTTCACCTTCTCAGCTCACATCTCCTACTTTCCCCTCTTCCCCCAAGGTATCTGGATTTGGTGAGATCAAGGAAGTGGGGAAGACTGGAATTGTCATAAAACAGGAACCCAGAGACCATTCATTCTACATCAGATTGGAGAACGATAGATCTGAATGGGAATCAATTAGACATTTACTCATGGTCAGTAGTTCTTCACCTTTATTGGAACCCAGACTCTTCTGAGAAATTGAAAGATAGGCCCAGGAAAATGAAAGTATATAACATTTTATATATAATTTCAGGAGCTTGGGAAGACCATAGACCCTATATTAATAGCTCAGCTTGAAAGGAGAGAATCATTCTACAGTAAGAGGCATCAAATGACTGTATTGGTCATTCTAAAGCAGGAAGAAGAAAATATTTTCTCGAGGGAGTGAGAACTGCTCTAGAACAAGAAGGCACATTTACCGCGATGATATTAACAAAGTCATTCTCTCCCAGGGTATCCAAGATGGTGGAGACGGTGTGCTTGGCAATGGCCATCCTCAGCCCCTTCATGCTGCCACTCACGTCCACAAGAATCACTATGTCTTTGGGAGAAGTAGCAGCCTGTATGTACCTTCAGCATGAAGAAGTGGAAAGGAAAGGGGCAGGTTGAAGATGGGCAAACCAAAATCAAATAACCCCTGACCAAGAGTTTCCAGTTATTTCTATTTAAATTCTGGCCCAAATGCATCCAAAGTTCAGGTCAATGTTCTGCACCCCATCTATGATAGGTTTTGTTGTGTTCCAAAACAACTCGACATACTTCTGAAGCTATATTGGCTTGATGTAGTTGGGCATGTGCCCATCCAATGGGTCATCGGGAGGGGAAAAGGTCAAATCCTGGTGGTAACCCTGGTCCTCTTTGGTTTAGACCAGCTAGAGTCTCTGAGGGGCTGGCAGTGGAAAAGGAGAGAGCTGAGTTTAACCCTGAGTGTCTTTTACAAATCTGCTGGAGAAGGGGCAGCAAGAGATGAGAACCTGACAGGGTGCATCTGGGGACAGCCCAGTGTTCTGAAAGAAGGTTTGGGTTGGGAAAGATAAATGTTATCAATCCTAGATGAACAGTCCTGGAGCAAGGGCAGATGCAGAAAGAGGAGAGGATCTACCTGGCAATTCTTCCTACTCTTGTATTAGATAATGATTCTACACATTTGAGACTATTTGGTGGTGGAAATGGGGTAGAAGGAGGTGGCCAAAGAATGTAGGAGAACTAGGGGCAAGAGATCTTTCCCCTGTGAGCTCTTACCAGCCACGGTTTCGGCAGTCGAAGGCAATGACTCCATTTTCATCAGGTGTCCATTTTATACCTGAGGGAATAAAGGTTCATTCTTTCACTAGCTCACTGAGGCTGCCCCTGAGCCCCTGGCTGGTGCTAACACCCAGAGTGCCCATGATCCTCAGGCCAGGGCCATCTGTGATCTGGGCAGCAGGGTATAGGAACACTAAATCACACCCTATAAACTGGGACAGCAGGCATGGAGGGAGCCAACTCTATGGAGGAGCACCCACCATGCAAACTGCCCACATCTCTAGTGGGATAATTTTACCGGGAGTATTCCCAAATACAAGGAGCTCTGATGGCACAGTGGTGAAGGCATTTGGCTGCTAAGCGGAAGGTCGGCAGTTCAAACCCACCAGCTGCTCCATGAGTGGAAGATGGGGCAAATATAGAGATTTGCAGCCTTGGAAACCCCATGAGGGTAGCTGTGAGTTGGAATTAACTCAGTGGCAGTGGGTTTTTTATTCCCAAATATGGGGCCTAAAACTCATTAGTGAGGTTAAACCTCACATCAAATAGTGGAAGAAAAGCTTCGGAGAGATGTGACTTTCTTGTAATAGATAACAGGTGCCCTGTTTTCCAATGTAGCACTATGTTTTCTAGCCCACCTGCCTCTAATCAGGTTAAGCACATTAGTGCTCCTGATCCCTTCTATTAGGTGGGCTGGGAAAACGATTTGATTGTGCAGCTGTAAGCTCCTTGAGAGCAGGAATTCCTAGCACCCAGCTCAGTGTCTGACTGCACCTAGCAGAGTAAATGCTCAATAAATGATTGTTACATAAATGAAAGAACAAATAAATGAGCAAAGAAGCTCTTCCTTTAACCTACTAGCAGAGTGTGCTGGTAGACTTTGTTCTATTCATCTAACCAAATACTTGGCTAGATACACATAAAGCACAGATAACATGGACATGATCCATGATAGAATCTCTTTTCAAAAAGACTTTAACAATTTGGAAAAGTAGATTCAAGTAAGAAGATTAAAAATAACAGTTTAAAGTGTAATATGTTGCATTCGAACTGGGAGGGGGGCTGCAAAACATGGCAGTATCATGAAAACTAGGATTGCAAGGAATTTGCTGTTCCATAGCAGTTATACTCCAGATAAGATGTACTCTTGGAAGCTTTGCTGGTCTTTCAAAAATAGGAGAGGTTTTCAGGGATTATGCCCCACACTAATGATAACAAGGTTGCAAGGGTGAGGGGCAGTGGCTAGGGTAGCAAGGAGCCAAGACCTTGATATGCGAGAGAGATGGTACGGAGAGATGGGAAGCAGGATGAGAGCCATGGGTGGAGTTCATGTGGAATGACTGGAGCTTGAATGGCAAGGGTTTGATCTAGACTGAAAAGGGGGATCATCCTATAGCTGCATTCCAACAACAAAATGATTGTGGGGGATTTGAGCCATAGAACAGCAATGAAAAAGGGGAAGCTAAGTCTAAGGCTCCTAACTTTGAACCAAAACTTTGGAAGAAGATGTTGATGATCCTGGCATGGGAGTATCCTCAATTGCTGCTGGAAACATAAGGAAATCCTTTTGAGAGGAAGTTTTTCTAAAATCAGACCTGCAGAATTCCTAAAAACATGTAGCAATGATTGCTAAATATATAAATATGCAGGCTCCTGTGAGTGAAAGGCAGCAGAATCAAGAATCATTAGACTTAACCTCTCAAAGATCTCAGATATTGTAAGTCAAATACAAAATATAGAGTAGCTATGTTTAAGCACTTAATTGCGCTCATGTGGTATCTGTACATAGATCAGAGGCAGTCATTTGAACAGATCAAGGGGATACTGCATGGTTTAAAATCAAGGAAGGTGTGTGTCAGGGCTGTATCATTTCACTATACTTATTCAATCGATATGCTGAGCAAATAATCTAAGAAGCTGGACTATATGAACAAGAACATGGCATCAAGATTGGAGGAAGACTCATTAACAACCTGAGATGTGCAGATGACACAAGCTCCCTTGCTGAAAGTGAAGATTGGAAGCATTTACAGATGAAGATCAGAGACTACACACTCCAGTATGGATTGCACCTCAACATAAATAAAACAAAAATCCTCAAAACTGGGATAATAAGCAACAGCATGATAAATGGAGAAAAGATTGAAGTTGTCAAGGATTTCATTTCACTTGGATCCACAATCACAAGAAATCCAATGACGTGTGTCTGCTGCAAAAGACCTCTTTAAAGTGTTAAAGAGCAAAGATGTCACTTTGAAGACTAATGTGCACCTAACCCAAGCCATGATATCTTCAATAGCCTCATATGCATGTGAGAGCTGGACAATGAATAAAGAAGACCACAGAAGAACTGATGCATTTGAGTTGTGGTGCTGGAAAAGAATAATGAATGTATAACACACTGCTAGAAGAACGAACAAATCTGTCTTGGAGAAAGTACAGCTGGACTGCTCCTTAGAAGCAAGACTGGCCAGATTCCATCTCACTTACTTTGGTCATATTGTCAGAAGAGACCAGTCCCTGGAGAAGGATATCGTGCTTGCTAAGGTAGAGTATCAGTGAAAAAGAAGAAGACCTTCAATGAGATGGATTGACCCAGTAGCTATGACAATGAGTTCAAGTATGGCAATGTTTTTGAGGCTGGCTCCAGGCAGTATTTCATTCTATTGTACATAATGTTGCTATGAGTTGAAACTGACTCGACAACACCTAACAACAACATGTTTGAGAAATAACAAATAGAAAATACAGAAAGAAGTGAAGAGACAACTTAAAAAAATAAAAAAAAGGAACACTTAGAAAAAAAAATGTTTAGGTTTAAAAAAAACTTTAAATGGATAGTGGATTATTCATGTTGTTATGTGCCATTGAGTCGGCCCCGACTCATAGTGACCCCTCCTTGGGTTTCCAAGGCAGTAACACTACAGAAGTAGATTGCCCAACCTTCCTTCCGATTATTCATAGAGAAAGAGAATTTATATATTTGAAGAATTTGTCCAGAATCCTGTGAAAGCTAGAATGAGAAGTTTCAATATATATGTCTGATTGGAGACCCAGAAAGAGAAAAGGGGGAGAATGTCAGAAGGACAATGGTTACATATGTAATGTCTGCAAATTTTCTACAGTTGATAAAACCCACAAATTCACTGATCCAGAAGTATATTATACTTCAAGCAGGATAAATAAAAAGATACCCATTTATAGACTAGTGGACCATGCAAACCTCAGCCTGTATGACCATGAGACCAGAAGAACTAGATAGTGGCCAGCTACCACTATCAACTACCCAAGAAGGGATCAATGCAGGAGATCCTGCCTAGAGTGGGGGAACAATGTGGAACAAAGCTCAACTCAAAACGAAAAAAAGACTAGGTTTACTGATAGAAGCTGGTGAAACCCCCAAGACTATGGCCCCTAGTTACCTTTCAGGTCTAGAATTGAACTCACTCCTGTAGCTTACAGCAAAGCAATAGACAGGTATATATGGTGAACATTTACATCAGGTAGATATACTCTTTTGGAAGGAGGGTTGGACAATCTACTTCCGTAGTGAATACTGCCTTGGAAACCCAAGGAGTGGTCACTATGAGTTGGATCTGACTCCACGGCACATAACAACAACAACAACAACGGATACATTCCTTAGAATGATCAATCATGGGAGAGCAGAAGGGCAATGTTTGCACAGGGGGCAGGAATGCAGAGGAAAGAAGGACACAGGGAAGACATAACTACAGGGAGGAAGTGGGAAGAGAACTTCTACATTGTGGGGAACTGCAGTCAATGTCATGACACAAAATCTGTATGAACAGCTGTATAGAAAATGAATTTGCTCTGTAAACTTTCACCCAAATCACAATACAAATTTTTTTAAAATAAAAATAAATGAAAAGATACCCGCATACAGACACATCATAGTGAAATTGCATGTCAAAAGCAAAATGTTCTTGAAAGCAGCTAGAAAGAAATGCCAGGACACCTACAAAGAAACAGTAGTTGAACTGACAGCTGATTTATTCAACATCAATAGAATCTAGAAGATAGTGGGAAAGTATTTTTAAAGTGTTGAGAGAAAATAAATGTTAATTTAGAATTGCATTTCCAGCAAAACTATCATTCAAGAATGGCGATAAAATAAAACATTTGTAGATAAACACAAACTCCAACAGTTTACCACCAAAAGACCCTCTGTAAAAGAACTTCTGGAAGATTTAAGAAGAAAGAAAGTGATCTCAAAAAAACAGCCTGAGATGCACAAAGAAATAGTGTATGAATAAAATGATAGAGAACTGGTTAAACACAAATTAGTAGTTATCTGTGTCAAATAACAGTAATTGTGTTTAGTTTATGAGGATAAAAAATGTGAACTATTATATGACAACAGAGTGAAAAGTCATATTGTTAGTAATATGTACCACATAAAATGTTGCAGCAAGTAATTCACTGATGTTATCATTCTCAGATGTTCATTCTCAGATGTTCTATTTTATGATTTACTACTCCAAATGTTGCCATATATAGCAGGCTAGAACATTATATATTCCTGGGAGGAAGTTGAAGAGCTCTGGTGGCATAGTGGTTAAGGCATTTGGCTGCTAACCAAAAGGTCAGTAGTTCAAAACCCACCAGCTGCTCTGCAAGAGGAAGATGAGCCAACCTACTTCCATAAATATTTACAGCCTTGGAAACCCTATGGGTCACTATGAGTCAGAATGGACTCAATGGCAATGAGTTTTAGAGAGGAAGTTATGGGAAAATACATGCAAGGAATATGGAAAAAATTGCTGAGATATGTGAACTTGCTCCCAGCATTTGATTGGGATAATACTGATTGGTGGAAAAATCATGCACGGGGCAAGAACACTGAATTCAGAACTTGATATTGCCAATGTGGATTAGCTCATACGGAGCTGGAGAAGGGAAATTGACAAATCAGGACTTAATGGATTTTGAAGAGAAAATAAATGCTGACAAAGGAATAATGAAGAAGAGGAAGGAAAGAAGTTGTCAAAAAAAAAAAAAAAATTACAGTGAAAGGATAGCCTGAAGTTTTTTCAAACCTAAATCAGGGGCTTCAGTTGCTTGAAAACATGGACCCAAACAATGTTTGCTTTGCTAGAGTAGATAGGCAGATTCAGGAAGCAGTGAGATGTTACGGCAAAATATAGGAAGAAATAAAAAGGGGGGGCCATACAGAAAACTCTCACTAATTTTCTGACTAGAAGCACCATCCCCATTCCCAGGGATTATCTAGATGATCCAGAACATTTTACAAGTGGAGTTATTACCGCAACTAACAAAATACCAATATTGTCCAACTCTTCCTTGTTGTCAGAGCAAATTGTTATGATTTGTGCATTTTTAATATATGTACGTATTAAAACATATCTGTAAGTTTGTATGTAATGTTTCTGATTCTCAAAAGACAAATAAAGGTCAGATTTATAAAGACATTGATAATAAAAGACAATAATAAGGAAAAAAAAAGATATTTGCTTTACAACAGAACTGAATTATGATGGAGTTATTGTACTGGTACCCCATCACAAATTGGGGATTACCAATTACAGGACTAGATTGCTAAAATTATACAAATCATTACTAAAAGAATAAGAATAGAGGGGATAAGCTCCAAACCAGTAGATAGTTTAAAAAGAGGGGGGGGGGGCAGAGGATAATAGAGGAAGAGGAGATTATTAGAAAAATTTAATCATTAAAAGAAGCAAAAGATGAAAAGAGGAAACAAAAATAGTGGGAAATAAAAAAATAAAATGATAGCAAGGTCTCAAATATACCAATATTCACAGTAAATGTAAATGTGCTTAAATTGCCAACTAGTAAAAGATTGTCAGCTCTGATGAAAATTTAAAAGCTATAAACTATTTTTCGAAGATACAGTTTTTAAAAATGGCGTAGGTTGGTAATAAAGGGATAGGGAATTATATACATAGACAGGAGCTCTGGTAGCATAGTGCCTAAGGCACTTGACTGCTAACCAGAGGCTGGCAGTTCAAACCCACAAGCCACTCCTCGGAAGGAAGGTTGGGTAGTCTACTTCCATAGTGATACCATCTCAGAAACCCAAGGAGGGGTCACTATGAGTCTGGTAGGACTCAATGGCACATAACAACAACAAAAAAAATATATGTGTGTATATGTATATGTACATATATGTACGTATATGTATATGCGTGTGTGTGTGTGTGTAAAACACTGACCAGGAGTATACTGTCGTCATTCTATGAATATCAGACAAAACAGACCTAAAATAAAAGGCGTCATAAGGGCTAACAGGGAGCTCTGGTGGTGTAGTGCCTAAGGCACTTGACTGCTAACCAGAAGGCTA
>NW_006921627.1:3251745-3252818 GCF_000298275.1 Orycteropus afer afer | reverse complement strand
GAACCGCCAGCCTTCTGGTGAGCAGTCAAGTGCCTTAGGCACTATGCTACCAGATAGAGAGGGATAATCCCCAATGTATTTATAAAGCTAGTATAACTGAAAATCAGACAAGTACAGTTCAAGAAAGAAAAATACAGAAATATTTCACTTACAAAAATAGATGTAAAAGTTCTAAACAAAATATTAGTAAGCTAAATCCAGAAATGCATAAAAAGGTAATAATTTACTATAGTCAAATTAGGTTTATCAAAGGAAAATAGAGGTGGATTTCAGTCAGAGACTGAAATTTGGTTGCATTAAAATCAATGATTTTTGTCCATCAAAATGCACCTTTAAAGAAAGTCACTATTGATCACTTCACATCAGGAACAAAGAAGAGTGAAGAAAATCAAAGACACAAGGAAACAATTAGTCCAAAGGACTATGTACCACATGAATCTCAGCCTCTATGACCCAGAGACCAGAGGAATTAGATGGGACCTGGCTTCTACTGACGACCACTCTGAAAGGAATCAGAATAGGAGGTCGCAGAAAGAGTGGGAGAAAAATGTGGAACAAAACTAAAAATCATAAAAAGACAAGACTTTCTGGCCTGATAGAGACAGGTGAAACCCTCTAGACTACGGCTTTTAGACCCTTCTCAAGCCTGGAACTGAACTCACTCCCATGGCTTAACTTTCAGTCAAATAATAGACAGGTCTACAAAGTGAACAATAATACCAGGAAGTATGCAAACATTACAGCAACCAACCATACAAAATCAAAAGCACAGCATTTGCGCAGGGATAATGCTCAGAAACCAGGAAGGGACAGGAAAGAAGGACCAAGGGAAATGGTAAACACAGGGAGGAAGTAGGAATAGTGCTGTTGCATTGTGGGGGATTGTGATGAATGTCACAAAACAAAATGTGTATGAATTGTTGAATGGAAAACCAATTTGCTCTGTAAACCCAAATCACAATTTTTAAAAGTCACTAGATAAGCATAGGTACTGAAACAAGGCGGGCTTGTGCTTACTCACTGATCTGCACTGAACACGTTCCCTTGTTACCCTACCGAGAGGGACCAGGTCT
>NW_006921627.1:3221681-3240849 GCF_000298275.1 Orycteropus afer afer | reverse complement strand
AAAAAAAAAAAAAAGAATATATAAAAACCATCTACATATAAAGGGAAAAGGAAATAAAAAAAAGAAAACTTTTCAAGAGAAAAAAGGCAAAAGGCATAATAGATATTTCACAGAAGAGGAAGTACAACTTACAAACATGAAGAGGTGCTCAGCTTCACAACTGATGAGGGAAATGAGAAGCCAGACCACAACAAGATGCCATTTGATACTTAAATATTATTAGCAAATATTTTTAAAAATATAATACCAAGGGTAGAAAGAATGTAGACCAATAGGCTCTCTTTTCATTGCTGATGGGAATACAATTGGTACAAGCATTTTGGAAAATAATTGGCCTTTTCTTGTCAAAGTTGAACACTCATATATTTGAGGACCTACAACTCCACTGCTAGGTATATACCCATTCAAGAGAAACTCTTCTAATGTGTCTCAGAAGACATGTATATGAATGTTCACAGAAACATTGTTCGTAAAAGGAAAAAAAAAAAACATCACTGCTGTGGAGTCAATTCAACTCGTAGTGACCCCTCCTTGGGTTTCCAAGGCGGTATCTCTATGGAAGTAGATCAGCCAATCTTCCTTCTGAAAACTGGCTGGTGGGTTTGAACCACCAGCTTTCTGGTTAGCAGTCAAATGCTTTAAGCACTACGCCACCCAAAACTGGAAACAACCCAAATGGGATCAGAATAGGTAAACTGGGATATATTTACCCCGAAGAATATTATACAGTAACAATCATGACAAAATATGTGACAACCTAGATGTACCTTTGTGGTGATACTGATTTTGAAAAAGCAAGTTCTAAAAGTCTGTATACAAAACCAGATTTAAAAATTCTTAAAATAAGGAAAGCAAAACAATATATTGTTTAGGCAGACATAGAAATGAGATAAAACTAAACAGTCAAAAAAATTCCTAATAGAGTGATAAGCTTAAAGTTCAGGGTAGATGTTACCTGGTCATTTCAGGGAGTGGGAAATCAGGGCAGAGGGGCAGGATAGAGGAGGTACACCTACGTAGATACATTATTGGTAGTATTCTAGGTCTAGTCTTGGTAGTGTGTAAACAGACATTCATTATATTATAAATGAAATAAAATAGCCTGCATGAACTAATGGGGATACCGTTCATGAACCAAGGTTTATGGTCAATCCAACACTGTCTACCCCAAGGTCAATATTTATATATAGACGTTGGGTGTGTGTGTGCACCTAAGCACCAAAATGAGAAATAGCTCCTCTCTACTCACACTGATGAGCTTACACCCGGATTGTGCTGTCTGCACACTACTCGATTTCTCTGGAAGTCCTGAAGTGGCATGAATGTTTTTAGGAATTGCATGTGTTTTTCCTCGAGAAAACTTGAAGGATATGTAAACAGTCCTTAGGCTTTTGAGGGGCTGCAACATGCAAGAGGGATCAACTTATTCATTAAGACTCCAGAGAACAGAAATAGAACAATGGCTGGTTGTAGATTCTGACTGAGAAACATAAGGAGGAGCAGGCTGGTAATGGAAAGTCTGTGAGCTCTGGGGCCACTCTGCACCCAAGACAGGGATTTTCTGGACAGTGTGCTAAAACAACAACAACAACAAATGGTTGGGGTGCTATATGGAAGTGAGCTATTTAAAATGGGAAGGAAAAGGGACAGAACTCATGCCAGGTTTGTGGTAGATGTTTTTTTATTTTCTATTTTACTGTTGAACAAGGGAGCCATCCCTCCTCTCTTTATTAGGTTGGCCACTAGCCACATGGTAGCCTCTAACATTTCCTACATTGCTGTTGAACATTTCAAGTTAGTATATCTCCTTTCTCCAATTAGAATATAAATTTCTTAAGATAAAGAATTGTTTTTTCCTCCTTTGCACAGACCTCTCTCCCATAATGCTTTCTGCAGGGAAGGAGCTCCACATCCAGTTTCCATGGAGTTTGATGGTTTCCTTCATTCTTTCACCAGCTATTTATTGAGGGGTGTCAAAGTATAAGTTGGAGGTACTTTTTGGCAGGGGGTCTATTTATTGGGGGTCTGAGTGCCAGGGCCCCTTCAATGCACTATTGTCTTATTCCCAAAGAAGCAGCACAGAGGATCCTGGAGTTGCTACCCAATGTCCTTACCTGGATAGATCCTGAAGAATCCCGTGGAACTGCCAAAATATTGCCAGCTCAGTGTTGGATCTCTCTGGAAGTTCTCCACAAAAACAGGGTTCAAGGCTTCAGACATGTAGACTCCATTTAAAATATCAGGGTCTGAAGGATAAGATTATAGGAGAATCTTCAGGGGAAACTAGCACACTCAACACACACACACACACACACACACAGAGCTACTTCCAGCAGTGATGTAGTTTAGAATTTCCCCCTATATGTCATTTGGAAAGCCATACTCACACCCTGTAATCCAAGTTTCTCTCAGCCCAGGCTTGTGTAGAATTATTATTTTTTCATCTCTAATATAGGAGGTTGAGGACATAGTTAATCATGAAAAGCCACCAGAACCTGAATTGTACACGTAAAAACTGTTGAATTTGAAAATGTTTATATATATATAGTTGTTGTTGTTATGTGCCCTCGAGTTGGACCTGACTCATAGTAACCCCTCCCTGGGTTTCCAAGGTAGTGTCACTATGGAAGTAGATTGTCCAACCTTCCTTCCGAGGAGTGGCTGGTGGGTTTGAACCACTAGCCTTCTGGTTAGCAGTCAAGTGCCTTAGATACTATGCTACCAGAGCTCTGTATACGTATATGTATATGTATATGTATATGTATATGTATATGTATATGTATATGTATATATATCACTGCCATCGAGTCGTTTCCACTAATAATGACCCCTCCTTGGGTTTCCAAGGCAGTATCACTATGGAAGTAGATTGGCCAATCTTCCTTATGAGGAGTGGCTGGTGGGTTTGAACCACCAGCTTTCTGGTTAGCAGTCAAATGCCTTAGGCACTATACCACCAGGGCTCACTCTCTTTCTCTCTCTCTCTCTCTCTCGCTCTCTCTCGCTCTCTCTCTTTCTCTATACACACACACATACAACCTGCACTATCCTCCATAATCTCTGAAACAGTTGAGAAGGCATACTAGGTGGCAAAGTGGGGATGGCAGGAGCTACCTTTGTTGTACACATTGGTGGGCAGCTGCACACTGCTGATGGAGGTGTTCACTTTCAGGTTGCTGAAGTGTGCATTGGACTCCAGGACAAACTTAGCTCCCAGTTCCACATAGTTGCCATTCTCGTCCTTCTCATTGATCAGGACTGAGTTATAGTAGTCAAACTAGGTACGGAGGGGATGAGCCAGACAGAGATATCCCAGACAGAAAGGACATGCAGAGTAAGAGAAAAAAAAATGGCACAGGTCAGAGGACTCAGACGTGAGAGACAGGGATCAGGGATCAGATGGACTGACAGTGTCTTACAAGTGATGCCAGTGGAGAATTCAGGCAATGATCCGGATGGTTCAGGGGCAAATGTGTTTCCAGATAATCGGAACAGATGGTTTATTTGACTGGTTTTTGGTGTGAATTGTTCAGATTATTGTTTTGCGACTCCGTTTTATTTAGTGTGTATAGACACAGGCAGAGATGGGGACAGAGACAGCCAGATCTATATTCAAGGAGAGAAAAGGAGACAAAGACAGCTGCATCAGCACCATCAGTTTCTTTCAGGTTGGGCAGGTTCCTTGAGACCCAAAATGGAGCCTGAGAGATGGCTCTTTAACAAACAGCCACTGTTCTGGGCCTCAGTTTCAGTCCGGGCAGGGTCTGTGATGCTCCATGTCCCCTCTGTGGAGCCTGGAGTCTGCTGTGTCTCATACAGTGTCAGGAGTGCTTGAAGTACTACTCATGGAGCCAGAATCAGACCCTCTTCCCTGCTCCCTCCTACCATCACCTGGTCCAGGACTTGGACAGCCCCTACCAGGGTGATTGCTGCAACACCGCACCTTACTTACCCCCACCTCTGATCCTGTACACCTAGCTCATCTTCCAACATTGCTGCCAGCATTAGCTTTCTAGAGCACAAACCCAGTTGGGTTCTCCCCTCACAGACCCTTCCTTATTTACCATTTCCTGCTGAATAAAGACCAGATGCTCTACCCTGCCATTCAGAGTCTCCCACTGTGTGTCCACTTTCCTTTTTAAGGTCATTTTCTGCTTCACCATCACTCTGGACACACAAAGTTGACCATTTACTGTTTCCTCAACCAGACTTCTCTTTTCTAATTTCAATGTCATTTTCTCCCCTCAGTCTATAAACTTCCTCACACCTTGTTGTGGTTGTCAGCTGCTATCGAGTCCAATCTCATCTCAGGAGCCCCCATGCCCAGGGAAACAAAACACTGGCTGGTGATGTGCTATCCCCATGATTGGTTGAGGATCAGACCATTGTATTTTATTGACTGATTTTCAGAAGTAGATCGCTTGACCTTTCTCCCTAGTCTGTCTTAGTCTGACAGCTCCTCTGAAACCTGCTCAGCATCACAGCAACATACAACCCTCCGCAGACACGTGGTGGCTGCACATAATGTACATTGGCCAGAAACTGAACCTGGGTCTCTTGCAGAATTCTACCACTGCATCACCAACACTTCCTTTCTCTGTGCCTACCAAACCAAAAACCAAACTCACTGTGGTCAAGTTGGATCCAACTCATAGCGACCCCTCCTTGGGTTTCTGAGGCGGTAGCACTACGGAAGTAGTTTGCCCAACCTCCAAATTCTCCTGCAATCTCAGGCCCAGCCCTACCATCACCCTTTCAGCAAATATTTCTGTATGTTTCTCCCCTACCTTATTCTGTATTCTCATACCACTCTGTTTACCTGTTTTGTGGCCTTGTTTCATGCTTTATACTAAAATTATTTGCTCTGTGTGTCTTGAAGACAAGAATATGTCTCACTCATTTATCTTGTTATCTACATAGAGGCTAGCACGTTGCTTTGCCTATAAGACATTGAACAATAAATGTCTATCACACCAGTGGATGGTCATTCTATGCTCCCTGCCATAGTTCTTGGTAGTTGTCTCTCCTACCTGGTCCATAAATCCCTTCCCAAAGGATTTGAAAGTATTTCAAAAAGCAAACTATTGTAGGTTCACACAAATCCTGTGTATATTTAAAGTGAGGGCTGAACTGTCATGTACCTCCATACCCCTCCATATCACACCCTTAGTGGCCTTGGCTCTGTGT
The DNA here is from genome assembly GCF_000298275.1 of Orycteropus afer afer. Taxonomy (NCBI): domain Eukaryota; kingdom Metazoa; phylum Chordata; class Mammalia; order Tubulidentata; family Orycteropodidae; genus Orycteropus; species Orycteropus afer. The sequence goes on along the minus strand of NW_006921627.1, from coordinate 3,235,662 downwards.
TGGGGTTGGGGACTTAGTCATTACACCCTCCCAGCACCAGCTCTGGACACAAGAAGACTTACCACCAGAGAAGCGTTGAATTCATGGTTCAGGTCAGCCTCCTCCGCAGCTTCCACCAGCCTCTGAGAGACACAAAGAGGAGAATAAGTAGTCAAGGGAAGTAAGGGTGGGGGGTGGGGTGCAGCTCCTCAGAAATCAAAGACCTGAACTCCTGTTCTGGCTTTGTCAGTGGGCAAGTCACTAAAGCCTCTGGGCCTCTATTTATACAACTGCAAATTGAGTAGAATAATCCTTACCTCCCTGCTCCCAGCCCCATTTAAGTTGTGATGAAGAAACTCCACAGAGCAAAAATTTTTTCAGTAGTGCTTTGCAGGAAATTTCCCCTCAAACACACTCATAGATGGTTCTGTGGCCCAGAGAGAACCACTCAGCAGGGAGCAGGGAGCCATTGCACTTTTGAGGCTGTGAGAAGGAAGCAGTGGGATTGGAGACCTCTGCTTTCTGCTCTAGTGTCCCAGGCCCTGCAGGTACAGTGGTGCATTTCTGCCTCTCAATGTCTGTGCTTGACCCAGAGAAGCTGTTTAAACAGTTTGCTGATTGAAGGAGGCAGGTACTGTAGGTGGCAGGAGTGTGGGAGGTTAAAGTCCCCCTGCAGTGAGGTGTGATTCAGGGGCCCAGGATGAACTCTTGAGCCCCCACTTATCTGCTTATTGGTCCTGATGCTTGAGATTCCCTGTCCCTAAGCCTGAAGGGGTTCTTGTGTACTACAAACAATTAATATGCTTAGCTGCTAAGTGAAAGACTGGCGGTTTGAGTCCACCCAGAGGTTCCTCATACGAAAGGTTTGGCAATGTGCTTCTGGAAAATCAGCTGAAAATCACTGAAATTTGGGGAACACAGTTGTACTCTGACACACATGGGGTCACAAGAGTCGGAATCGTCAATGATAACTGGTTTAAGCCTGAAGAAAAGAAGCTGCAAATTCTAATGCATGGGGAAGAAAGCTCAGGACCTGTGTTTGACACTGGATCCCTCATAGATGGGGGTTTTGATGGAGGAGGTGGACAGGCAGAGGCAGCTTAACGCACAGTTTTGGCCTGAACTGGCCAGTGTTAGACCCTGTAAGGCTGATGCTTGCCTCACCTCTCACTGTAGTCATACCCTCACCCCTTGGTGCTGGCTTCAGCCCTCATCTTCCCCACATAGCACATCACCCTGTCCCGTCTTCTCTCTCAAGACCACTGGTTCTCAGTTGTCCATAGTTCTGGGCTCCCCCAAGGATGTGGTTGGTTTTCGGGGTCCTTTCAGGGACAATAATGGTCTTGAGGTGGGGACTTTCTCTCTAACCACACAATATTTACTGGTTTGCAGCAACCTGGTCCCTGTGGGCATCCTGAGGAGACATTTCCTACACAGTGAAGGCAACACATTCAGGGTCTACAGGCCAAGCCAGGGCTGGTGGGTGTCCAGTGATGGAATCACCTGGACACCAGGCTAGGCTCACTCATGGTGGGCACCTCAGCTGCCTGAGTGGCCACCAGAGCTCTTGGGTGCCATGAAAATTAAAATTAAAGAACACCAATCCCACTGTCATTAAGTCAATTCTATCCCTATGGGGAATAGAACTGCCCCATAGGATTTCCAAGACTGTAATCTTTGCAGAAGTGGACTGCCACATCTTTCTCCCACGGAGCAGATGGTTGGTTTGGGTTAGTAGCCAAGTGCTTAACTGATATGCTATCAGAACTCCTTAGATGCCATGAAATAAGGGTCTTTATAGTGGAAAGGGAAAGGGGGAAATAGGGAAAGAGGGAGGGGGGAGAGGAGAAAAGGGAGGAAGCTGTTAATTGATTGTTCTCCATCCAGCTATACTCTAATCTATCCATCCATTCATTTAGTGAGTAATTCCTAAGTCTTCATTCCATACACTGCACAGTACTAGTAACTAAATAACCAGCAACTAGTTTCCATTGAGTCAATTCCAACTCATGGTGACCCTATATGTGTCAGAATAGAACTGTGCTCCATAGAATTTTTAAAAGCTGTTCTGGTTATCTAGCACCGCTCTGACAGGAATATACCACAAATGGGATGCACTTTAACAAACAGGAGTTTATCCTTACAATTTGGAGGCTTTAAGTCCAAGTGCCAGGCTCTAGGGGCTGGGTGAAAGCCCCTCAGCCTTGGGCTTCAGCTCTGCCTCCAGCTCCCTGCCCACTGAAGCTGGAGGCATTTCTTCACTCAGACAGCTGCTGGCTGCTGAGACAGAGAAACCCAAGGTTGACAGGTAAAAAGGCACAGTCCCAATTTACCAAACCACACAGCAGGCCATTGATTTAAGTCCATTGTAAGTCCCACAGTCGGCAGAGCATGGCAGGCTGCTGAACAAGGACATGGTACATGCAGGGTCCAAGTATGCCATAGGCTAGAGACCATTCCCAAGGCTTCTGGTTATATACAGGAAGCAGACCACATCCCTAAGGCAGCTACTCAGGTGCTTGTGGTAGACCCCACCATGGAGGTGATTACCAGTCTCATCATGGGGAATAACTACCACAAGCTGCCCAGCCACTCAACCACGCCTAGCCAAGTTGACACACAAACTGAGCTACCACAAAAGCTGAATTTTTGGAAGTAGATTGCCAGGACTTTCTTCCAAGGCACCTCTGGGTGGATTCAAATCTCTTGGTTAACAGTCAAACTTGTTAACTATTTGGACTACCTGGAGACTCCAGTAACCAAATAAAAACTTGTAATTGGAGCTCTGGTGGCAAATGGTTAAGCACTCAGCTGTTAACTGAAAGGGCAGTGGTTTGAAAGTACCAGTGGCACTATAGGAGAAAAGACCTGGCCATCTGCTCCTGTAAAAATTTCAGTCTAGGAAACTCTATGGGGCAGTTCTACTCTGACCTATAGGGTTGCTGTGGGTCACTGTTGACTCCAAGGCACACACCAACAGACAACAACTGAGTCTTTCTTAATACTGTATGGTGATCCCACTGTATTTGACATCATTACCCTTAAGGTAGAGCTGAAATCCCAGCTCCCCTCATCCCACTTGCTTCCCATCATTCCTCTTTTACAATGTTGAGCAAAGATCCTTTTGGCTAATGGATATATAAGGCACAAGCCTTGAAAGGTAGATCATGTGGGTGAGAGGATGAAAGACTGTGCCATCAGTGAAGGTCAGTTCTCTGTCCTGGGGGCTGAGATAAGCCTTCTCCCAGGTTAAGGAACCTGGATTACCTTGACAGCTTCCACTTTCCTCCGCAGCATGTTCTCCATGTCCTCTGAGAACTTCCTCACCAGTGCCAAGCCGTCCACCTCCTTGATCTTCAGACTGGACTCTACATCCTTATATTTCTGCTCCAAGGAAAGTGGGAGACATAGACATGTATCATTTTGTGCCACATTGTTTAGCACTTGATTACACATAGTCTCCATCCTATGGGCACTCACACAACTAAAGTCTTGTTTACTTAGCTAGAGGCAAGGAGAGGCTCTCTCCTTGCATAATCTCCCCCTAGTAATTTTTATCAAATATCTTCTATGTTTTGAGTACACTGAACTCATTATGATTCATACCCTTAACAGAGGCATAAAGTGAAGCTCAGAGAGGTCAATGACCTTGACCAAGATTAAACCCCAAACTCCAAACCAAATTTACTGCTGTTGAGTCAGATCCAACTCATAGCAACCCCTCCTTGGGTCTCTGAGGTGGTATCACTACAAAAGTAGATTGTCCAACCTTCCTTCTGAGGAGGGGCTGGTGGGTTTGAACCACCAGACTTCTGGTTAGCAGTCAAATGCCTTAGGTACCTATGCTACCACACAGTCAGATAGGTCTCCCAGACTTCCACACCTATGTTCTTTGTGTTTCCCTGGAGTCTGCTCACCCAATTGTGAAACCACCCTGAACATCACTTCATCTTTTCCTGATGCATCAGAAGGCAGATCTTGATATCAGTGTGTCCCTGGCCAACCAATGTCACTCTCAATGAAGCAAGTAATGAGGACAGCTGCCTGACAAACTGCTGGTGAGCCCAGGGGAGTCAGGAGACCTGGATTCAAGTTTCCTGTCTGGGCCCACATGAGACAATCTATCTGAGTGTGTTTGTAATGAGTGTCCAATGTCCCAGCTCTGCAACCTATTGGTTGTGTGCCTTTGACAAGTCACTCTATCCTTCAGTTCCTTCACCTGTAAAATGTGACATTTGTATAACATTTTAGAAAATGCTTTTGCCCAAAAGAACCACATAATTACTGCTGCATCTTTACCACCTGGGGTTGGAAGGATCAAATGAGAAAGCCAAATGAAGCAGTGCCTTGCAACATAGGAGTGTGGCAGGGTGGAAGATGGGATATGAGCTATCACTGCTACCACAGCCTATGGAAAGGCCATTCCTGTGGGGCCCAGTATGAGGAGCAGGCCCACCCTGTGTTCCTCCCACTTCCTCCAGCTTGAGGACCTAGGGGCTGTGGGGAAGGGAGAAGAAGAAAGGACTGCAGTGTGGTTCCATGAAGGTGTAAAAGCCTGAGATTTACTCTTGACATCATTTACAAATTGGAGAAGATGATACTCATCTCACAGAGTTGTGAGAATTGAATCATGAATATAAAGCTCTTAGCCAGTGATGATAATAAAAAAGAATGGCAAGAGGGTCATGAGTATTAGAGAAAAAGGAAGTTGTTTACAATCTGTTAAGAGGACAGGCTAACTGTAGCTCTGCACATAAAATAATGAACAATTACAGTGTTAAAAGGGAGAGGAAGACTGGAGCCTTGTCTCTCCTTTGCAAGTTGCTTCTTGCCCAGGACCCCAACAGTGGGCTCAGACCTCTGCTAAAGCACTATGTGGGCACGGGCTGTGGCCGGAGGTCCTGGAAACTGAGGTATGGGAAGGCCTCCCTACATAGACGGCCACAGACTAGCCCCAGACTTGCTTCTCCAGCAGCTCCTCTGGAAGGCCCTGCACACTGCCTCTGAAGCTCCTATTACCCAGCCTGCCTTCCTTCCCTCTCCCTTTCACAAGGGGTGGCCCTGCATCCCATCTGTTCACTCCTGTTCCCTCTCCCCCATATTCTTCACTGGTGCCACCACTGGGAAAGCTCTTGTATATCTAATTCCATATTGATGTGTGCTTCTCAGAACATCTGAGCTAACACAACATTCTTAGCCTCTCCACTGCACTGATTCTCTGACCCCCTTCGTGACTCGGGCAAGTTGCTCACATTCCTGGGTCTCAGTTTTCTCATCTGAAAATGAGGGGCTTGTATTAGATGATGTCCAATGCAATGACATTTGGGGATTTGTGACCCTGCTGTCTACCAGAAAGGTGTCCCTAGATAACAGCCCTCTGATCACCCCATGAACTGCTTTGGCCTGAGAAGGGGTTACTGACCTTCTGAAGCAAGAGAGAGCCTGAGTATTTGGTCACAGTGTTATACAGGTCCCCACCGAAGGTATCTGCCCACAGCTTCACTCTGCCAGGAGACAAAAGTACATGTGTATACTCACACATACAGACATACACAGGTTAGCCTGAATTATCTAGTTATTCATTTATGTGAATACGCACAAGCACACACACACACACACACATCGTACATACAAGGATTCATACATATACACAGATATACATGCATACACATGGATATACACCCAGAAGTAACACACACAGAACTGCTGATCCTCCTGTCCCTAAATCTGCAACCCTGGCCAGTGCAGGAGACCAAGAAGAGATACCGGGGCTCGGCAGCTGCATGGCCTGTGGGTGGACCTCCACGCGGTGAGCACCCTTGGCTGTATCTCCTTTGCAGGCCATGGAACAGGTGTTGATGAGCCCAGAATCACAGTGAACTCTGAACGCCCCAGGGCTCTGGGTTGTGAATGGAGAATGGAAAGGAGAGAAGGAGAGAAGAGGCTCTGGACAGGTTCAAACTAGGGCAGGAGGACCCCCAAGGACAGAAACAGCTTGGCCACAGCTGCAGCTTCTCGACAATTCACTGGCTGCAGTGTTTCCCTCCTCATTTCCACTGTGGCCACTGGAGTCCTCTGCTGAAACCTCAGAGGTAGGGTGAGACAAGGAGGCCGAGGGCAGGACAGGCAAGGAGGCGTGAGACAGCTGAGTGGGGAAGCTCTGACCTCCCATCCTTCTCCTAGAAGGGCACTGGGTCCCCACTTCTGTGGCAGGCTGGAGGAGTCCTGGGAGCAGGCAAACAGGATAACACTGAGCCTCTCCATAAAGAGAAAGAGTCATTTGCCTGTGTGATCATTTCCTTCACATATATCGGCATCATTCATTCATTCACCCATTATTTATTGAGGTTTTACTATTTGTCAGGGTTTATTGAGGTTTTACTATTTTTACTAGTGCTCAGCTGCTAAAAGAAAGGTTGATAGTTTGAACCCACCCAGTAGCTCCACGGGAGAAAGACTTGGTGATTTGCTTCCTGTAAGGATTATAATCAAGAAAATCCTATGACATCTGTCACATGGAGTGGCTATGAGCTGGAATCAACTTGATGGCACGTAACTGATGCCATGGTTAAGCACTTAGTTGCTAACCTAAAACCAGAAAAAAAAAAAAAAAAAAAAACCCAAACTCACTGCCATTGAGTTGATTCCAACTCATAGTGACCCCCATTGGGTTTCCAAGGTGCTAAATCTTTATGAAAGTAGATTGCCCAGTCTTCCTTCTGTGGAGTGGCCAGCAGGCTTGAACCACCAACGTTCTGGTTAGCAGTCAAAATGCCTTAGGCACTATGCAACCAGAGCTCCTTGGCTGCTAACCTAAAGATCAGCAATTCAAACCTATCAGTCGCTCTGTGGGAGAAAGATGTGGCAGATTGCTTCCGTAAAGAAATCCTTGGAAATCCTATGGGCAGTTCTACCCTGTCCAATAGAGTTGCTATGAGTTGGAATCGACTCAATGGCAATGAGTTTGGTTTTGGTTTAATGAAAACAACACTATGTCCTGGGTATTGTGCACAGTGCTGAAGCCACATCACAGTGTACATGTTTGTAAACCCCTCAGTTAGTGGGATATCCCTTCACATACAGATAGCATAATACAGGCTTGAGGTGTCATGGGAATACAGAGAAAGGGTGCAAATTAAGCCTGGGGAGGGTTAGTGGTGGTGAGGGAAATCTTCCTGCAGGAAGTGGGATCTGAGTTCAGTGCTAGAGTTTAGCCTGGCAAATAGATTTGGAAGAAATTCTAGGCAGAGAATTCAAGTTCTAGGTACAAAGAGCTTGGAGAAGTCAAAGATGACTTCCAGCTTGCATGGTTGGGCTAATAGCAATGTCACTGAATAAAATCAAGAGTATCAGGAAGAACAGGGGGAGCAAGTTTGGCAGCAGGATAAGGAGATGAGTACAGCTTAGGATATGTTGAATATGATATTTGCATTACAGGTCTGATGAGTACAGTGGGGCAGGTTGTATACTGCACAGTTTTGAAAAGCACCAATAGCATTGGGTCTATATGAATTTAAAAGCTTTCAGGATGTTCAGATAGAATCATCCATAGACAATGACCAAAATGTTGTTGGTTTGAACCGACAGCTGCTCTGTGGGAGCAAGATGAGGCAGTCTGCTTCCATAAAGATTTGCAGCCTTGGAAGCCCTATAGGGCAGTTCTACTCTGTCCTACAGAGTTGCTGTGAGCCAGAACTGATTCAATGGCAGTGGGTTTTTGTGTGAGCCTGATGGGCAGAAGCCAGGGCTGGAAATAATTTGTATATGGATGAGAGTTGAAATTATGAGGGTAGATGGGATCTCTCAGGGGGAGTGTATCATTTAAGATCTAGGAGTGGTTGACAAAACCTTGGGAACACCAACAATTTCTGGGGCAGGAAGAGGAAAAGGAGCATTAAGGAAGAGAGAGAGGTGTATAAGAACAGGGAGAGCACAATGTTATGGAAGTCAAAGCATCAAGATTCAAGAAAAGGGGAGAGGTTAATGTCACAAGCCACAGAGTTCAGGGAGATGAGGCCAGAAATACCTACTGGATTAGGCAATAGTGGGAGACCTTGAGAACAAATGTAGAGGGAATGGAAATATAGGTGTGTAGTAGAGGCTAAAAGGGTGGTGGGAGGTCCCTACTGGATTAGGCAATAGTGGGAGACCTTGAGAACAAATGTAGAGGGAATGGAAATATAGGTGTGTAGTAGAGGCTAAAAGGGTGGCGGGAGGTCCCTACTGGATTAGGCAATAGTGGGACACCTTGAGAACAAATGTAGAGGGAATGGAAATATAGGTGTGTAGTAGAGGCTAAAAGGGTGGCGGGAGGTCAGGGAGTGGCTGGACACGAGAGGAATGAAAGATCTTTGCAGGGGAAAAGATTTAAAAGGATTCAGTAGGAAAGGGAGACTGAAGACATAGGATAAGAGAGGAGGGTTGGGAGACAAGGGCCTGGGTGGAGGTCTGGGTCCAAGAGGGTGGGTGGACAATAGAGATGTGAGCATGTTTATAGGCTGTTGATCTCAGCCAGCTCTTTGGGTTTCCTATGTGGCTGGTCCACAATTTGGTCCACCTCAATGAAGGTCTGGATTCCAGATGTTTGTACCTGGTACTCAGCCTTCCTGGACCTCAACTTCTACTATTAATTGGCAGATGCCCTGGGAATGAAAATTATTCTGGACAACTCCCTTGGCAGTTTTATAGGCTGACAGTGGGTGCAATGGGAAAGTGCAGGACAGACTGACTTTAGTTCAAATTCCAGTATTTTTGTTTACTTGCTGTATGGACTTAGGGAAGTCACCTAACCTCTCTGAGTCACTACTTCCTCAACTATAAAATAGAAAAGTATTAATGACCCCACTGAATTGAGTGAGTTAAAGATATCATCTGTAAAGTACCTCCCACAATACCAGTCATATAAAAAATAGGGGTTAGACAGTTCAATGGGAATGGGCTGCCCACATCCACTGCTCAACAAAGTTAACACAAACAGTATGCATTTCTGGGCTCTCCTGTATCCACTTCTGTTAAGGCATGCAGCTGACAGTTGGCTCTAATAGTAGCCTGACTGTCATGCGGGGCTTGAGTGGCTGGACTTAGATATAGGACAAGTAGTTAGCAACTTCAGTCTAGGGGAGACAGCCTGGATGCTGTGACAGTCTGCTCCTCACACATATTGGCAATTTCTTTAACAGGACCACCAGATCTAAGGACTATAAACAAACAATCCCAAATAGACAAAGTGTGGGATATACATACAATGGACTATTATTCAGCCATAAAGTGGAATGAAGGACTGATGTGTGAAACAATGTGGATAAATCTTGAAAACTTTATACTATATAGGACTTCAGTCAAGATGGCAGAATAGGCAGACAAGCTACACAGACCCTCTGCAACAAAGCAATGAGAAACCAGTTGAAACTGATGATCCCTGAACCCTGAGCTTTGATGGCAAAGATAAAGAAGTGGATTAAATACCCACCAGTGGAAGAACCTGAATGAAAACAGTGAGTGAGAAGATAAACACAGCTGCGGACTGCCCTGAGGGCACAAGCATTTTGAATATTTCCCAGTAGCAACGCATGAATCAGCTCTGCTCACTAAAGACTGCATGGGCAAGGACTGCATGGGTGTGTCTGACAACCAGAAAGGAAAACAGCAAAGAAGAAGACAAATAGACCTGTGGAGTGCAGAGGCTGTCCTGAGAGTGCAGCTATTTTGAAATATTCACAAGCAGCAGGCAAGACCATTTTGAATATATGCAAGTGGTGTTCTTCCTAAACTGTGATATAGGAGGGGGATCCACTTGCTGAAGACAGGACAGACAGGCAGCTTCACTGGAGGCTGAAGACTGGGAAGGTGCAATATTCCCCTTGTTACTCTTATACCCCACATACTGTTGGTGAACAGAGATATGGCCATCCCCTGCCTCCACCCATCTTCTTGACTGGCAGAAATTCCATCCAGGTCTATGATCTGTGCCCTGACAGAGTCTGAGTACTGTGTCCCTCCCCCTATAGTTTTTTTTTTTTTAATTATTCTTTTTATCTTCCTCTTTTTTATTTTTTCACTTGTCCCTGGTTCATGTTTTTTTTTTTGTTTGTTTGTTTGTTTTTACAATTGTTCCTGTTTGTTTATGCAGTTTGGATGTTTTGTTCTCTTGTTTTTATTATTTTGGTTTTTTGTATTTTTATTTTTGTCTGACTGCATGGAAGACAGCAACTGTTCCAACAAAACCCAAATATACCTGCACCTCCTGCAGCCCCACCCACTGAGTGAGGCCCAGTGCTTGCCTTTGCACCAACTGACCAACAATAGACAACAGCCAATACCAGCTCAACTCACCCTCAACTATTGCTTATAAATAGCTAACAGAGATCTGTATACACACTCTCATTCTCTTTCACACATCAAGCATAAAATAACAACAGCACAATGTCTCATAGACAACAGACCATCACAGTCCACACAAAGAAGCAAGATAAAATAGTACAAACAAGGGTTCAGGATACAAACCCAGAAAACATCTCTGAGGAAGAAGCAGCATTAGAACTCCTTGATAAGGAATGCAAAAGACTTATATTTGGGTACCTTGAATGGATTGAGAGACAGATCAAGGAAAACACTGACAAAATTAAGGAAAACACAGACAAAACTCTACAGAAATTCAGGAAAACAATACAAGAACAAATCGACAAAATAAACAAAAAATAGAAATGATACAGAAACAACAAATAGAAATCCAGAAGATTAATACTAAGATTTCAGAAATAAATAACATAGTGAAGGGACAAAGGACTAGAATTGAATCAATGGAAGATAGAATTAATGAGATTGAAGACAAAAACCTCAATATTACTTTGATAAGGGATCAATCAGACAAAAGATCAAAACAAAATGTAGAAATCCTAGGATTCATGTGGAATAACCTTGTTAGAATAATAACAAGAGGAATAATCCATTATTAATTCCAGAATAGGAAGAGACAAATAAAACCACAGAGAAAACTGTCAAAGACTTGTTGGAAGAGAATTTCCCTAATATGATGAAAGATGAGAATATATCCATTCAATAAGTTCAATGAACCTCAAACAGGATAGACCCCAAAAGAAAATCTCCAAGAGATAACATAATCAAACTCACTAAAACCAAAGACAAAGAAAGAATCCTGAAAGCAGCATGGGAAAAATTAAAAGTTACCTATAAAGGGCAACCAATAAGACTAAGGTCTGATTTCTCAGCAGAAACCATGCAGGTGAGAAGGCAATGGGGTGATATATATAAAACTCTGAAAGAAAAAAATCTCCAACCAAGAATTATATACTCAGCAAAATTATTCCTCAAATATGAACGTGAAATTGGAAGATTTCTAGATAAGCAGAAATTAAGGGGATTTGTTAAAACCATACCAACCTTGTAAGAGATGTTAAAAGGAGTCCTTCTGATAGAGAACCAACAACAGCAAAGAACAGCTGATGATTAATACACATGATGACATAACTCAGAAACCAACACAGTTACAGAAATATCTAAAGTAAAATAAGCTTACAAGACTGTAAACAGAGAACCAGAGATATCAGTTGGTAAATAAGGACAACTACAAACCAAACAGAAGGAATAAATAGTGTAGTTATAGAATTTCTAAATGGTGAGGATATCGAGACAATTGTGAGATAGGACAGACAGTTTAAAACTTGGGAAGAAAATAATAAATCACAGGATAACCTCAAAAAATAAATAAGTAAAAATAAACCTCCACATCAAAATAAAACGACAAACACAAATATTTAGCAAATACTAAAACAATAGCCACAAAGAAGATGATAACTTGATTCATAAACAAAATGAGCTCAGCACAGAAAATGATATGAAACAAAGAAATCAGCAACTCTATGAAAAAAACATATAGCAGAATAATATCAATAAATTCATACTTGTCCATAATTACACTGAATATCAATGAATTAAATGCACCACTCAAGAGATGAAGAGTTGCAGTCTAGATAAGAAAACATGACCCATCAATATGCTGTCTACAAGAGACTCACCTTAAACACAAAGACAAAAATAGATTAAAAATCAAAAGTTGGAAAAAGATACACCAAGCAAATGGCAATCAAAAAAGGCAGGAGTGGCAATAATAATTTCTGATAAAATAGACTTTAAGACAAAAACTACCATAAGAGACAAGGAAGGATATCATGTCCTTTCAATTAAAGGGTCAATTGGAAAAGAGGACATAACCATAATAAATATCTTAATGTACCCAATGAAAGGACCCAAAACACATAAAGCAGACTTTAACAGAATTGAAAAGACAAATAGATGACTCCACAGTAACAGTAGGAGGCTTTAATACACCACTTTTGATAAGAGTTGGAACAATTGGAAAGAAACTCAATAAAGATGCATAAGAACTAAACAATACGATCAATGGACTTGACCTTATAGATATCTATAAAGCACTCTACCATGTTATTACAGCAAAATATACATTCATTTCCGGCACACATGGAACATTCTTCAGGACAGACCATATGTTAAGCCACAAAGCAAGCCTCAATAAATTTAAAAACATTGAAATACTGCAAAGTATCTTCTCAGATCACAATACTATAAAATTAGAAATCAACACTAGAAAGACCAATGGAAAATGAGCCAATGCATGGAAACTGAATAGCCCCTACTTTAAAACGACTGGGTCATAGAATAAATAAAAAATGAAAATAAATCATTTGATTCCTTGAATCAAATGAGAATAAAAACACAAATACCAAAATCTTTGGGACACAGCAAAAGCAATAATCAGAGTGCAATTTATAGCAATAGATGCACACGTCAAAAAGGAAGAAAGAGCCAAAGTCAACACTTTAACCCAGTGTCACCAACAATTAGAAAAAGAGCAGCAGCAATAATAATAATAATAATAATAATAATGATTTGAGTAAAAATAAATGAAGCAGAAACTAGAAAGACAATAGAAAAAATCAATCTTTGAAAAGATTAATAAATTGACAAACCACTAGCAAACTTAACAAAGGAAAACAAGGAGGAGATGCAAATAACTTGAATAAGAAATGGAATGAGTGATGTCACAGCAACCAACAGAAATGAAAAAGAATAATATCAGGACACTATGAAGAATTGTTCTCCAACAAATTTGAAAACCTAGAAGAAATGGATAGATTTCTAGAAACACATTACTCACCTAAACTAACACGGAGTGAAGTAGAAACTCTGAACAGATCCTTAACAAAAGAAGAAACTGAACAGGTCATAAAAAAATTAGCAACAGAAAAAAAGTCCTGGCCCAGATGGTCTTACTGGAGAGTTCTACCAATCATTCAGGGAAGAGCTGACACCAATCCTACTCAAACTATTCCAGAACATAGAAAAGGATGGAATCCTCCCACATTTTATGAAGCAAGTATGTTGTTGTTGCTGTTGTTATGTGCCATTGAGTCGGATCTGACTCACAGTGACCCCTCTTTGGGTTTCTGAGGTGGTATCACTATAGAAGTAGATTGCCCCATCTTCCTTCCGAGGAGTGGCTGGTGGGTTTGAACCGCCAGCCAAGTATAATAACCCTGATACCAAAAGAAGCCAAAGACACCACTAGAAAGGAAAACTACAGACCAATATCCCTTATGAATTTAGATGCAAAAATCTTCAATAAAAGCCTAGCCAATAGACTCCAATAACATATAAAAAATAATAATACATCATGACAAAGTGGGATTCATACCAGGTATGCAAGGATGATTTAACATTAGAAAAACAATCAACATCATCCATCACACATGTAAAATAAAGGAAAAGAACCACATGATCATATCAATCAAAGCAGAAAAGGCATTTGATAAAATCTAACACCCATTCCTGATAAAAACTCTCAGAAAAACAGGAATAGAAGGGAAATTCCTCAACATGATAAAGGGCATACATGAGAAACCAACAGCCAACATTATTCTTAATGGAGAGAGCCTGAAAACATTCCCTGGTTGTGGAAAAAAAA
>NW_006921627.1:3190478-3220616 GCF_000298275.1 Orycteropus afer afer | reverse complement strand
GGAAGGAAGGTTGGGCAATCCTACTTCCGTAGTGATACTGCCTCGGAAACCCAAGGAGGGGTCGCTATGAGTCGGGGCTGACTCGACGGCAAATAACAACAACAACAACAGTTTTATATGGAAAGAAAGAAACCTTAGATAAGCAAAGCACTATTGAAGAACAGAGTAGGAAGTCTCACACTCCCAGATCTCAAAACATACTACACAGCCACAGTTGCCAAAACAGCCTGGTATTGGTACAATGACAGACACATAGACCAGTGGAACAGAACTGAGGACCCAAAAATAAATTCACCAGTCTATGGTCAGTTGATCTTTCACAAAGGGGCAAAATCCATTCAATGGGGAAGAGATGGTCTCTTTCATAAATGGTACTGGCAAAGCTGGATATCCATCTGCAGAAAATTGAAACAAGATCCATACCTCACAACATGCACAAAAATTAATTCCAGATGGATCAAAGACTTAAATGTGAAACCTAAAACTATAAAGTTCATAAAAGAAAAAATAGGGGCAAACTTAGGGGCCCTAATTTATGGTATAGATAGACTGTCAAGTATAACCCAAGATGCACAAACAGCAGAAGATAAACCAGATGATTGGGACCTTCTAAAAATTAAATTCTTATATGCATCAAAAGACTTCTCCAAAAGGGTAATAAGAGAATCTACAGAATGGGAAAAATACTTGGCAGTGACATATTGGACAAAGGACTTATCCCTAAAATTTATAGAAAACTCCAACACCTCAACATCAAAAAGACAAACAATCCAATTAAAAAAATGGGCAGAAGATATGAAGACACTTCTCCAAAGAACATATTCAGGCAGCCAACAAACACATGAAGAAATGTTCATGATCATTAACCATTAGAGAGATGCAAATCAAAGTAGCCATGAGATACCATCTCACTCCAGAATTAATAGCAAAGTTCAACAAGGCAGAAAATAACAAATGTTGGCGAAGATGTGGAGAGATTGGGACTCTTATACACTGATGGTGGGACTGTAAAAGATAACAACTACTGTGGAAATCAGTATGGAGATTCCTTAAAAATTTGGAGATAGAAATTGACCCAGCAATCCCATTACTACTAGGTATATATCCTAAAGAAGTGACAGGCAGGACACGAATAGATACATGCACACCCACGTTCACTGCAGCACTAGTTACAATAGCAAAGAGATGGAAACAACCTTTGTGCCTGTCAACCAAGGAATGGATAAACAAACTGTGGTACTTACACACAATGGAATATTATGCAACCGTAAAGAATAATGTAGAATCTGCAAAACACTGCATAACGTGGATGAACTTGGAGGACATTATGGTGAGTGAAATATGTCAATCACAGAAGGACAAATATTATATTAATCTGCTATTGTAAAAGTCAAGGAAAGGTTTATACATAAAAGGAAATTTTCTTTTTTGGTTACCAGGGATGGGAGGAGAGGGGAAAGAAAATTTGTAGATAGGTTGAGGAAAAAAAAAGAGAGAGAGAAATAGAAGATTATTAGTGGTTACCAGGAGTAGGAGGAAGGGGGAAGGTGGAAGGAAACTTTTGTTTGGGGAAGCATTGCGTTTATGCTAATAGGTAGTGGAATGTTTTGGAAAAGATAGCAATAATGGTGGCACAACTTGAAAATGTCATCAATGTCCCTGAGCCATAAATGTGGAAGTTGTATTTGGCAAATGTCTTATTGTGTAAGTTTTTACCACAATAAAAGTAAACAAACAAACAAACAAAAACATTATACTGTAAGTGAAAGAAGGTCACATATTGTATAATTCCATGTATACAAAATCTCCATAGTAGGTAAATCCATAGAAACAGAAAACAGATGGTGGTTGCCAGGGACTGAGGTGAGGAGGAACTGCTTAATCAGTATGGGGTTTTAAAGTGATACAAACGTTTAGAATAGACAGAGGTGGTGGTTGCACAACACTGTGAATGTACAAAATGCCACTGAATTGCTCGCTTTAAAATAGTTAATTTTATGTTTTGTGAATTTCCCCTCAACTTAAAAACTAACTAAATAAAAATACTCCCAGAGATGTTGCACAGTAAATTATGTAAATGACCGACACCAGATTAAGTCCTAGAGCTGGATTTATTGACAGGCTGTAGAACTGGGTCCTGCAGGAGGCAGAAGGGCATAGAAAGCCTGGGACCTCAAAGTCCAAATTTACTTAGTTCCTAAACAAGCCACCTCCTGTCTGCAGGAGCCATTCTCTTGTTTTTGATCTGCTGTATCTTTCTGGAATGTCAAAATACAAATTACCTAACCAATCCTTTGGGGAAACTGAGCTGCTCAACTCCAAGTTGCCTAATCACAGCAGTTATGTTGAGAATCATCCGCGCCGCAGGTGTTCGAGGTGCTGCCTGCCATCCCAATGAGGAGAGTGAATTTAGAAGACCAGTCTGCTGAAGCTTCAGGCTTCTGGGGAGGGGGCAGATGGAACTCAACACTGGGCAGAGCTTTGAGCGAAGAGGAGAAAGAGGATGCTGGTGTCAGGGAAAGATGAAGAAGAGGTTTTTGCAGCAAGAAAGGAAGAACTGGGTAGTCAAAACCCCTAGGGAAGAGCCCAGAGGTGGGGGTTCAGAGGTGGGAGGGAATGGAGGAGGCAATGACTTAAGGAAGCCAGAGGGAAGGAAGGAGGAGAGAACAAAATGGTTTTATGGGGTTAGGGCTGAACTTGATGCTTACATTTCCGGAGGAATCTTGGTCTGAGCCCATGTGGGAGGCAGGGACAGGCAGGAGAGCAGCAGCAGCCACAGGATGACCACTGTCTTCCGCAGGAAGGCCCAGGCCATTGACCATGGAGGGCAGGGAATACCACTGTAGGTGGAGCTGGGGTTTGAATGGAACTTGGAGAGTCCAGGCATGGTGCTCGTACTGGGATCAGGGTGGTGGGAGAGGAATGAGCTGTGTATGCTAGTCAGCCAGGACCCTTAAGACATCCTCAAGTCTTCTGCCTTCCACATTCTGCCTTTCTTCCAGTCAGGCCCTGGCTGGGATGCGTAGTGGGCAAGGGGCCTCTCTCTCTTCTCTGCAGCCGCGGTGAGCAGAGGAGATGCCCAGGCTTCCTGGAGAGGGGCTGACGAGTCCAATGGGAAAGAGTGTAATAAAATGAACCCCTTTAATCCATTGGCCACTCCTCTAATCCCCTGCCTGACAGCAGAGAGGAGGGGATGGGGGGAGCGTGACCTCAGCAGGATTACCCTGATTTCAGAAGATAGGGCTCAGTTGATTCCATTAGGGGTCAGAGCACACCCTTCTGCTTTAAAGAAACAGACCTCTTCCTACAGAACAACCCTCTGGACCCAAAAGGAGGACGATGCTGTGATGCTGGTCAGAGGATAACAGCTGACTTTTGTTTACCAAGAATTGTAACAAATCCACCTCTTTAAACCTCAGAACTATCCTGAGAGATCAGTGCCATCATCTCAGTTTTGTAGAGAGGCTCTTGAAGCCAGGGAAGTGGAGGGACCGAGTTTGGACTTTAACCTTGGTTCATGTTTCCAAGCCTAGTGAGTTTTGACTCAGGTCACAGATAATGTCAACAGTCTTAGGGATCTCCTAGTGCCCCCCCCCCATCTTACCTTCTCATGGTTCTAGGATAGGGACATATTTTCTGTGAAGCTGTTGAAGTTTCAGGGCCCCTCTCCTTCCTGGGAGGGACCCTAATAATATATTGCTATGGCCATTTTTTTTTTTTTTTTGGTATGTGAAAATAAGATATTTTAAACATATTGTTAAGACTCCTATCTCTTTCCATTATGACTTCTCCTCCATCTCATATCCCCTCGTTGTTGTTGTCATGTGCCGTCAAGTCGGCCCCAACTCGTAGTCCTTGGGTTTCTGAGGCAGTATCACTACAGAAGTAGGATTGCCCAACCTTCCTTCCAAGGAGTGGCTGGTGGGTTTGAACCACCAGCCTTCTGGTTAGCAGTCAAGTGCTTTAGCCACTATGCTACCAGAGCTCCGTTGCTGGTTGGGTGATATTAAGCAGCTATGGGTATTCTGGGGATCCAGCAAGAAGGAAGTTGAGTTGGGAAAATATTCAATTTGGGCTTAGTGAGACATGTTTATGTAGCTGACAGTCATCTCTGTGACTAAGTTATCTCCAGGTGTTCTGGTATAGAAATGACTTCTAAGAATATTTCTGTCATCCACTGGGCCAACTCACCCTGTATCATGAAATGCAGGTGCAGTGTCAGAGGTTGTATTGCTATGGGAATGTATTCCACAGTGCCCACTACTGGCAGTATGTAGTGGGAGAGTGAAAAATAAGAGTTGAAATACGTGGAGGCAGAAGCTAGTCTGTGGGAAAAGTCTTCCAAAGATGAAACAAATAAAATTGTCAGCAGAGGATTTTGTTCTCCTCAAGGTCTAGACAAAACAGAAGTACTCTCTTGCTAGGAAAATAGTTGATGTTGAAGGAAAATAGTTGATATTGAATTATAAACACACCATACATTGTTTTCTCTTCTAATTTGAATTGCACAAAATAGAATTGATCACAATCTTGTGTGTATTGGCATAAACTCATAGTAGTACTATGTGAGGACATCTGTGTTAGAAGCCACATGTTTCATGCATTCTATCTGTCAGATTGCTTCTTAGTGTTTCTGATGCATCTTGTCCTGACAAAATCTGCTAGTTCCAGCAAAATGGTACACAAAATTGCCACCAACGCAGTGAAATGCCTGAAGAAGCAAGTGTTCTAGTGACAAAACTCCTACACATATTCATCAATAAGTCAATGTTAGTATAAAAGTAATCTGAATACACAATTATGTGGCTCAATAGAACAGAGCAGAAATTTTGAAATGCATTTGAAACGTTCCTGTGAATGTCTTAATTTCAGATTAATTTTGTATATTTTTCCTAATAATTTATTACACCAAATTCAGAAAAATACTATAGAGGTGTGTCGGGCAGTTAATAAATAAATGGAATGTGTTCTTTTTCTAGTTTTAAGATTTTTGTGGTATTCATTAGCTTTCTTGTTGCTGTTGTTATGTGCCCTCGAGTCAGACCCAACTCATAGCGACCCCTCTTTGGGTTTCCGAGGTGGTATCACCATGGAAGTAGATTGCCCAACCTTCCTTCCGAGGAGTTACTGGTGGGTTTGAACCTCCAGCCTTCTGGTTAGCAGTCAGTCAAGTGCCTTAGGCACTACGCTGTTTGTAATTTGGAGTAAGTTTTTTTTTTTATTTTAATAAATATTCACTTTTATATCTATTTTTGTATTTATAATTTTTATTATTCTTTTATAAATGACTCCTACTTTTTAATAAGCTTCCAACCCCACAGAACCAGATCCCACCCAGTTATAGTGTTCAGCTCACCCAAGGTTCTAGCCCACTGAACGTGCTTGGAGAGCTCTATCTACGCTTATTTCATAAACACATTGGTGGCCTGGGTCCCACAGAGCCTTTTAGGCCTGCTTAGGAGACCCTTAAGTACTGTACTTATAAAGAAAAACACTGATATTTGAATAGTGGGTAAAGTAATATTATATCTTTGGAAAGACCTGTGGTGGTGGTGGTAGTGGTTGTTATGTGCCATCAAGTTGGATCCAACTCATAGCGACCCCTCCTTTGGTTTCTGAAGCAATATCACTACAGAAGTAGATTGCCCAACCTTCCTTCCGAGGAGTGGCTGGTGGGTTTGAACCACCAGCCTTCTGGTTAGCAGTCAAGTGCTTTAGGTACTATGCTACTAGAGCTCCTTTGGAAAGACCTACCAAGGTCTTACATCATACAAATTGGCCCTAACCAACCATGCAGAGAAAAACGCCTTTTAAACAACTCTAAAATATATGCATTGTAGTTTATTAGGAACTTGGTTTCTCTTACTGTGGTGTACTGTGAAACATACTAGAGATTGTGATGGGGTAGCGGAAGTCATGGAGAGAGGAAGTGGCTTTAGAGTGAATAACCTCTGAGAAGGGATTTCTTAGCAGAAAAAGAATGAAGCTTGGGAGCAGAGCATGGAGCTAAGGGAATTTTGAATCCTTAGGATAAACCTTCAAGACTCAGAATCTTCAGGGAACCATCTTATCTGTCCTCTTTACTGTAGTGCAAGATACATATGACTCATACCAGCTAGGAGAGAACATATATTGGGTCCTTATTTGTCTATGAAGAAAAGAAGATGCCAACCTTCTCTTACAGGTGTCTCAAATCCCTTAAAATTTACCACAGTTCCAAGGGGCCTCTTCTTGGTGTCAGTCCCTGCTGTGTAGTAAATTACATAGTGTGGCTTTTCTAGCCATAAGTCTTTGTAAACTCCGTGGTGGAATTTGCCATGAGCAACTGAGTAGCTCCTGATTGTGAAAGTCATCCACCTGGGGTATTTCTGTTGAGAGTGGCATGAAGCAATCTTCTGGAAAGTTCTCTCTCAGATGTATAGAATTCTGATGTTGGAATTGGTTAGGCCACTCTGCCAGGCTCAAAAGAGCCCTCCTAGAGGCAGAAGAAATCTCTTACTTAAGGCCAGCTGAGACACGGAAAAGACACGCACTGCTGAGAGAGATACCGAGAGACACACACTGCTGGAAGAGAGACACCAAGAGACATGCACTGCTGGGAGAGAGACTGAGAGAGACTGTTGGCTGAGAGATGGTAGGTTGAGAGAGGCTGAGCATGTTTCTGAACTTGAATTGTAGCCTGTTGCTTCCCTAATAAACCCCATAATCCGTGAGTTCTGTGTGGCCACTGCAGCGAATTATCGAACCCAGCAGAGAGGTGGTAGGTACTGTGGGAGGAACGGTTGGTGTCACGGTTGGTGAAAGGACTGGAGGGAGGCAGCCTGTCAGAGAATAGGCCTTGGGCTACTGACGGTGATTCTGTCTTCCTCTTGCGGGGTTAGAGGAGGTCAGAAGATGCAGCCTCCCTGCCCTCTTGGCAGTTGGTGTCAGAAGTGGTGGGATTTATTATAGTTGCTAAAGACTCGTAGAAGCATGGGACTTCGTAAAAGAAAGAAGGACGAGGCCTGGGAAGTGAAAATTTGAATTATTAGGTGGTTACTTTGGTTGGTGTTACCTATTAAAGGAGAAGATTGATCTAGAGGCTTGGGCTTTTGGTTACACCCAGCCAAAGGCCCAAGGCCCTATATATAGAATAGGAAGGTAATCAAGGTGAAGAGATGAAACTGGAATGCCTTAAAAAAGATTATGTTTACCTGAATGTATTACAGCTATTGAATGTTCTCTTACCTGCTAGTACATTAGAAATGGTTATGGAGTATGTGTAACAGCATGTAAGTAAGCCTTCAGCCAATCCTTGAATATGTTAAAAGGGGAAATAGAATTTGCCCAGAAGAAACACAGGCTTTTGTTTCAAAACAAAAGTCTTTTGTTTGTGTGTGGAGAATAGGGGACTTAGTTAGAAAACCTGAGCCCCACCCAGAACTACTGAGGGAGGGAACAGAAGATTTGTGTTTGAAGAGGACCTGAAGAGACAGAGAAAAAAAAAATGACTGTTCACCTTTTTGAATTTCTAGCAGATAGGTTTTGGGTGCACTGAGACAGGAAAGTCATGCATGGTCCATGAGAGAAATCCCTTCCAGGACTGAAAGTTAAAGGAAGCCATCGAGTAGGTTAGTGGTTCAAATCCACCAGCTGCTCCCTGGAAGGAAGATGGGTGATCTACTTCCATAAAGATTTACAGCCTCAGAAACCCAATGTGGGTTGCTATGGGGCACTGGAGATGTGATGCATGCAGTTGGAATGACGCTTGGACACGATGCTTGATAAAGACACTCTGAGTCAGTCTAAGAAGGCTGATCATAAACACACTACTCAGCTAATGCAAGTTAAGGGCTTTGATGTATGAATATTTTGGGGCAGCATGTGGAGAAAACAACTATTTTTCCCTTATGGTGGGAAAAGGTGGAAGAGGAAGTTTAGGGAAGGCTTCACAGGGAAAGAAACATTTAAATTGGTCTTTAAAGGATAAATAGGAGTTTGCCAACTGTAGAATAGAGATAGTTATAAGAAACAGAACAGAAGGAACAGAGGAACAGGAGTCGAAAAGCACAGCGGGCCTGTTATTAAGCATACAGGTTTGGGGGAGTGGTGAGACTCTCAGTTATTGATTACTGCACGACCCTGAAACTTAGTGGCTTGAAACAACAAAAATCATTTGTTTAGTTTGCAAATCTGCAATTTGGATAGGGTCCAGCAAAGAAGGTCATCTCTATTTTATACAGTGTCAGCTGCAGCAGCTTATTGGCAGCTGGAGGATCCATTTCGGAGATGGATTATTCACAGGGCTGGCAAATTAGTGCTGGCTGTTGCCCAGAATCTCAGCTGGGCTGACAATTAGGGGGTTCAGTTTTTCTGAGTCTTGTGCTGCTTGGGCTTCCTTACAGAATGGTGCCTAGGCTCCAAGAGTTAGCGTCCCAAGAGGACAAGGTGGAAGCTCTACTGTCCTTTATGATCTAGATTTGGAAATTACATGGCATCCCTCCAGCCCCAATATTTTATTGGTTAGCTGTTTGAACCAGGTTCAAAGGGAGGAGACAAATTTTTGTAAACATGTTTTAAAACTCTGTGGTGAGGGTAGAAGGACTGGAGAGGGAGGAGAGAAAGGAGAAATTGTTGTTAGGTACCATTGAGCCATTTCTGACTCATAGCAACACTGTGCACAACAGCATGAAACACTGCCCAGTCCTGGCCATCCTCACAATCATTGCTTTGCTTGGGCCCAGTGTTGCAGCCACTGTGTCATTCCATCTTGTTGAGTGTTCTTCCACCTTTTTCTGACCCTCAATGATGTTACCAAATAAGGAGCTCTGGTGGTGTAGTGGATAAAGCATTTGGCTGCTAACCAGAAGGTCAGTGGTTCAAAACCACCAGCTGCTCCATGGAAGATGGGGTGATCTACTTCAATAAAGATTTACAGCCTCAGAAACCCAATGTGGGTCGCTATGAGTTGGATCGACTTGATGGCAGTGAGTTTGGTTTGGTTGTTTTAGTTAATGTTACCAAGCATGACATCCTTCTCGGGACTGGTCCTTGCTGATAACATGACTAAAGTATGAGAGAAGTCTGGCTGTTCTCACTTCTAAGGAGCATTCTTGCTGTACCTCTTCCAATACAGATTTGTTTGTTCTTCTGGCAGTCCATGGTATATTATTCAATATTCTTTGCCAACATCACAATTCAAATACATCAATTCTTCTTTTTTATTCCCTTTATTCATTGTCCAGCTTTCACATGCAAAGGGGGTGATTGAAAGCACTATGGCTTGGATCAGGTGCACCTTTGTATTCTAAGTGACTTCTTTGCTCTTTAACACTTTAAAGAGGTCTTTTGCAGCAGATTTGCCTAATGCAACACATCTCTTAATTTCTTCACTGCTCCTTCCGTGCTCATTGATTGCAGATCCAAGTAAAATGAAATCCTTGACAACTTCAATCTTTTCTCCATTTATCATGATGTTGCTTATTAACATAGTTATGAGGAGTTCTGTTTTCTTTATGTTGAGATGTAATCCATACTAAAGACTGTAATCTTTGATCTTCATCCCTGTTTCCAGTCTTCTTCACTTTCAGCAAACAAGTTTGTCATCTGCATATTTCAGGTTGTTAATGAGCATTCCTCCAATCTTGATGCCACATTCTTCTTCATATAGTTCAGCTTCTCAGATTATTTGCTCAGCATACAGATTGAACAACTATGATGAAAGGACACAGCCCCTACACATACCTTTCCTGACTTAAAACCATGCAGTATCCCCTTGTTCTGTTCAAACAACTAACTGTGTTTTGGTCTATGTACAGGTTCCTCATGAGCATAAATAAGTGTTCTGGAATTCCCATTCTTTGCAATGTTATCCATAATTTGTTATAATCCACACAGTAGAATGTCTTTGCATAGTCAATAAAACATGTAAATTTCTTTCTGGTAGTCTTTGCTTTAAGCCAAGATCCCTCTGACATCAGCAATGATATCCTCATCCTCTTCTGAATCTAGCTTGAATTTCTGGAAGTTCCCCGTTGATGTACTCCTGCATCCATTTTTAAATTATTTTCAGCAAAATTTTACTTGAGTATAATATTAATTATTAATTATATTAATATTATATAAATTATCAATGAATTAATATTAGTAAATTAATATTAATTTATATTATCTGATAAATCTTGCATTCCATTGGATCACCTTTCTTTGGAATGGGCACCAATATTGATATCTTCCAGTCAGTTGGCCAGGTAGCAGTCTTCCAACTTTCTTGACATAAATGAGTGAATGCCTCCAGCGTTACATTCATTTGTTGAAATATCTCAACAGCTATTCTGTCAATTTCTAGAGCCTTGTTTTTTGCCAATTCCTTCGGTGCAGCTTAGACTTCTTCTTCTTTTTTTTTTTTTAATTGTGATTGGATGAAAGTTTACAGAGCAAATTCATTTTCCATACAACAGTTCACATACACTTTGTCTCACGACATTGACTACAATTTACCCGAATGCAACAGCTCCCCTCCCACTTCCTCTGGATAGTTACTTCTTCCCTGTGTCCATCCTTCCATGCACTCCTGCCCTTGAGCTGTCTCCCTGTGCATAAACAGCCCTTGTTTCTCTCATGACTATTCTCTCCAAGGCGTGTATCTACCTCAGGTACACATTCAACTCATATGCCTGTCTTTTGTTTGGCTGGAAGCCACAAGTGTGGGTTTAATTAGCTTAGACTTCTTTCAGTACCGTTGATTCTTGATCATATGCTACCTCCTGAAATGGCTGAATGTTAACAAATTCTTTTTGGTGCAGTGACTGTGTATTCCATCTTTTTTTGATGTTTCCTGCATCATTCAATATTATGCCCATAGAAATCTTCAATATTGTAACTCAAGGCTTGAATTTTTTTCTTCAGTTATTTCTTAGGGGAGATTAAGTAGGGGGAAGTTAGCTCATATGTAGATTACAAAAGGAATGCATTAATTCTTTCTAAAGTCTAACTTAAATCTTACCTGTTGCAACTCCAGGTTGATTGGAAAATAGTGATTTAGGAGTGTGGCAGAACATAGAGATGGGGGATGAGAAGGAGGAGAAAAAGTATAGGGAAGAAATATTGGTCTAAGTCCAACATTCTGACTAAGACCTTTGTGCATGGATTACAAACTCACATCTCTGCTCATTGCTCAGTGAGTACTGGTCAATGATAATGCCTGCAAGCCCTACCATTGAAGGTGGAGCTTGTGTATTTTTGTCTGCCCTCCCCCACTCTCCCAGTACCTCCTCTTGCCCTTTCCCCTTTCCTTGGTCCCTCCAGCCTGCCCTCCCCTTTCCCCTGGCCTATCCTTTTGCTTTCCCACCTTCTCCTTCTCTTTTCTCCCACCCTTCACCCTTCCTGCCGTACTCCCTTCCTCTACACGTTGTTGTTGTTGTTGTTATGTGCTGTCGAGTTGGACTCGACTCATTGCTACCCATCCTTGGGTTTCTGAGGCAGTATCACTATGGAAGTAGAGTGCCCCATCTTCCTTCTGAGGAGTGGCTGGTGGGTTTGAACCACCAGCCTTCTGGTTAGCAGTCAAGTGCCTTAGGCACCACGCTACCAGAGTTCCCTCCTCTATACATACTCCTTGGTTTATATTGCTTGACACCTATCCCCATGTAGTTGGTTCACTAGCCAGTGAGCTATTCAAGAGCTAGCCTGGATCTTACTCATCTCTGGGTTCTCCCTATCGAAGTGATGGAATGACAGGTAAATGGGAAAAGAGTCAGGGCTCCAGGATTGAGTTTAACAACTCAGCACTTCTCACCATCCCATGTCCATTTCTCTTTCATTCATTCCACAAGCATTCATGAGCACAGCTATATTCAGGGCACTATGACCAGGCCCAGTTCCCCCACTGGCCACCAAATACCTCCCCTGCCTATTTCAAGGGATGAGAGAAGAACAAATCAGGCAATGTAGGTATATTATGCTGAAAAAAAATTATAGCAGGGATTTTACAACATTTTCATTAGTTATTGAATGTTTTCTTCAAAAGAGACTGTGTAGAAGCCAAAAAAAGCTATTTCTGTTAATGGAAACTCCATCCTTCTAGATGCTTAGGCCAAAAACCTTGGCATCAGTTATGACCCTTCCCTTTCTCTCTATCTAATTCATCAGCAAATTCTGCCAGCTTCAGAATATACCCAAAATCCTACCATTTTCTCCTCCCTCTCTAGCACCATCCTGAGAAAGCACTACACCATTACTTCTTGCCTTCCTACTGGTTGTACTGGATGGGTGTCTTCTATCTGATCCTCTAGATCTAAGTTCTATCCTCTACACCCTGCCCTGTGTCCTTGGAGGCTCATCTCTGTAGACACCCCTACCATGTCCAGGGCCCTCTGATTTCCACTGAGTTCAGCCAATAGGGAGCTGCAGCAGCTGAACCTGGAAGGAGGAAAGAAAATGAAGTAACCTCAAGCTGGTTGTATCCTTCTACCAAGCATCACTGCTCCTCTTCAAATTGCTGCCTCTGCATGACCTTCTCCTTTAGACTCCAGAAGTGGCATAATTCTTGCCTTCCAAGCAGGAGACCCAGGTTTGACTCCAGATCAATGCACCTCAAGTGCAGCCACCACCCGCCTGTCAGTGGAGGCTTGTGCATTGGTTGCTCTGATGTTGTACAGGGTTCGGCAGCACTTCCGGACTGAGACTGTCGAGGAAGAAAGGACTTGCAATTTACTTCCAAAAAATCAACCAGTGAAAACCAATGGATCACTACGATCCAATCCACCACCGATAATGGGTTGGTGCAGGACCAGGCAGCATTTCATTCCATTGTGCCTGTGGTCACCATGAGTCGGGGGCCAACTCCATGATCACTAACAACAAACTGCTTCCTGCTCTTGCCTTAGAGGGTGGTTAATAGCTCAGCTGCTGCTAAGCCCTGGGTTACTGCATTATCCCCATGTCTCCCCTACATCCATACCTTGTAAATAAGCTTTCCTAGAATTATCCTATTATGGGTGTTCCACCTATCTCTTACTAGGCCCCTGACTGATGGTAGTTTGCCCTGCCTCTATTCTACTCCCTTTAGGCTATTCTTTACACAGCAACCTGACGGGTCTTATTAAAACATAAGTCAGACCATGTCATCCCTTTGCTCAGATGTTCTCAATGGCTGCCCATCTCTCTCAGAGTATCTTTACAAAGGCCCACACGGCTTTACTCAGCTGGTCCTACTTCTTCCCTGACCTCATCTCCTCCTCCTGTCTCTGAACTAACCTGGATCCACCCACAGTGACTCCTTGCTGCCCCTTAGGTAGTCAGCCATGCTCCCCCTCAGGGCCTGCCGGCTTACAGCCCCCTCTGCAGCTCTGCTGGCCATGCTTCCCCAGATGTCTAGCTCCCTTGTGTCTGTTGGTCTATGCCAGTCAGAGTCTCTGGCAGGAAGAGATGGCACCTTGGATTTGGGCAGCTTGAGGAGAGCTGAATAAAGGAACTATTCACAGAGGTGTGGATAGGGCATGGGGAAACCACAAAGGATAGTGCAATATCCGGGGACTGGAAACTGCAGGGATATGACTCCAAGATCTGAAAGGATTAAAGGAAGGGAATACCACTGGAACCAAGAGAGAAAGAGAGCTGTGTGGAGAGGACCCTCTGATATGGGCTGTGGCCTTAGGTCAAAGAGTGCAGCTAGCCCATAGAGACACCACAGAAAGTGTACTAAAGAAATAATAACCCCACTTTCTCTTTCCCTCCCTTCTGATCACTTGCGGGTGCTTCCCATTAGTTAAACTCAACTGGAAGTCTGAGGGCAAGGAGCCCATTGGTGGAGTCACTCCACAAAATTTCCAGGGCAGAGAGCAGGGTGGAGAAAGGCAAAGGTTGCGTGTGGAGAGCAAAATAGAAGTGAGCCATCATAAGGCCTTTACTCCAAAAGTCACCTTTTATGACAAAAATTCTCTGGAATTATATGGTAGAGATGGTGAGCAAGCTTGCATATGTACAAAAACCCACTGAACTATACACTTTAACATGGTGGATTTTATGATATGTGATTATATCTTAATTTTTTAAAAATTTAAGTCACCCTTAAAAAAAAAAAAGATCTCATTTTTAATGAGCAAAGCCTTCCCTGACCAAATCAAAACCAAACCTGTTGCCATCACGTCAATTCCAACTCATAGCGATACTATAGAACAGAGAAAAACTATCCCATAAGGTTTCCAAGGCTGTAAATCTTTTTACAAGGAAGCAGACTGCCATGTCTTTTCCCTCCGGGAGGCTGGTAGGTTAGAGCTGCCAATTTTTCAGTTAGCAGCCAAGCACTTAACCACTGTGCCACTAGGGCCCCTTCCCTGACCATATATATAGTATTTTATTGACTTACTATGTTCATTCTTATCTCTTCCACTAGAATAACCTCTGTGAGGTCAGGGATTGTGGTCTATATTGTTCCCTGCTGTATTCCTAGCATCTGCTAGAACAGTGCCAACACAAGTAGGTAAATATTTGTAGAATGAGTGAGTGACTAAACATGAAGTTATTCTAGCTGGGGGTGAGCCTTACCTGTTCATTTCACCATTCTCCACAGGGGCTTTGAACATGGGCTCATGCTTAGTGTGGAAATCACAGCACTAGATGTGCAAAGTTGTTTGTTTGCCCTTCATTTCACAAACAAAGCCTCACATGTCGTGGGCAACTTAATTCATCTTCAAATGACACAGAGGAAATCAAAGAGCATCTAAAGCTGCCTGGGTAGAACTAGGACAGAGGCTGCTTCCCATTTAAAACATCCGTTGCTACTAAATACTAGTTCTGGCTGGATTCTAGAGCTTTGGAAGGGAGAGTAAATTTTTTTATTCCTAATGCCTTTTATCACAGCTCAACAAATTTTCACTTTTAACAAGAGAGTAGGAAGGGAGAAATAAGGCTCTTAAACAAAAATGTGGTCTTTGACATGTGCCTTCTCTAACTCCAAACGCACACTGCTTCCACCTCACAAAGATCCATCCCTTGGATTCAGGTGATAAACAGGAGCATCAGGCTAGATTTGCTGAGACTGTCACCTTGGAACATCAGCCTCCAACTTGTCCCTTCTCTCTGGAGGGTCTGAGAAACATGAAAGCCCCAGGAGAGAGGGTACCATGCTGGTTAGAGGCCACAGGCTGCACATAGAGGCTGTCTACCTAGGAGAGGCTCCCTCAGGGCCCTGCTACATCTATAAATACTTTAAAAGTAATTTCTGTGTTTGGGTGGAGTCAGGGATGCAACAGAGAGAAGGAAGGAAGCTGAGAATGACTGAGGGCCCGGAGGGGATTTTAGGAGCCAGGGGGAGGACTTGGTAGAAATCCAGTGAATTTCCACAGCTCTTTGTGTCTCCCTCGGCTCACAGCCCAGAAAGAGTGGAGAGAGGTCTCAGAGAGGTTCAGAGAACAGGATTTGAAAGAGAAGACAAGAGGGAAAATTGAGAGACATCAGCCAATAAAGCAAGAATTGCGTCCTTTCACCAATACCTGAAGGTTTCCTGGTGTCAGGATCATGTGCTGGAGGTTCTGATATGTCACTAGGTTGACCCAGGACCCCACTTACAGAGAAATGGAAGGAATGTGGCAATGTGAGGTTAGCCCATGCCAGAAACCAACCATCATCCAAATGGACAGCACCTCAGACAGACGAGGACTACCAAGACTCCATCATCAAACCAGCATCCAAGTCCTGATACTAATCACCTGTGCCACCTTTTATTTCTTGGTTTTGACATCGAGATAAAGAGTTGGGTGAGAGCCATCATGTAAGATGGTGGATGTGGGATTGTGATGTTCTAGGCAAATGGAAGACATGTGAATCCATTTTGGAAGAAGCAAGACACCAATCTCAGGAGTGTAGTGGGCTTAGCAGTTATGTGGGAGAGGCAGTAACACACACACACACAAATACACAGTACCAATTTAAGCACATGCATGCAGCCCACACAGACGAGTTCAAATTCCATACATAAAAAAATACAGTTGTCAATCAAGATGGACCCCAGTGATACATAGTGCAAAAGCTTGTCAAAGGAGAGGGAAAAATGAAGGACAAGGGCTGGGAGCTGAGGTCAGTTGGCTGACAGCAAGTGATCTTGGGAATTCCCATCACATCAGGCCAAAATGCAGAGTTCCCAGGGCTCCCTTTTGATATGGGAAAGGTATAAATGATGTCAGTTCCTTTTGGACATCTCATTGTCCTCTGGAGGTGTCTTGGTTCTCTAAAGCTGCTATAACAGAAATACCACAAGTGGATGGCTTTAATAAAAGAATTTATTCTCAGTTTAGAAGGCTAGAAGTCTGACTTCAAAGTGTCAGCTCTAGGGGTTAGGTGAAGGCCTCTCAACCTCGAGCTTCAACCCTACCTCCTGTTCCAGACCCACTGAAGCTGGAGGCTTCTAGTAAACTCATGCAACTGCTGGCTGCTGCGGTTGACAAACCCAAGGTTGGCAAGTAGAGGGCACAGTCCCAAGACTGGTAAGCAACATGATCAGCAGGCAACACAAATGGCCAGATGAAGACTCAACCAAATGCAGGATCCAAATGTGCCAAAAAAAAACTTGAGACCAATCCCAAAGCTTGTCCTTATATACTGGAAGCAGGCCACACCCCAAACGCAGCTCCCTTTCCACTGATTAACATCTCAGAGCAGATTCCACCATGGAGGTGATTACAAACTCATCATGGGAAGCAATTACATCCAGCTGCCAAGCCACTCAGAACCACGGCACAGCCAAGTTGACACACAATCTTAACTACCACAGGAGTTGACGCTCTCCAGTAGGATCATGTCCCTAGAAAGACTGGCCTCTGCATCACTTCCATTTATATTATTTTCAGCTCTTTTGGGATAAGACAAGGGGCTGTGACTGAGCAGTAAGACTGGGCTGAGGAGGAAAAGAGGGAGAGCAGAAGGGCCTGGGGGACACCCCAGGAGAGGCCTCTGAGTGCCCCCAACCAGGCAGGAGGGAGAGGAAAAGAATCCTAGGAAAGTCCCTTAGAAACCAGAACCCTCAACAGCCTTCCTTTTGCTCCTTACATTACCTTAAGTCCGTACTGCTGCAGCCAGGAAAGGTCAGCTGCATGGCCTGAAGCCAGCATGTGTCCCATCCCCCCCAGGAATGTCAGAATGAGCACCTGGCCAGGCAGCCAAGATTGGAGTGAAAATAAATGCCTCAGGCCACACCACTGCCTGTGTCTGAAAAATTACATGAACTTAAATTTAGAATCGTTCAGCCGTATCCTGGCAATACGGTTCTCAAAACACACTCGGCCCTGTAGTTAAAAATACCAGGGCCCATGCCAGCTAGCACGAGGTGTTGAAAACAGGTGCTGCAACGTAGCAATGTACAGCTAGTGGCATCCAGTGCTAAGCTCCTGAAGACTGGAGGAGAGGAACCAAAAGCAATTAGGCTTTGGAGAAGGGCTGCCCTGGCAGGAAATGGAATGTTTCCTCAGAAAACCAAGCCAGGTTCTGTGAAGGCTACCTGGTCCAGGCTGGCAGCTTGTTCAGAAATTGCAGCTCTGAGCTTCCCAAGGACAACATTCTAGAAAGACAAGAAAGGGCCTGTTAAGTGCCTATTGTGGATAGCATCCAAGGTCAGCATTATCCAGGGAAAACAAATTGAGGAGATCAGCCAGAGCCCAGGTCAGCTGTGCAGGGCTTCCTTGAAGCAAGCTACAAGAAAACACTGCCTTACAAAAGGCACTAATGCTGTGACTCCAGTGAATCCCATGGACCTTAAGAAGATCTCATCTATGTCATCCTGGGGTGTTTGTGTGTGGAGGGAATACATGAATAATGTAAAAGTTTGTCAATGTACTTTAGTAATGAAATTGAGTTAGGTATCAACATTTTGTGAATAATATCTTTGTGGCTCTGACTACATTAATGAACACTCATCCCATTGGCTAGTCATCTTTCAGTGGGACAGTCCCACATCTTGGTTGAACTAATGTTCTAATTTACAAAGTTTTGGGGCACACCTCAGAGCATTGGAGGGTATGGGGACAGGAGTGGGCTCTTGTGTCTATCTTGGAAAAACAAAGTTATGGAAGGTCAAGTGGCAAATGAGACTTAGAGTCACCTGATGATAGTACTTGGAGGTACTTCTGAAAACATCTGAGTCCAACTCCTCATTTTTTCAGTTAACAAAACTGAGGCAGGAAGAAAGCAGTTTCTTCAGTGTCACATTAATGGCAAAGCCAACACCAGGTCCCAAGCTTTCTGTATTTACATGGTAATACTTAGTGATGATTCATTTCAATTCTACAAACATTTGTAGACCCCTCTCTGTGTCAGGCACTGTGGGGGAGATGGAGGTGGGGATTGTGGTCCTTACCCTCAAGGGTAAGATGGGATAAAATTAACATGCAAACAATAAAAGTCAAGGAAGAATGAGAGAAGGACTCATAGATGATTTCAGACTAAAATGAAATCAGAAAAGAACACTTCTAGTTTCATAAGAATACTTTTAGCTTCATAAAGGATTAGAAGAAAGGGCTCGGGACAGATTTCTCAAGTTCGCACGAAGAGGATGTTATTTGAGTTTGAAAGATGAAGGGTTAGTGGTGATTAAACTCCCAATAAGGAGCCATGGGGCAATCCTACTTCCGTAGTGATACTGCCTCGGAAACCCAAGGAGGGGTCGCTATGAGTCGGGGCCGACTCGACGGCACATAACAACAACAACAACAAGGAGCCATGGTGGCACAATGGTTAAGGGCTCAGCTGCTATTCAAAAAGTTGACAGTTTGATCCCACTGGGGGGACTCTGTGGGAGAAAAGACCTAGTGATCTGTTCCCATAAAGATCACAGCTGTTTTATTGTCATATAGGGTTGCTATGAGTTGGAATTGACTAGTGTTGTGGTTACATAGTGCCACTCTGACAAGAATATACCACAAATGGGATGGTTTAAACAAACAGGAGTTAATTATTACAATTTGGAGGCTTGAAGTCCAAGTTCAAAGTGCCAGGCTCTAGGAGCTGGGTGAAAGCCTCTCAACCTTGGGGTCCAGCTCTGCCTCCTGCTCCTGCCCCACTGGAGCTAGAGGCCTTTCTTCACTCAGACAGCTGCTGGCTGCTGAGGCTGAGAAGCTCCAAGTTTGACAAGTAAAAAGGCACAGTCCCGATGTTACCAAACCACAGGGCAGGCCATTAACTTAAGTCCATTGTAAGTCCCAAGGCCGGCAGAGCATAGCAGGCTGCTGAGCAACGACGCGACTACACGCAGGGTCCAAGTGTGCCATAGGCTAGAGACCATTCCCAAGGCTTCTCATTCTATACAGGAAGCAGACCACATCCCAAAGGCAGCTACTCAGCTGCTTATGGTAGATCCCACCATGGAGTTGGTTACCAGTCTCATCATGGGGAATAACTACCACCAGCTGCCCAGCCACTCAACCAGGCCCAGCCAAGCTGATACGCAAACATAACTACCACAACTAGACAATACACAACAACAAACTCCAATGCAGACATTGGTGATTCAGTAGTGGAATGCTGGCCTTCCATGTGAGAGACCCACATTCAATTTCTGGCCAAAATACCTCATGCATAGGCACCACCAGTCAGTGCAGGTTTATGTGTCGCTGTGACGTGGAATATGTTTCAGCAGAACTTCAGACTAAAATAGGCTAAGAAGAAAGGCCTGACCACCTACTTCCAGGGGTCACAATGGTCCAATCCACAGCTGATCATGTGGATGGCACAGGACTAGGCAGCGTTTCATTCTGTTGTGCATGAGTCAGGGGCCTCCTTAATAGCAACTAACAGTAACAACAAACTTCCAACACAGTGGCAACAAGGAGATGCAGGGGACAAGTCATTGGACTTTAGGGTTAGGTTCTGCCAGAGTTTGATCTTGGGCAACTTACAAAACTCTCAGTTTCACTTCAATAGAGTAAACAACAGTAATACTGAGCCTGCAGACATTGGGAGGATGTGAGATGATGTGTCCTACTTCTTGTCACACTGTATGGAGCATGGTAAGCTCTCAGTAAATGTTATGGCCATCGTGGTTGTTATTGACCTCGCTGTCATACTTAAACCCGTGGTCACAGTCCATGGGTCAGTCATCCATGATGCCGGAAGCCTAGTCTCAGTGGCAGAGGCTGTCTGCAGCAGCATCCGTAGGGGTGGGGGTGGGTGACATCTGTGCAGTCTTTTCTCTGCTTGCATCAGCAACTATTCTGGAGCAGCAAAATAAGTGGTGTTGGCGATGAAACAAAAAGGCATGTATTGGTTCTGACGAATCCCCAAAGCATTTTGGGGTACTGCAGCCAGAACTAAACTAAGCTAGATAGAGGTTCATGCCTATAAGTCTAATTCATGTCTTCATTTCTCTTCCTTAGGCAGAGAAAGAGAAGGAGAAAACAGAAGAGTGGCAGATGGGAGGAAGGGAACCAGGAGGACGGATGGCATACTGATAATTATGTGTTTGCTCAGAGGTCATTGTCCATGACCTCTGGCCTCTTGGTCCCTTGGGGTCTCCATTCTTTCTGTTTCACAGCCTTGGTTTCTACCATTAGTAGGGTTTCCATTGGCCCCCATGGAGAAGCTACACTCCATACATCTTTCTCTGCAACTCTCCTCTGGAACCCCCATGCCTCATTTTCTCCCACTTTCCTAACCCTGTTCACTTCTCAGACCCTCTTCTACCATTTCCTTCTTTGCCTCCCTACTCCTGCCTCTTCTCTTTTCTTGTATCTCAATTTTTTTTTTTTTTTTTTCCGGTCAACACTCCAACAAACCTTTGCACTATGTAAGGCTCTGAGGATTCACAACTACTTAAAATGATTTCTTGCTCTGGGAGAGCTCACAAGCCACTACAGAAGCAAACACAAAATAAAATTCCAGACAATGAGATGAGGTGGGGGACTCATAAAGGGAGAAGCTAATCTCCTCTTGGTCTTTGCTCTTGTGAAGTGGAATTAAATCTGACAGTATTTTGAACATCTAGTGATCTTCTAGGTCCGAGGACCAGACAGGAGAATCTGCCTAGAACTTAGAGTTTTCAGGGAACTTAGAGTCATCAGAAGCTGTCCTGAATATACCTGAATATACCACAGATAGTGTGAGTAGACTGGATGTCAGTTAGTGCTTTCTGGCTGAAATGAACAGAAACCCACTACAGGCATACCTCAGAGATATTGCAGGTTTGGCTCCAGACCACTGCAATAAAACAAATATTGCAAAAATGAATTTTTCGGTTTCCCAGTGCATATAAGTTATGTTTACACTACACTCAGTCTATTAAGTGTGCAATAGAATTATGAAAAAGTTTGAAATATCACAAGAATTACCAAAATGTCACAGACATGAAGTGAGCATATACTGTTGGAAAAATGACCCCAATAGACTTGTTCAATGCAGGGTTGGCACAAATCTTCAATTTGTAAAAAAATGCAATACAGTGAAGTGCAATAAAACAAGGTATGCTTGTACTCAACTAACTTAAGCAATAATAAAAATTTAATATCTCACATAAGAAGCCCAGAGGAAGATTGTTCCAGGGTTGACTATTGCTGCAGATCAATGATGTCATCATTGATCCAGGTTCCTTCAATTTTTCTGTGTTGCCATCCTGTATTTTAGCTTGTTCTTAAGCTAGCTCCCCTCATGATCAAAATATGGCTGCCATTGTTCCAGACATTATACACAGACACAATAATATCTCCAGAAAGAAAAGGGACTGATTCTACCTGTGTATGTCTTATTGCGTTGGGAGGAAAATCTACTGAAGGAGCCATCCAGCAGACTTCCTCTCAATTTTCAATAACCAATCTGCATTTTATGCTCACGATTTAATCAGTCATTGGCAAAGGAATGGGGATTGCCATTACTGGCTTAAACCAGTCACAATCCCTCAATGAACTGGAGGGATGTGGCCACACCAAGGATATCTGAAATTTGAAGTCTAATAGACTAGAGAAAGGAGAAACCAAACCAAACCAAACTCACTGCCATCGAGTGGGATCTGACTCATAGAGACCCTTCCTTGGGTTTCCAAGGCGATATCACTACGGAAGTAGATTGCCCAACCTTCCTTCTGAGGAGTGGTTCATGGGTTTGAACTGCCAGCCTTCTGGTTAGCAGTCAAATGCCTTAGGCACTACACCACCAGAGCTCCCAGAGAAAGGAGAGTGGTGGAAAATTGTGTGGACTATCAGCAGTATCTGGAATGTGGCCTGTTTCCATCTAGTGAATAGCCTTTTTATAAGTCTTAGGAAATTTTTGGCATAGCAATGGATGCCCTAGGCACTACCTACATGTGATGAGGCAGTACAAAGTTAAACAGTAAAGGAGTAGCAGTTGTCTGAATAGATTTTAAGACAGTTTTATAGGAACCCTAACAGGACTTTTTTTTTTTTTGGTCTCCTCCCTCCAACCTGGGAGATGAAGATGAGTTTGAAAGGGAAACAGAAGAAGCAGTAGAAAAGGGGCACACTGCCTTGTGGAGATTGTTTCCTCAGCAGGCTCTGCCTGGAACTGTCCTCCTTGGCCAAACTGCATAGTGAAGACAAATGTACCTAGAAATGGAAGGGGGCCATCTCTCTCTCTTGGAGTGGGTTGGAAACTGTGACAAGTAGGGTGCTATCTAGTTGATCATAGCCAATGTAATCAGACCAGATATGACCAATGAAGCCATTGACCTTATAGCCAGAGGTCAGGGTGGGATCCCTTACAACAGTACTCAATATCCTTTAAAGGCTTGATTTAATTCCACTCCCAGAGTAAACCTAAAGTCTATACACTGATCTCTATAACTCTATGTGATCAACACCCTTGCTTCCCTCACCTTGGCTACTCCAGCCACACTGCTTCCTCTCACTCTTTTGCTCTGGCCACACTGGCAACTGCCAGCCTCCTCACTGTCCCTCAAGCATGTTAACCTCTCTCCTGCTCCTACTTCAGAGTTTGCATTGGCAGTTCCCTGTGCCTAGAATGTTATTCCCGCAGATATCCAATGACTCACTGCCTAAACTCCTTCAGGTCTTTATTCAATTGTTTCTTGAGTGAGACCTTCCCGTGACCATATAAAAAAAAATATGTAATCCCCTTTAGCATCTCCTCTTTCCCATCCCTGCTTAATTTCATGTCTCTAACACAAGGCACTTGACTGCTCACCAGAAGGCTGGCGGTTCAAACCCACCAGCCACTCCTCGGAAGGAAGGTTGGGCAATCCTACTTCCGTAGTGATACTGCCTCAGAAACCCAAGGAGGGGTCGCTATGAGTCGGGGCCGACTCGATGGCAAACAACAACAACAACAACAACATCCTACATATTTTACTTGTCTACTGACTCAATGGCAGTGAGGTGGTTTTTTTTTTTTTTTTTCGGTTTGGTCCTTGCTTTGGTGGCATAGTCCTAAGGCATTTGACTGCTACCTAGAAGCTTGGCAGTTCAAACTCACTAGCCACTCTGGAAGGAAAACTGAGCAATCTATGTCCATAAAGATTTACTGCCTTGGAACCCCAAAGGGTGTTGCTATGAGTCAGAATCAACTCAATGGCAATGAGTTTGGTGTTTTGTTTTGTTTTTTACCTTACTTATTATCCATCTTCCTTTCCTTGAGGAAAGAGCTCTGGTAGTGTAGTGCCTAAGGCATTCGACTGCTAACCAGAAGGCTGGCATCTGACTCAAGGGCAGTGAGTTCGGTTTTGGTTCTCCTTGAGGTGGAATATTTATCTGTTTGTTTCACTGCTATACCCATTGCCAGTACCCAGCACACAGTAAGTGCTCAATAAGTACTGATAAATATTTATAAATGTTGAGCACATCAGAATCACCTAGGCAGTTATTATGGGGAAATGCATAGTCCTAGGCCTCATCCCAGAACTACTGAATCCAAACCTCTGAGACATGGGCCTCCAAGTCTCCTCAAGTGACCCCAGTGCATTGACCACTGTCTGAGAGCCATTCCTCTTGGCTTTCCTGCATGGATACAAGATACATAGATCTCAGCCTCAAGGCAGAGATACTTAAGGGAAACACAAAGAAGGAGTAAAGGATAACACATCCTGGTGTTAATGAAGTATGAGGGGACTATACAGATCGTTTGCATGTTATCAAGTTTAAAGTTAAAAGGTTTTTTTAAAAAAAGTTATTGGTTTTCTGGGTTGAGTAAAATCTTCCCATGCCCAGCAATGAAATACAAGGTAACAGAGTTAGTGAAAATGCAGTACAAGATAACACAGTACTTAGTGAAAAAAAGAAACAGTATAGATTTATAACATAATACTACTAACATAAATTTAAAATATACGCTCAGGGCTAGACAAAGATTACTTAAAATACTAAAAGCAGTAATAAGATACAAAATGTACAACATGAACTTCATTAAAGTGAACAACATTTGTGATCAAAAGACACCAGTAAGAGTGAAATGGACAATTACAAACTGAATTAAAGTATTATTCACTATAGCCAATAAATAACTCATATGAGAATGTATAAAGAACTCATACAAATCAATATGGATAAGCAAATAACCTATTTAAAATATGGGCAAAAACTTGGACAGGCATATCAAACAAAAGTATATACAAATAGCCAATATACGCATATACAGCATATGTGTGCAATAACTCTCATTATTAGGAAAATGCAGACTAAAACCAGAATAGCTCAAAATAAAAGACTGACAATACCTTGAGTTGACAAGGATGTGGATCAACTGATACTTGCATACATTGCTGGAAGAAGTGTAAAATTGCACACATGAAGCATGGTAGAGAGGTAAAAATGCTACCATCCCAGTTCTAGTTTTGAGTACCAGACCAAAAACCAAACTCATTGTCATTGAGTCAATTCCTACTCATAGTGACCCCACTGGGTTTCCAAGGCTGTAAATCTTTATGGAAGCAGACCACCTTACCTTTCTTCCATAGTGCAGCTGGTGGTTTGAATCACCAGTCTTTTGGTTAGCAGCCAAATGCCTTAACCGCTACACCACTAGAGCTCCTTAGTTCTGGGTACAGTATATGTCTAAGAGAAAAAAGCTCATATGCCCACTGAAAGACAAGTACAAAATATTCATAGTAGTTTCCTTTGTAATAATCAAAAACTTGGAAACAACTCAATGTCCATCAACTGGTCCAACTATTCAAAGGTTCATATAACCTAAATGTTACACAGAAATAAAAAAGAATGACCATAAACATGTGCAAACAAAGTCTAGATAAAAAGACCATAAAAACTATATAACTCCATTTCTATGAAATTCAAGAAAGTAATCTATGATGATAAGAATCAGACTAGGGGCCATCTCTGGGGGCTGGTGCTGACGGGAAAGGGCATGAGAGGCTTTCTGGAGTGTTGAAATATTCTATATCCTGATTTGGGGAGTGGGTTAACACATACCCAGACAAACATAAATAATTACATATAAAATTAATTGAGTTGTACACTTAAGATTTCATATACTTTACTGTGTGTATACCTCACGGTATACTTAAAATCACATACACAAAACAATACACATTTAAAAGAACACATATGAACAAAAAAGGAACACATTGAATGCAATATAATGATTGTGAGGTGTTGTTGGGAGGGAAGGAAATGGAATTAGGGTATGGAAATAAAGAGGAAGTAAATAAAATAACAAAAGGTCTTTCCCAAACTACTAATAATGAAGATTTGTATAAACTAAGAAGTATGATTTATTCAAATATTTCATGTAGACCCAAGGAGAAGAAAGAGAGACAGAAACAGAGAACAAAAACAAAAGAGCAACAGCAGAATATACTGGAAGCAGTAAGTATAAGGCTTCAAAAATTTTAACTACATAAACATTAGCACAGTATCACCTCTTTCTAGGCACATTACCAAGAGCAGGCCATCCTGGTCTGATCAATGTCAAGAATGGAATCCAAGACAACAACAAAAGAAAACAGGACTGAATTCTTGCCTCTACTCAAACAGGGTTACAGCGTCCCATCCCTGGTGAGAAACTAGAAGTTAAACTAGACTGAACCCAAGTTGTGCATTTATCACTTAGTACATACATATCCAAGTCCTGTTTCCTTGAAGAAATTCATTCATTCTGAAGAGCTCTGGTGGCATAGGGCCTAAGGCATTTGACTGCTAACCAGAAGGTTGGCGGTTCAAACCCACCAGCCACTCCATGGAAGGATGACTGGGATCCATCCTTGTTAGTAGCCCTGGGCATTTCTTGGCTTTTCTTGGTTTATGGACGGGTATTCGAATGGTGTCTTCCCCCTGTGTATTACTCAGTTTCTGTGTCTATTTTCTCCTTTTATAAAACTGAAGAGATTAGGATTATAATTTACCTAATTAAAAACAAAAACCCTATTTCTTAACAAGATTGCATTTACAGGTACAGAGGCTAGGACTTCAATTTATCTTTTGTAGGGGCACAGTTCAATCTGTAATAGATGGAGTTAGCAGAGGTTTGTTACAAAGGATTCTGGGAGATGGCTGGATGTGAGCTGGTGTGTATGTGTGCTTGCACACATGAGTGTGTCTACTTGTGTTCTGAAGAGAAAAGGAAGTCAAAGAAAGAAACAGGAGAGGCACACAGCAGGGCGGTTTCTTTAAAGAATCCCCACCACCACCCTCCTGACTTCCTTCCTTGCCTCCTGGGCTTGCTATGAACCTTCCTTAATTAATGCCTGTAAAACGTTTTCAAATGCTGGAAGGAGAAGCAGCAGCTTTATAAATAAACACAGACTTGTAAAGGTTGACTAATGCCTAAGTCCTTTAGGGGGTAGGAGGGAGCTGTGCTGTGTTGGGGGAAAGGGGAGCCTGAATCAAAGGAGGCAGCTGCAGGGAGGAAACCAAGGTTTGGGTTGTGGTTCTGCCATTAACTAGTTGCATATCCTTGGGAGGTCAAAACAACGCTCTGGGCCTGTTTCTTCATTGGTAAAATGAAAGGGTTAGATCTTTTCTCATGCTCACATTTTGTCATTCAGTGATTTGGGTCAAGGTCACAGAGGAGTTTCAAGCTGAGCACAGAAGATCATTTGAGAGAAACAGGCAGGACCAAGATGGCTGCTCTTCACATGGAGACAACCTTCCTTGGCTTAGCACTGTCTACAAACTGCACTGTTGATGGAGGACCAGTGTTGTGTTCTATAAGGAAGGCTTAGATAATATAAGTAACTTGTCCAAAGCCCTTATTGTTGTTGTTGGACCCCAACTCATGGGAAACCCATACGTAATGGAACGAAATGATTCCATGTCCTGTGCCGTCTCTGTGATTGGGGTGGGACTGTTGTGATCCACAGGGTGTTCATAGGTTGATTTTCAGAACTAGATCACAGTCCTTTCTTCCTAGTCTGACTTAGTGTGGAAACACCAAAGAAACCTGTCCAGCCTCATAGCAACACACAAGCCTCCAATGACAGATGGTGGCTGCACTTGAGGTATATTAGCTGGGAATCAAACCTGGGTCTTCTACGTGCAAGGCAAGAATTCTGCAACTGAATCACCACTGCCCTCTGCCTCCAAGCCTTGTTGTTTTTGTTGTTGTGTGCCGTCGAGTCGGCCCCGACTCATAGTGACCCCTCCTTGGGTTTCCGAGGCAGTTATCACTACGGAAGTAGGATTGCCCAACCTTCCTTCCGAGGAGTGGGTTTGAACCACCAGCCGTCTGGTTAGCAGGCAAGTGTCTTAGCCACTATGCTACCAGAGCTCCCCCTCCAAGCCTTAGATCTAGGAAATAGTGGAGCCACAATGTGACTACAAGCCATTGCACCACACTGCATCCCTATCCTGTGAGGGGACAGAAGGAATCTGTCTCCAGTGGTAGTGAAGGAGAGACAGCAGTGGCCATTTTTCACTCAGGACTGGTGGCCGCCTCAGGCAGTGACCTCTCCTGAACTTACATCTTAACAAAGAAAGGATTCTCACTAGGAGGATGGGAGCTGAATGTTGAGACTGGAAGAAACCTCATCTGGTGCAAACCCTTCATTTGACAGAGGAGAGGTGGCTCAGGGTATGTACATGATCTGTCTTTAGACACACACAGCAAGTTAATGACAGAGCCAGGCCCAGAATCTACTTGCTGCAGTCTGATTTCTTTTAGGCCTGCTCTAAGGACAAAGGGTCCCCTGGAGCTGGATGCTTGGCAGGATATATACAGTGATATATATGGTGACCATTTGTCCCTGTTTGCACAGGACAGTCCCAGTTTATACCTCTGTCTGGTGTAATTATTACTAACTCATGCTCAGAAAGAACCTACTTTGGATGATGAATTATATGGGCACCTATTGATGGACAGGGAGCTCTGGCAGTGTAGCGCCTAAGGCATTTGCTAACCAGAAGGCTGGCGGTTCAAACCCACCAGCGACTCCTCAGAAGGAAGGTTGGGCAGTTTACTTCTGTAGTGATACCGCCTCAGAAACCAAGGAGGGGTCGCTATGAGTCAGATCCGACTCGATGGCAGTGAGTTTGGTTTTGGTTATTGGTGGACAACTAGGTGACAGTCAAGAAGAAAGAGGATTTGAATGTCTAGAATCCTTAAGCTTCAGAGCTGAAATAAATCTGTTCACTGAAAAATCCTTCCCAGATGTTCTACAGGCTTCAGCTGGAATCATGCCGTAGAGAAATCATTCTTTACTTCTCTCCCCTTAGGGTAGGGTGGGTGAAAAGAGAGAAGGTACTTCCAGTATCTGAGTTGGAGAAGGTTCCTCAAAATCCCTCAAATCAGGCACAGCCCCCTCTGGACTGGCAGTCACCTAAGGACTGCATCCATAAACTGGCCACAACAATATCTGGTTCTAAAATGGCAAAGAGTTCCGCAAATGTGAGGCTTTTTATTTTTCATTTCAAAAATAATTATGGTAAATATATGTGTAACAAAGTATTTGCCATTTCAACATTTCTTACATATACAATTCAGTGACACAATCACCCTATCTGTTTTCAAATATTTCCATCATGTTCATGCTCAGAAGGGTCCTATTTCAGATGATGAATTACATGGGCACCTATTGATGGACAGGGAGCTCTGGTGGCATAGTGCCTAAGGCTCGTGGTTCAAACCCACCAGCCACTCCTCAAAAGGAAGGTTACAGAAGCTCAGTGTCCCCTAAGCAATAAGCACTCTTTTCCTTATCTGTCCTGTCCCTGGTAACCACTAGTAAACTTAGGTCTCTATATATTTGTCTGTGTGAGCCATTATTTTTATTATCAAGTATAACCACATGGTTTTATAAATAGAGAAACTGATGTGCAGGGAGGTAAAGAGTGTCACGTAAAATTTAATGGCAAAGCGCAAGCAAGCGCCCAGGCCTCCTAGGCCTTGCTCTTTCCTGCAGACACTTGGCTGAATAGAATGCTGTGGAGAGCAGGAGGGCTGCCTCCAGGTGCCCTGCTATTCACATTCAGACTGGCAGGATACCTACCAGCAACCAGGCCAGGCACAGGGAGACACTGGAGTAGTTCCCGCCTCCCAGCCCTCCTGCTCTCCATAGCATTCCAATCTATTCAACCAAGTGTCTGCAGGTCCCAATGCCAAGTGGCTGCTGCTTCCCTGAGAAAAACCTGAGGAAGCCACAGCTAGAGTGGGCAGAGTGGTTCCCAGGGTTCACTGAGTTGCCTGCTTGGGAAACACTGGCAGAGATAGAGCCCCTGTCTGTCTGCCCGAGGAGGTGGGGATGCTTTCAGGAGAGTCTTAGCTGAGAGCCACAGAACATGAGAGGCTGTGGGGACCTTCACTGACACCCAGGGCCACATCCTCACAGAGTGTTGGGGTCAGCCCCTGGGTGGTTGTCCCTCTGGGCTGGTGCAGCCGACTCCCTCATTCCCTTGGTCAGATAGCTCCAGGGGAGAGTCAAGATTTGGAGAAGTCTGTGCTGTGGGTTTTAGTTTCAAGCACCTCTCCTTTCCCCAAGTCTAGGCTGGCCTGCAAATATGGCAGTGTGTTTCCTTTTTCCTGTCCTAGTGCTCATCTTGGGCCAGTGGGAAAAAACAATCTGCCTCTGAAACAACGCAATTAAGAAGAAATTAGCTTCTTTGAATTTCAGCTTCCTCAGCCATGATCTACTATGCCAGGAATGACAGTTTGAAAAGGAATGGCGTGGCATTCATCATCACAAAGGAGGTTTCAAGATCTGTCCTGAAGTACAATGCTGTCAGTGATAGGATAATATCCATACGCCTACAAGGAAGACCC